>NC_057406.1:9770877-10143079 GCF_019320065.1 Cervus canadensis | reverse complement strand
CTTCAGCATCAGTCCTTCCAATGAACACCCAGGACTGATCTCCTTCAGGATGGACTGGTTGAATCTCCTTGCAGTCCAAGGGACTCTCAAGATCTTCTCCAACACCACAGTTCAAAAGCATCAATTCTTCAGCGTCACTTTCTTTATAGTCCAATCTCATCCATACATGACTATTGAAAAACTCATAGCTTTGACTAGATGGACCTTTGTAGGCAAAGTAATGTCTCTGCTTTTTAATATGCCTGTCTAGGTTGGCTCATAACTTCTTCCAAGGAGGCAAGCGCTTTTAAATTTCAATGGCTGCCCAGTCACACGTCTGTTTCATCTGCAGGTGATTTTGGAGCCCCAAAAAATAAAGTCTGCCATTGGTTTTCGCACTGTTCCCCATCTATTTGCCATGAAGTGATGGGACCAGATGCCATGATCTTAGTTTTCTGAATGTTGAGCTTTAAGCCAACTTTTTCACTCTCCTTTTTCACTTTCATCAAGAGGCTCTTTAGTTCTTCACTTTCTGCCATAAGGGTGGAGTCATCTGCATATCTGAGGTTATTGATATCCCTCCCAGCAATCTTGATTTCAGTTTGTGCTTCATCCAGCCTAGCATTTTCATGATGTACCCTGCATATAAGTTAAATAAGCAGGGTGACAATATATAGCCTTGACTTATCCCTTTTCTTATTTGGAACCAGTCTGTTGTTCCATGTCCAGTTCTAACTGTTGCTTCCTGACCTGCATACAGATTTCTCAGGAGGCAGGTCAGGTGGTCTGGTATTCCCATCTCTTTCAGAATTTTTCACAGTTTGTTGTGGTCCACACAGTCAAAGGCTTTGGCGTAGTCAATAAAGCAGAAGTAGATGTTTTTCTGGAGCTCTCTTGCTTTTTCAATGATCCAGCAGATGTTGGCAATTTGATCTCTGGTTCCTCTGTCTTTTCTAAATCCAGCTTGGTCATCTGGAAGTTCACGGTTCACATACTGTTGAAGCCTGGCTTGGATAATTTTGAGCATTACTTTACTAGCGTGTGAGATGAGTGCCATTGTGCAGTAGTTTGAATATTCTTGCCATTGCCTTTCTTTGGGATTGGAATGAAAACTGACCTTTTCCAGTCCTGTGGCCACTGCTGAGTTTTCCAAATTTGCTGGCATATTGAATGCAGCATTTTCACAGCATCATCTTTTAGGATTTGAAATAGCTCAACTGGAATTCCATCTCCTCCACTAGCTTTGTTCGTAGTGATGCTTCCTAAGGCCCACTTGACTTCACATTCCAGGATGTCTGGCTCTAGGCTGATGATCACACCATTGTGATTATCTGGGTCGTGAAGATCTTTTTTGTATAGTTCTTCTGTGTGTTCTTGCCACATCTTCTTAATATCTCCTGCTTCTGTTAGGTCTATACCATTTCTGTCCTTTATGGAGCCTATCTTTGCATGAAATGTTCCCTTAGTATCTCTGATTTTCTTGAAGAGATCTCTAGACTTTCCCATTCTGTTGTTTCCCTCTATTTCTTTGCATTGATCACTGAGGAAAGCTTTCTTGTCTCTCCTTGCTATTCTTTGGAACTCTGCATTCAAATGGCAATATCTTTCCTTTTTCCTTTGCCTTTCACTTCTCTTCTATTCACAGCTATTTGTAAGCTGAAGGAGTCTTTTGGGCCTAGAAAAGAGAAAAACAGTCTCAAAGGCCCCTTGCTGAATCATCTAATTTCAGAGAAAACAAAGTATAACTTTAGTTCCATCCTGATGCTCCAGGCCAGTTGCATCTATCTGGGACTTATCACCCCCTGTCCGGAAACCTACCACCCCCTACACCCGCCCAGAAGACTTATCACCCCCTGCCCAACTACAAGTGTCATCTCAACAAAAGAATACTCAAAATATCCTGCCTGATTGACGTTTCCCTTATCGCTTCCACAAACCTCCCTATAAGTATGAAACCTCCCTGATCCCTTTCGGCGCTCAGCCTGGTCTTTAGGCCGACTGTCGCCCCTCCTTGCCTGAATAAAGGTAACCTACTTCTGTTGAGGTCGTCTTTCCTTTTCTGCCTCGCCGGAACTGTACCTTACATAAGCCCTCCTCAGACAACCGTTTTGCTTTTTTGCATTTTTTTTCCTTGGGTATGATCTTGATCGTTGCCTCCTGTACAATGTCTCAAACCTCCGTCCATAGTTCTTCAGGGACTCTGTCTATCAGATCTAATCCCTTGAATCTATTTATCACTCCCACTGTATAATTGTAAGGGATTTGATTTAGATCATACCTGAATGGTCTAGTCGTTTTCCCTACTTTTTTCGATTTAAGTCTGAATTTGGCAATAAGGAGTTCATGGTCTGTACCACAGTCAGCTCCCAGTCTTGTTTTTGCTGACCGTATAGAACTTCTTCATCTTTGGCTGCAAAGAATATAATCAATCTGATTTAGGTATTGACCATCTGGTGATGTCTATGTGTAGAGTCTTCTTTTGTGTTGTTGGAAGAGGGTGTTTACTCTGACCAGTGCGTTCTCTTGGCAAAACTCTATTAGCCTTTGCCGTGCTTCATTCTGTACTCCAAGGTCAAATTTGCCTATTATTCCAGGTATTTCTTGACTTCCTACTTTTGCATTCCAGTCTCCTATAATGAAAAGGACATCTTTTCATTAGTTCTAGTTCTAGTTCTAGAAGGTCTTGTAGGTCTTCATAGAACCATTCAACTTCAGCTTCTTCAGCATAGACTGGTTGGGGCATAGACTTGTATTACTGTGATATTGAATGGTTTGCCTTGGAAATGAACAGAGATCATTCTGTTGTTTTTGAGATTGCGTCCAAGTACTGCATTTCGGACTCTTTTGTTGACTATGATGGCTACTCCATTTCTTCTAAGGGATTCTTGCCCACAGTAGTAAATATAATGGTCATCTGAGTTAAATTCACCCATTCCACACCCTCCTGTAAAAACCAGTTCTTCCTATCCACTAGTAAAGGATATGGCTTAGAGGGATGGGAGCCGGGACGGGGTTGCTCAGACCTCCCAGTTCCCAGTCCCTTATTCTCCAATCTTGTTGGCACACAACTCAGTCACACAGCAAGTGTGACCCTACCTGGTATATCTGAGCTCCGCTGGGAGAGGCTGATGTTACCAAGAGCTGGGGCAGGGCGCCGTAGGGGACCAGAGTCTCACTAAGTTGCAGCTGATTGTCCACACTGCAAAGTCAGACCATCGGGCTGGGCTTGTGTTACCCTAGATGGGCACACCTTGGATCTAAGGTCCTTGAGGAACCAAAGCAGGCAAATGGAGTTCAGGGAACAGGGGGTGAACTGAGCATATGATAAGGCTAACTTTGGACTGCAAATTCCTGGGCCATACACCCAGAGTCCTACTTACACTGCCCAGGAGCCTGAATTCTACATTAGCTCCTCAGGGGATTTTGACACAGGTAGTTACTTCAGAGAAAACCACAGTTGGGTTAGTTGATTATAGCTGCTTCATGGACAACTCAGGTTTTCTTGCCCATCCCCTCCTAGGGGTTCCCCAAGTCACTTAGAAGAACACATTTGCAAAGGGTGAAGATGAGAACAGCTGCCAAAGGCCCAATTCCTGCATTTCCTGTGTCCTGTGTTGGTCCTCCTTCCTTTCACCATCCTCGCCATCCTCACCTTCCACACCTTCTATGCTGACCCCCAGTCTGGGCCCAGGCCTTACCTTCACAGTCACTTCCTATCTCCCTTGCCAATCCTTGCTCTCCAGGACTTAGTGAGGCAAGCCTAGAGCCTTCATTAAAAGTAGGATCTGGCTCCACACACACACACACACACACACACACACACACACACACACACACACACACACACACACACACACACACACACACACACACACACACACACACACACACACTCCCTGGGCAATGTAGAGCACATTCCTTCATCCTTCCATCCATAAACCTTATGAATAATAGTTTCAACTCATTCACCTATTCAATGTGTGTTGACTGAACACCTATGTGTCAGCTACTCTTTCAAGCCTTGAGGATACATGGGTGAACCACATAGCTGAGATTCCTCATTCTCACAGAGCTTACATTCCAGTGGGGGAGAAAGACAGAAAACACAATGGAAAAAAAAGAAATAGACAGTGGAAATAAGTGCTAAGGAGAAAAGTTCAGCAGAGAAAGTGAGTGAAGAGTATGTACTGGGGATTCACTTTTGCAGACACACATCCATTGAATTCTCACACCAAGTTTCAGATGAGAAGCCTGAGATCTAGGGGGTCTATGTGACTTGTCCTAGGTTACGCAGTTTAGAGAGCAATCAAGTCAGAATCTGAACCTTGGTCAGATCTATGCCATCTTTAAAAAGTGAGTCTTGACAGCGTGTATATACCCTTAAATCAATGTGGTAAGTGCGGTTGCATTTTATTTCTGTAATAATTCATTTCAGTAATAAAAGAAACAAAGGGAAAAAGCTCTAAGCACATTTTATGTTACAGCTTTTATTGAGGAATGCAATAAACATACGTATCATTTTCCTGTACAATTTTAATGGCCTGTGGGGGAGAATCTTAAAAAACATCCCAGTCTACTGAATGGTTGAGTTTAGGGGAAAAACTGACCCAGCACATGCCTCGCAACTCCCTGATGAGGTCACCGTGGTTCTGCAAGGTGAATCGAGGTCGCTAGCCAGGGCGACGGCCAAGCAGAACCGGAATCGCCAGATTCCGTTTCGGTCTCCGCTTTAACCCTCCGGGAGACGGGAGGCTTGAGAGGACACCATGGGTCAGTTCCCCGAAGGGCCGCCAGGGGGCGACGGATCCGGGTGACCCTGGAAACCGGGCTCCCTCTGGCCGCGGGTGGGAAAAAGCAGATGAAGAGGGTCTGTGATGGAGAAATGGCCGAAAAGGCACCGAGCCTAGGAAGTCTGTTCATTCCGCCCTCCTTGATTTCAGTCCAGCACCCGTCACTGTCTTTCGCTCACTGTTGCCGCCTGGACCTCTCTAAAACAAAAGCCTGACTTTGTCATCACCACTCGTTGAAACTCTTTAACGACACCCCCAGCATAGTTTACAAGAAAAAAAAGCTAAACGCAGGACCTGCGTGATCTTGCCCCAGCCTATTTCCAGGCCAACATCCTCTGGAGCCGTATTAAAATATTTTTAATTATTTAACCTCGTCATCCTCTTTCTGTCCTATGAGTCCTGAAAAGTTTGGGTCCCCCCACCTGGAATACCTTTCTACATCAGGTTTACTGGGAGAATTCTGTCTTTCAGCTAAATATCACCTTCTCTGTGAAACCTCCTGACAAGACACCCCGCCCCCCAATCCCCGCCCCAGTTTGGGGTAAGGGGGTCCTTCCTTTGTTGCCATTACCCTGGGCTTCCCCCATCACGTTGTGTAATATCTGGCCTTGTCTTTCTGTTTCAGCGCCTGTCCCAAAGCAAGGCGAATACAGACTGCATGAACTGACTGCAGAATGAATGCAGGAGATAGTACAGGGTTCAGGCTCTGCCACTTGTGTGATCTCAGACAAACTATCTGGCTCATGAAGTGAGAAATAGCAAATCATTAAACAGTACTTAAAAACAGTGCTTGGAACACTGTAAGCGCTCAAACGTCCTTTTCACAGAGGCCAAGACGCCATTGCCCTTTTAAGGACGCCCCTCCCCACTTTTGCAGCTAAGCGGAATATCCGCTCAGGGATCCGGAAGTGACCTCAGAGCCCCTCAGAAACATGGCCCCGGAACGTTCTTCCGGAAGCGGTCATAGGCATCTCCGTGACGCACAGCGATTTAAGAGCGTCCCGCAGGGTTTCCATGGTGCAACCCTCAGCCCCGAGTCCTTCGGCTTTCTCTCGTTCCCGAGCGCACTGAACAAGGCAGGAGGCCAGTCGCTATCGCGACACTGACGCTGCTTGGGGGAGGGGTGGGGAGAACAAGTGACGCTCTAGGCAAGTCCGTCTTCATCTCTATGGTGCCGAATGCTCCTGCGCCCCGGTCCACCGCGTCGGGACGAACGTTGCCCCTTTAATTGGCGGAGGGCGGTGCCGAGGAGGTCCCGCGAGAGCGGCGGGGGGCGGGGGGCGGTGCCGAGGCTGGGGGCCCGTGGCCGATGGAGCCCGCGATGGAGCCGGAGACTCTGGAGGCGCGAATCAGTGAGTGTCCGGGAGGGGCGCGGGCCGGACCGGAACCGGAACCGGGGGCATTAGGCGGTCCCCTTCCCGATGGGGGCGGGGTACAGGGCGCCCCCTCCTCACGCTCCGCCCCCGGCCCGGTAAGGGGCGGTGTCCCAAAACCCATACTTCAGACCCTGGGGTGAAGAAGGGAGACCCCCACCAGCTGTATGGACCCGCAGTGGGAGCGAGTGCCACCCATCCTTCCGATTCCTGGGCCGCGACCCCCGGGGCGGAGTGAGCTGCGCCCAGCTCGGCGCCCAGAAATCCCGGGATGGAGAGCGCAGCCTACACTCTCCTCGGGCCCAGACTTATACGCGAAGCGAACACCCAAGTCATTCCCTGGACCCCGGGAGGGAGCAGGCGAGCGTCGCCGAGGGCTGCACCACACACCCAGGAGGGAGGGACCCTGTTCCCCTTAAAGCCCCGAATCCTCCACTTTCTGGCGGTGCCTGATGGGACTCCCTTCTGTCTGTTCCTTGAACTTGCAACTCAGATTCGGTTCTTTCCCCACCCAGGAAGGTAGGACCCACTAACCCATGGAATCCCCCCAAGTTCTGGCCACATAGAACCCCCTAAACTCCACAGGCTTGGGAGGGTCCCGCCTCAGACTCCAGAAGTAATTTCAAGTTCTCTATCACTACCCTTAGTTCAGTCCCTCAGATTTCTGCACCCCCACCATAGACTCCTGCCTCTCACCGAGTTTTCTCCAAA
This sequence comes from Cervus canadensis, assembly GCF_019320065.1. Lineage (NCBI taxonomy): Eukaryota > Metazoa > Chordata > Mammalia > Artiodactyla > Cervidae > Cervus > Cervus canadensis. The sequence goes on along the minus strand of NC_057406.1, from coordinate 10,136,226 downwards.
GCCCCGTGCACCCCTTCCTGTGTCTCCTCAGACCCAGCTTCCCACTCGTTAGGCTTCCGAGTGCTGATCCCCTCGCATGGTCCACCTGACCTCCCTATCCCACACTGCAGAAGATCCTCGCCTCTCATAACCCACTCTGGACTCTGCTCCTGAGAGCACAGCTTGCTTCTCCCTGGACTGGTGACAGCTCTTTCTTTCCGCTTACATCTGCACCAGGGCCTCAGGGAAGCCTCTGGGTCCACTCTCAGCTTAGCCCCTTGGTCCCAGGCACACCAGGGAGCCGCATAGGGTGATTTGGGATTATGGGCAACCCCTATTAAGCCAGTCTTCTGCAGCATTGAATCTCAGAACCAGACCATCTCCAGGGATGTTTCACAGTCAGTCTGGCCAGTGGAGGGGGAGGGCATGGAAAGGAAGCACTCAGCGGCCATCGAGACTGTTCTGGAATGCCACAAGTGTCCAGGTCTCCACAATCACTTGGGGGTGGGGGATGGGCAGGGCCCTGACTGACAGATCTGACTGGACGCAGGCCTTGAGCCATGGGTGGTACAGAACGGTGTCAAGTTTAGCAATAGTGGATGTTTTCTGAGAGGCCAAGGAGTTTGATCTCAGCAGCAGACAGGAGGCTGGTCTCTGATAGACTGGAGCTGAGGGTGTTTTTTTCTTCCTGTTGGTACCCTAGCCAAATTGTAAGTGCTTCCCTTGCAGTGATTGGGGGTGAAGAGTAGCTTTTGTTGGGTGAAATATGACATTGTCACCACTGTAGAGTGACAAAGTGGAGTCACACCCTGTTGTGAAACACCTCCTTCCCTGGGTGTTCTGCCCTGAGGCCTGCTGGGGGAAGTGGTCCCCCTAGGACGAGCTAAGAGGGCTGGGAGTTGAGGTCCAGGCCCAAAGAGGTTGGTCAGATCTCTTGGACCCAGAGGCCCTTGCTCTGAACCAGATGCAGAGAAGATGTCCCGTGATGCCACTGCTTCATCCTCCCTGGCTTCCGACTTAGGAGCAACTCTGGAACCAGTTACTATGTCCTCACTCAGACTCACGTGTCTCTTGACACTTTTAGGGACTTCCTGTTTTAGGTTCCCCCAGCTGGATGTCACTGAGTGGGCAATATCCAGCCCCATGCTGTCTTTCTAACTGCAGACTGATGTTCCCCAGGCTCTGTCCATGTTGTAGGACTGGGAGGCAGAGTTGATGGAGGGGAGCGCAGCTATTTCCGGTATTCCTGAGTGGTCAGCAGGGGCTTCATTTCTCCCAGGGACTGGAGGGCTCTGCAGGACTCCCAGAACAGAGACGTGTGCACAGGGAAAATGCTCCGTTCAGGTCTCCGCTCAGCTGGACCTCTGAGGGCCCTCCCAGAGAGCAGCAACCCCCAGAAACACACACACTGTCTATACCATCTCTCTGCTCTGAGTTTCTTTCCCTTTTTTTTTTTCAAATGCTCTGTTTTTCTTAACAGCACTCTGCAGCAGTGTACAGCACCCTGTTTGGTTGCTTGTCTGAGCAGTCAGTGTTTCCTGTGCTGGGCTGCTGAGTTCCAGGAGGATGGGGATTTTGTTCACTGTCGCAGGCCCACACTCAAAATATTTATTGAATAAATATGAATTGAATGATTGGTTGCCAGGCTCTGAGACCCTAGGGCGCCAGGCCTCCCGCCACAGCACAGGACCCCAAATAGGCAGGCAGCACATGCCGAGTCCTTAACCTGCCCCTGGCCACAGGTCCCTCTGCGTCCCACCTCCTGGGCTGTTCCTCCACGGCCCCCGCTCCATCCTCAGGCTGGGGCGGAACTGACCCGGACAGGCTGGGAGGTGACGGAGAGCCAGCTCTGGCTGCCCCCACCGTTCTCCCTGGGCAGAGTATGTTGTTATCCCAAATCATTCCTGATTTCACCGTAACCTTACAAATGGGAAATGGACGTTCGGAAAGGTTCTGTGACCTACTTAATAGTTTTTTGTGTGTTTTTTTGGTGTTTTTTTTTTTTCATTTTATTGAAGTATAGTTGGTTTACAGTGTTGTGTTCATTTCTGCTGGACGGCACAGTGACTCGGTTCTACACATATGTACATTCTTTTTTATGTTCCTTTTCATTATGGTTTATCCCAGGATATTGAATATATGGTTTCCTGTGCTCTATAGTAGGATGTGTTGTTTATCTTTAATTGTTGTTTGACCGACACTGGGGGGTCAGGCGGTTCTGTCTGGCCTTGTTTACCACCCCTTCCTGTTGGCCCTTTCCTAGCCACTAGCCATTCTGGATTTGAATGCCCCCAGAACCTCCCCCTGCCAACCTGCCGCCGAGCCCGCGTCCATTCACTCATTTACTGGGGGGAGACCGACGTGTACGTAAACGGCTGGGATGCGATGCAGTAGCAGACTTGGGCCCATGATGAGGGGCAGGTCTGGGGGGACACAGGAGCAAGCTGTCCTGGCAGTGCTGCCCCCAGGCAGGTATGACCTTAGATAAGGAGGAGGCATACCTGAGCTGTGCTCCTTATCACACCCCTCACGCCCTGCCCTGCGCTGTTATCCACGGCTCTTCTCACATGCAGCCCTTGAGTCATGTCATCCCCAGCCTGGTACTCCCTCTTGTGTTGCCCCTTCTGGGCAGCCTCCCCTGAGTCCCCTCCCCTGGTTCCCAATTCCCATGACCCTTTTGCCTCCCTCTGTCACCTTGTATTGAGAACCTAACTGCCCTTGGCCCACTTCCCAGCTGCAAAGCTCCTTGTGTTTGGAACTATAGCTTTTCTCCCCTTACCTCTGAGATCTCCTCTGAGAGTGAATTCTGTGAGAATTACAGGGACATTTTAGGAGCAGAATCAGAGGAGGTGTGGTTAGACAGGCGGAGAGGCTTACAGCAGAAGTGACAGTAAGGGAACAGCCCCTGAGCACTCTCTCTAGACGTGGGGCCCTTTGGGGAGAAGCTGCGAGGGGAAGCTGGTGGCCAGCAGGTCCTCTGTGCTCTGACCTGATGGACGTCAGCGCTGGGATCTTGGGGCCGTTAGGGCAGGGAGTCAAGGAGAGACCTTTCCGTGTGCTCAGTCGTACCCCAGGTTAGGAACTGAAAGAGGCAGGGGTATCCTTTCGCCAGGTCGCACTAGCCCTCTCGTCTCCTCCAGACAGAGCCACAAACCCCCTGAACAAGGAGCTGAACTGGGCCAGCATCAACGGCTTCTGTGAGCAGCTCAACGAGGACTTTGAGGGGTAGGTGACTTCCCTGTCCTTTGCTCACGTGCTCAGCACCTGCCATGCACACTCCAGACCTGGCCTTGGGCAGGGACAAGGGTGGGTTGAGACCCAGTTTGCGTTCTTAATGAGTTCCCAGATTAATGATGGCAGCAGGCACTCTGTGCCACCCTCTGAGGTGGGCCTTGCTGGACCCATTTTACAGGTGAAGAAACTGAGGCTCGGGGGACTCAGCAGTTGCCCTAAGATCTCACAGACCTGATGAGGCTCAGGGCTGCCTGACCCATGCCCAGGCTTGCTTGGGGAGGACCTGCCAGAGAACTGCATGCTCCCCAGTTGGGGTACCCTCTGCTCAAGGCAGAACCTGAACTGCCTGCATGAGACCCACACGGTGTGCTTGTCAAAACTGTCCATTGGTGGTGCATCCAGGCTTGCACTAGACCACTCGGCAGGGAGCTTGAGGGGGACGTTGTTAGCGGGCTCCCAGGTAGTGCTGAAGTTCGGGGAGTGCAGCCCAGTGTGCTTCACCTCCGCTGCACCCCCACAAGAATGCACCCCACCTCAGGATGCCATGGAGACAGCGTGACGTGCGTACTCCCCAGACCAGCTGCTCGGGCCCGAATCCCGTCCCTTCAGTTAGGGGGTTGCCTGGGCGAGTACTGGATACCTCCAGCCCTTCATCTCTGCCACTGTAAAGTGGGGGTGATAGTGCTGCCTGCCTCAGGGGGCTCTTAGGAGCTTAGGCAGGAAAATGGAGGTGAGTCGCCTTGCACATGAAGCACTCAGTACGTGTTAGCTGTTGCTGTCACTGGTGACAGGATCTGCTAGGTGATATCACCATTCTCCCAGCAGAATGTTCTGGGCACATTGTCATATTCTGCTCCCAGGCTGGGCCCCTGTAGACTGTGGGCATGTCTCTGTTACGATCTGGTAGGTGATGTCATCATTCTCCCAGCAGAATGTTCTGGGCATATTGTCATTTCTGCTCCCAGGCTGGGCCCCTGTAGACCGTGGGCATGTCTTGGTACTTGTCTCTACAGCAACCCAAGGATACAGCAGGTCATAGTTCTCAGTAAAGCCAGCCAAGGAGCTGAGCTCGTGCCTTTTCAAAGGTTGCCGGCCTGCGCTCCCTGCCTGGCCCTGCCCTGTTGTACCAGAGTCTCTGGCCCCAGTCAGTCCGAAGAGGGAGCTGGGCCTTTGCACGTGCCCTGCAGGAGCGTCTACAGACTACAGGTCCAGGGGGGAGAGTGGCAGCACTCTCGGGGTGCCCGGGGCTCTGTGACTAGTCTGGCTCTTTGCTCTTCCTCTCCCCCAGGCCTCCACTTGCCACCCGGCTGTTGGCCCACAAGATCCAGTCCCCGCAGGAGTGGGAGGCAGTCCAGGCCCTGACGGTGAGAAGGAGAAACGGTGCCGTCTGTTGCCTGACCGTGTGGATGGCAACAGGGGTCGGGGGGAAGACTGGGGTTTTTAGGGTCCCATCAGGCTCCTTTTTAGAGCCCAAGGGAATTGTGCCAAGATGGCCTAGAATAAGGGTGTGTGCCAGCCTTTGAAGGCCCCATGGCAACCAGTGAACCAATGGGCTGGCCTCCCACCCCAGACCCTGCACAGTTAGGCCTGTTGCAGGGACGAAGCCCTCGGTCATCTGGTCCAGGGATTCCCAGCTCCAGCTGTCCCTCAGATCTTCTGGAGGCTGAATCAGGGCCCCACTCCAGACCTGCTGACCAGAACACCCGTAGTGTGTGCATCCAGGAATCTTCATGTTTATAGAGCTCCCGAATGCATTGTGGAGCCCAACAAGGCCAGCCTGTTGATGGCCTCCAGACACAGGACAACACCAGGCACCCTTTTAGTAGTTATGTGTTTGTTTTAACATGTTAGGGTTTGGGTGGGGTTTTTTTTTGTCTCCTCACATATTAGTCCTCTGATTTCACATACATATAGCTTAGGATAAGGCTGAGGTTGATGGTGCCTATTTATGTTTCAAAAAAACCATCAAAGGAAAATAGTAAGAAAGTAATTTACAAGTGGTACTCAGATGTGGCCAAGCCATGGAGGGACTAGGTTGGTGATGTGAGTTGGGTGTCGCTAGGCTCTCAAAGTGGCCCGGCCCTGTCTTCCGGGGGTGGTGATCAATCTCAGGGGTCTCTGAACCTCAGAATCCTTTTTTTTCTCAAGTCGTTTTCTCCCTTCTCACTGCTGGTCTCTGGACTTCTGGTCCCTGGCTGAGGTGTGGGAGGGAGGCTGCCTCCTCTGACCCACCCAGGGGCCCCCGTACCTCACACCTTCCCTCCCCAGGTGCTGGAAACATGCATGAAGAGCTGCGGCAAGAGGTTCCACGACGAGGTGGGCAAGTTCCGCTTCCTCAATGAGCTCATCAAGGTCGTGTCTCCCAAGGTGGGTGCCTCTATCATATGCTCAGACCTCTGCTGTCATGGGGGGTTGAGCAGCGAGGATCCCAGATCAAGAGAGGAGGGTGACTGTCCTCCTCCTGACCCGGCACAAGCACAGACCCTTTCTCAAGGTCCCCTTCACACAGCTGGATCCAGGACAGCTGGGCTTCTAGGAAGAAGGTTCCAGGCTGCCCGATGGCTGGCTGACTCTGGAGCAGCTCGGCACTTAGGGAGGAATGACTGCAGTGAAAGAACAGCTTCCCCAATGAGGGCTGCTCAGGTCTGAGCTCTCTCCCTGCAGACCTGGCCATGGCAGGTCTGGGCACCAGGGAGGGGTGCCCTGGCGCCCCGCCTCGGTGTCTAGTGGAGGGTCTCCCTATCCCCACTCACAAGAGTGGCCTCCTTCAGGCCTCGAACCTGAGGCCCCAGAGTCCTCCCCTAGGTCAGGAACAGGTTTGGTGCCCCTTGTTGGGTAGGTGAGAGCCCACCCCTTTCACCCGTCCTCGATCAGGCCCGTCACTTGACCCAAGCAGCTGAATGACCCAGCAGCTCTTCTCAGGAGTTGACCAGTGTAAGACCTAGTTCCCTCAGCCGAGCATGCTGCTGGGAGACTGAATGGAGCCTGGGGCCAAACGGCCCCATGCCCGCTCCTTCCCTGGTCAGCCAGGAGCCTGGTGGCTCCCCCTTCCTGAGGTCACCAGGTTAAGGCTTCCATGAGCCGACTGTGAGTGGGTGCTGGGCTCTGGGCCTTTCGGCTCTGCATCCCCAGCATGGCCCCGCTACTGTTACCTTACTGAACAGGTGGGGGACTGGGATGCCCAGGGCCGGCTCAGCTTGGGAGCGGCAGGGCCTGGAGCTCTGCCAGGCTGGTCAGGTGGGACATGAGGGTCCTGTAGGCTGAGGTTTCTGAGGGAGTCCTGGGGAGGCAGCCAGGTTTGGGCTTGGGTCGGGGTTGCAGTGAGTAAGGCCAGCCAGTGCAAAGCCTCCTCTCCCCTCGGTCCTGAAGTACCTGGGCTCTCGGACATCAGAGAAGGTGAAGAACAAGATCCTGGAGCTTCTCTACAGCTGGACGATCGGCCTCCCTGAGGAGGTGAAGATTGCAGAGGCCTACCAGATGCTGAAGAAGCAGGGTGAGGCACCAGAGTTGGGGGTGACCGCCCCCTCTGCTCTGCCGTGGGGCTCCAGCAGCTTCAGGGCCCTGGCAGCAAGATCATGGGTGTGCCCTTTAACTGCTCAAGACCACAGAGTCAATGGGGCCTCTTTATGGCTCTGCCTGAGGCCAGATGGGCTGGAGAGAAGATGGGTTTGAGTCAGTCTTCCCCTCAGAGAGTGGCCCCCCATGGAATGGTCTCAAAATAGAGGCTCCTAACTACGCCCTCTGCCGGCTGCTATTTGGCATGGTAGTTCAGGAGCAGGTCTTGACCCCTGAAAGCCAGCACCAGCATGCTGGAGAAACCCTGCCCTCCACTTTCCCTCCTACCCTTGCCCGCCCCGCCCCACCCCAGTCCCTGAGACAGTCTCCCCACCTCCCTCTGCTGCAGGGATCGTGAAGGCCGACCCCAAGCTGCCAGATGATGCCGCCTTTCCCGTTCCTCCACCACGGCCGAAGAATGTGATCTTTGAAGATGAGGAGAAATCCAAGGTGAGGCTTCAGGGAGGGCCGGAGGAGGACCCCAGGCCCCTTGAGGGTCAGTGGATTCCAGCTGGCAGCGCTGTCCCTGGATCAGAGGCTCACACTGAGCACAGCTGTGTGGTGGGTGTGGGCACCAGATGGTAAGCCCTTACTCATGCTGATGCTGCCCGCATGGTGCCCTGCACTTCGTACACGCAGGCCTGAGCCTGGTGGCCCTGGGGTTGGTCTGAGGGTATTTCATAGGTTGATCAGCAGGTTGCCTGTCTTTATGTCTGTGACTCTCTCAGCGGTAGTTTTGTTAGTTTTGTGTTAAAGAAACATGTGCTCATGGGCAAAAACTTAAAACAGCCCAGAGGTAAGATAAAAAAGCTCTCTACCCAGTCGAGTCCCGGAGGGTAACTGCTGTTGAGTGTCCTGTACCTCCTTCCAGAAGAATTCTCTTGCAATATTAATGTAATTTTTCACACCATTTGTGGAGAATTTATTTCTGCCGGGCACTGTGGAAAGCACTTATGTGCAGTATGTCACTTGTCCCAGAGCCACCACATACGATCAAGATGTCAGTAGATTCTTTTTTTAAAAAAAACATAGGATTGATTTATTTTATTTCATCAGCCTCTCGGCATGTGGCATCTTAGTTCCCTGACCAGGGATCGAACCCACACCCCATGCAGTGGAAGAGTGGAGTCTTAACCCCTGGACTTCCAGGGAAGTCCCCACTGTCAGTAGATCCTTGCCACCCCATGGAGAGCTTAGTGACTTATTTATGTCCCACCTCCAGGAAAAGGAGCCAGCACGGGATGCCAGACCCAGAGAATGCCGTCACAGCGTGTCCCTCTGTCTCCACAGATGCTGGCCCGCCTGCTGAAGAGCTCCCACCCTGAGGACCTCCGAGCAGCCAACAAACTCATCAAGGAGATGGTGCAGGAGGTGATAGTTGAGCCCAGAGCTCAAGGAGGTGGCGGGAGGGGATGTTGAGCTGGGCCACCGAGGGGGGGTTGTGTGTATGTGTGGAACTCCGCAGTGACCCAGCTAAAGGGCTGTGGCAGCAGAGAAAGAGGGACCGAGTCAAGGGACCCTGTGGGCAGAGCTGGGGTCAGTAAGCGCAGAAGAAAGCATTTCCCAGCAGCCGAGCTGACCTGCGCTGGCTTCTGTGAGACTGTACCTCTTCTATAAAAGTGAGAAGGAAGTTAGCCCTTATTGTACTTAAGACAGAGTATGTATACAGAGAAGGAAGAACATACGTGTATTTCATAAGGACGTATACCTGTGTTGGGGGTGCATGCTGAAATCTTTTTTATTGATAAGGGTAAGTCATCAAAAGAATGCAGTCCAGACACCCAGAGGCAGATGTTCTGGGCTATCTTAGGGTAAGCTGTGTGCTCTGACAACCCAGAGAAAGGGCAGCCCTTTTCAAGGAGGGCGACTGTATCAGACAGCACAGTACAAGCCCGCCTTTCATTCCACAAGGGAGAAGCGTGCGGGGTGAGCAGAGAGGGTGTGGGATAGCAGGGTCCCTTGTGCAGCAGCCTTTCAAGGCCATGAGCTCCCTGCCACTTGCTACACACTGACAGACACCTCACGGGGTTCCGGCACTAGTTTCTCTGTTGGTGACCACTCAGGTTCCTTTCCCTCTCAAGCACAGGCACCTCCTTTCAAGGCACAGACAAGGAGCGGGAGGGTTGTGTAGAACCACAGGTGTAGATATAGGTCCCAGGCCTCCAGCATCAGCTGGCAAATGTGCTGGACTCAGATTCCTGGGCCACCCCTGGAGAGTCTGATGAGCTTGTGCATCCAGGGCATTGGCGAGAGGAGAGGAAGAGTGAACGCAGGGCTGGCCAAGGGCTTCTTGGACCAGAGTACCCTGTCTGGGGCCCGAGGGGCTCTTCGCAGGGGCTGATCCCACACCCAGTGGGCGCCCTCCAGAGTGGTGTGGGGCAGCATCCTGGCTCAGGTCCGGGCCTGACCCGGGCTCTCTGGGGCTGTTTGCCAATGCCTCCCCAGGACCAGAAGCGAATGGAGAAGATCTCGAAGCGGGCGAGCGCCATCGAGGAGGTGAACAACAACGTGAAGCTGCTGACGGAGATGGTGATGAACCACAGCCAGGGCGGCGCGGCGGCCCGAAGCAGTGAAGACCTCATGAAGGTGCGCCCGCCCCCACCCGGCCTCCCCACCCGCCCCGGTGCTCCCGCCGGCCCTGACCTGCTTGTCCTGCTGTCCCCAGGAACTGTACCAGCGCTGTGAGCGCATGCGGCCCACCCTATTCCGACTGGCCAGTGACACGGAGGACAATGATGAGGCCTTAGGTGAGCTGCTCTTAGAAGGAGCTACCACTAGGGGGCCCCCCTTCTCCAGCAGTGATCTTGGGTTTCTCCACTTGGAGGAAGAAGGAAGCGAAGCTGAGGGGCTGACCCTGAGAGACTATGCGCCAAGCCCCCCCCTTTGCAGACATCTCGTTTACTGCCTGTAAGCGCACAGGAGGGAGAAGTGTTCCTTTTTCACAGCTGGGGTTCAGGGAGGGAAGTGGCCTGTCCAGAGCAGAGAGCAGAGTGGTGGCAGAGCCAGGGAGGACCGGAGGCTCTCCCTCCAGACGCTGCCTCCTGGTAAGGGTGAGCCCAAAACCAGGAGCAAGCCCCTGAGGCCTGAGCGCCTGCAGAGCTGGGCCCCGTGGCCACACGTAAGGGTCTCCCCCTTGTGCTGTGGCAGCGCACGAGCCACAGCCTCCCCGGCAGCGGTCTAGGTGCCACCTCAGCCTCCAGTCACGGAGTTCCCTGAGCGCCTCCCGCGTGCCAGGTAGCCGGTGCGCCCAGGAGACTCGCCCCTCAGCTCCCTCTCAGCCCTGGCCCCCAGAGGACCTGGTTTGTGCCAGACACTGTTAACCCCGGGGCCGTGGCAGTGATCAAAATAAACAGAGCCAAATCCCCCAGGAGCTTTTATCCCGATGAGAGGAGACAGGAAACTGAGGGTGTGAGCCTGGCAGTTTGTTGGGCGGTGGTAAGGGGCATGGAGAAAAGCAGGGGAGGACCTGGGGGTGTGGGGCCAGAGTGAGGGAAGGCCTCCCTGAGGTGATGTGGGTAAAGACTGGAAAGCAGGAAAGGGTGAAGCTGTGTGAAGATCCAGGGGTCTCCAGACAGCAGGGCCAGTGTGGGGGCCTGGAGGCCAGGGCCCACGTCTGTGTTGAGGGGCTGGCAGGGGGCAGCGAGGAGACTGGGTGAGGGTGGGTCATGAAGTGCCTGAGGCAGAGGAGTCAGGATGGGCTGCCCCCAAGCCCCGCCCCCTCCCACAAGGCTTGGGATGGATGTGGGCACTCCTCTCCCCCCGGAGGCCCCCACAGTCCTTCAGCCCAGCCCCTCCCTCCTGCCTGTTCCAGCGGAGATCCTGCAAGCCAACGACAACCTTACCCAGGTCATCAACTTGTACAAGCAGCTGGTGCGGGGCGAGGAGGTCAACGGTGATGCCACCACCGCCTCCATCCCCGGTGAGGAGGTGGCGGGAGAGCTGGGAGGGCCCACCGGCCAGAGTCCGGGGTGGGGTGCTGGTCCCAGAGCTCAGTGGCCCCTTAAGATGGGGGAGGCGCCCACTGGGAGAGCTGGGGGAGGAGTCTGTGCCAAGCCTGCAGCTGCAGGGGAGGAAGTCTGGATGCGGGGCGGAGGGAAGGGGGCTGAGGGTCTGGCAAGGACAGGCTGGAGAAAGAGGGCCTCCCTTTCATTTGACAAATCTGACGCCTGTTGTATGGACCTGGATGACATCCTGAGGCTTAGTTTAATTATCAGAAGTGCATGGGGGGGCTTGATACATAGACATTACAGCTCAGCTCCACTCTGGGTAGAGCAACAGCCAGGAGAGGCTAGAATGGGCCCTGTTAGGAGAGGTGGGGGGGGGGGGGCACTACCCGGAAACAGCAGAGTCTAAGAGGGGCCTTAAAGGACGAGAGGCAATCCGCCAAGTACTAGGGAAGCAGGAAGTATGTTCTGTGCAGAAGGGACACCATGTGCCAAAGAAGGGGCTTGGAGAGCAGGTCCCAGGCAAGGCCAGTGTGGCCAGGAGGGGGAGCTGGCTGCTCCCCAACGCCCGGACTCTGTGTGTCCTCTGCCCAGGGCTGGCCTGACTCTCCTTTCCCACCCCAGGGAGCACCTCGGCCCTTTTGGACCTCTCAGGGCTGGATCTTCCTCCGACAGGCACCACCTACCCAGCCGTGCCCACCCGCCCTGGCAACCAGGCCAGCCTGGAGCAGCCCAGCACCTCGGTTTCCCTGCTGGATGATGAGCTCATGTCTCTGGGTGAGGAAGGGGCTGGGGCTGGGGCCCGGAGCAGGGCAGGCTCAGCTGCAGGTGGGGGATGATGCCCCCAGCACATAAGGGAGCTTTCAGAACATGGTCAGGTCAGCTTGTTCCTCCTCTTCCTCCTCCTGTGAGTCCTGTGGAGAATCGGGGATGGGCATCAGGCCCATTTCACAACTGAGGAGGCTGAGGCTCAGAGAAAGGAAGGAGATCGTGCCAGGTCCTACTGTCAGGGGTGAAGCTGGCCCCACCTCTGATAAGCCAGCCACACCTAGGATCTGGCGGCCTAAGGGAAAACAAAGGGACTTCCCTATAGCAGGTTAGAGCTTAGAATTGGGAGCTACCCAGGCGAAAATCAGCAATCTCCTCGCCCTTGAGAGGAAGAGAAGGGGGGCTCTAGGCTCTGAGCACCAGAAGCTCCAGGAAAGCCGAGCTCTGTGACCCGCGCTGGTCCCAGACCAGGCCTGCAGTCACTACAGGCAGGGTCAGCGCTCCTGAGCCTGGCGGGGAAACGGGCTCACCCCTGGGGCAGAGCAGGGGTACCCAGCTGGGCACACAGTTTTCGAGTTCCCAACTTTCAGGGGCAGCCGCCCCATCTGAGAACGTTGAAGCAAGAGAGCCTAGTAGCCACCTCCTCACAGTAGCCCTGAAGCTGTGACAAAATAGAGGTAGGTGGTCGGGCTCTGTCACAGGAAGCCTTACCCTGTCAGGCGTCTCAGAGGATATGTTAGGAAAGTGACTTGGAAGCCGAGTCAGACTGAGTTCTCCTGAGTTGGTTCTGAGGTAAAACCCACACCTGATGGACTCCAAGAAGCGATGGAGGGCCGGGTTCCCAGCGGGGCCACCACGCTGCTGTCTTAGCCCTGCTCCCTTCAGCCCAGGACACAGTGAGGCCAGCGCCCCTGGTTTACAGATGCCAGAGCCAGGCTCCGAAAAGCTGAGCTACTTGCCCAGAGGGCCACGAGCTTTGGGCGAGACCCTCCGATTCTGAAGCCTCCCTGGGAACCTCTCTGCTGCTCTGACTCGGCCGTCAGCCAGGACAGGGAAGCGAGGGCTTGGAGTGCGGAGAGGAGATGAGGGAGACAGCGGACCAGGTCGAGGTCCCCTCTGCGGGCTGGTCAGCCAGCACCCCTTCCCTGGGAGGCTCTGACCGCAGGGCATCCCGAGGCCTGCATCGGAATCCCTCCACCCGCCCCCTTTGCCTTCCCAGCCTGCGCTGGGCGGCAGCTACCTGACCTGGTGGTGGGTGTGTGAGCCCAGCCCCCACCCCACCCCCAGCCCGCGGCTGCGGCGAAGCCACCTCCCCGTGAGAGGCTCTGCGTGCTCTGCACTTCCTGTCCCCATGGCGCTTCAGCAGAGCCCTGAGCCTCCAGCTTCCTCTGCTTGCTGCTCAAAGTGAAGAAAATGTGGGACCCAGAACCCGAAGTGGCAGGGCAGCAGCCGCCTAGCTCCCCAGCTCGGGGCAGTGGAGGAAGCCTGGGACCACAAAGGGGCTCGTCCTGAACGGTTCTCTGTGGCAGGAAGGGTGCGGGGTGGGGGTGGGGCAGGCCGCCCAGGCTTCCCGTCTGCCAGAGAGGGCGTCCGGGCGCCTCTGCATCTGAATTGTCCGATTCATTAGCAGCAGCAGTCCTCTGAGGCAGATGCTGCTGTTGTCTCGTCCTACAGACGAGGCGCAGGAAGGTTGTCACCAGCCCGGGGTCACAGCTGAGTGGCAGAGCTGTGTTTGAACACCAGTCTTCGGGCCTTTCTCTGCTCACGTCCAGACACTGGGCTTTCCAGTGGTGTGACCGTGGGCAGGTTGCTTAACCCCTCTGAGCGCCTGCTTCCTCATCCCTAAGGGAGGCGTGAGAAGCCCACGCCATCCTTTTAAGGTTGCCTGAGGACTGAGGCCCGTGTCTGCAGTGCCTGCCCCAGGGGTGTGGGAGCTGATAGTCTCCACTGTTGGCCTTGGTCTCAGGCATGTCCGGATGAGGAGGCCCAGCAGCTGCAGCCTCCCTCACCTCTGCCCGTCAGGTAGCACGTCAGCTTCTTCTTGTTCCGTCAGTAAGTCGTGTCCAACTCTGTGACCACCCGTGGATTGCAGCACGCCCAGCCTCCCTGTCCCTCACTGTCTTATTCAGGCTTTGCTACAAAGAAGACAGAGGTCAGACTGGCTGGTGACCCACCCCCCTCTACTGACCAGCAGGCAATGAGCAGCCCCTTCCAGAGGGGCCACTGCCCTCTTTGCCCCTGTCAGCCAACCTTTTGGCACATGCCAGGGTAGACGAGGCCTTTTATGTCTGCCCTGGCCATCATCCGCATGGTGTGCTCAGGGCCCCTGCGGCCCAGCCCAGGGTCGCTCAGAGTCTAGGTCAGGCCTGGGCCCAGCGCCCCTCTGATGCTCAGAGGATATCCCTCGAGTCAGTCATTGGGCGGGCACTGGATGCTGACTCCTGCCGCCTGGATCTGTGAGTCTACGGACCTCACATAGTGTCCCCCACCCCCCGCGCCAGCTCCCACCTGCCCTCTGTCGAACGAAGGTGACCTCAACCCTGACCTCAGTGGTTGAGTTGGCCTCTGAGCGGCAGGAGAGGAAGCATGTTTGGGCCAGTGAATGGGCCCTTGAGATCTTCGGTTTCTACTTCTCTCTGCTGGTTCCCTCTGAGACAGGGAGGGGGTTTGTCCCCTTTGAGCTGAACCTCTTGGAAGAGGGGGCGCAGGGGGAGGGTGGAAGCCAGGAAACCCTGACCTAACAGAGCCCCCCTTGCTGTCTTGCCTCTGCTCACAAATCCAGCTCCTTTCCCTCTGTCTCGCTTCCTTGTAGGCCTCGGCGACCCCACACCCCTCTCTGGCTTGGATGGTGCTGGGTGGAACAGCTTCCAGGTAGGAGCGGCCCTTCCCGAGGCGGGGCAGAGGAGCTGGGACAGACAGCCTGAGGGGGCCGGGATGGAAGAGGTGGGCAGGAGGGCCCAGGGCAGGGGCGGTGGGGCTGGGGGGCACCCATCCCAGGATGGAGGGAGGTCGGCGGGCCTCTCCTCACTTCCAACGCTTTTCGCTGAGGTCTCACCCTTGGGTTTCCTTGGGTTGAGCTGGGGGCTCCCCGTTCCTTTCTTGTGACTCTGAGGTCCTTGAAATGGGATGGTTTCTCAAGTAGAACCCCAGATCAGACTTGGCCGCCAGTGGCCCTGGAGTGAGGGGTGCAGGCCTGCGGGAACATCATCTGCACCTCTGCCGCTTCCCCAGACACCACCCGCCAGGAGGGGAGGGGGCCTCAGGGCGGCACCAGGTGACCCAACACCTTTTCAGCGCAGCCTCACCCCCCTGCATCCTTTGTACACCTAACAGTCGTCTGATGGCATGGAAGCCCCAGCCCCGACTCCAGCTCCCAGTGTGGACAGTGGGCCCCCAGCGCAGACATCCCCGCCCGCGAGCAGTGGTCTGGATGACCTTGACCTCCTGGGGAAGACCCTCCTGCAGCAGTCGCTGCCCCCGGAGTCGCAGCAAGTGCGGTGGTGAGGGCCCACCCTGCCCAGACCCTCCCCTGCCCCGGGCCCAGCAGAAAGGGCCCTGGTGCTGGTTTGCTCAGCGAATGGCATGGCCAGAGCACCACCACGTGCCAAGTGCTGCCCGGGGCTCGAGGGACACAGCAGTGACCAGGGGAGGCGCAGGGCCCGTCCACCAGGGCATGGACCATATGAGACACAGGTCCGTGCCCCACTCACACGCCCTCCCCCAGGCCTGCCGGCCCCTGAGAAAGACCCAGAGGGCTGCCAGGAAGGAGGGCGCTGAACCCCCAAGTGGGTGGGGGGAGCACGAGCTGCCTGCTCCAAAGTGAGGAGACCACGGCCAGAGAGACGGGGTGTCTGAGCCAGCCATTAGGGACCGCAAGGACCCCAGCCTTTCCTGTGCCCCTCATCTTCTGGCCATTGAAGACTTACCACTCGATGCACCGTCCCCCCAATAAGGGAGAAGCAGCAGCCAGCCCCCCGGCTCACACTCCGGGACCTGCAGAATAAAAGCAGCTGCAGCTTGCCCAGCTCCAGTGCCACCGGCCTGCTCCACTCCGTGTCCCCTGAGCCCCCCGGGCCTCCGCAGCAGCCCACGCCCACCGAGCTCTCGCTGGCCAACATCACTGTGCCTCTGGAGTCCATCAAACCCAGTGAGTAGGGCAGCGGCGCGGCAGGGGCCGGCCCAGCTGGGGCAGCTCCCTGCCTGTGCCCCCCCTCCTCCCCCAACCTTGTGCTGTCGGGAGCTAGATCGGGGGCAGCAGGTGGGAAGATGGGCTCCCCTCCTAACCCTGCCCAGCTTGGTGGGGGCTCTGGGTAAGATCTTCCCCTTCCTAGGACTTAGTTTCCTCACCGGTCCCGGAGTCACAGAACTGCATTTGAAACTCCAGGATAGAGAATTCCTTGGCAGTCCAGTGGTTAGGGCTTGGCACTTTGACTGCCAAGGGCCCAGGTTTGATCGAAGATCCCACCAGCCATGCAGCATGGCCAAAAGAATAAATAAACTCCAGGGTGACCAGGGGACTTCTTATGGGTGGCCCCTGCATTGCTCCCCGGGAAGGGCAGGGCCAGGACACAGGGAGGTCTGGGGGGGGTTCTCTCCAAGACCACAGGGATAAAGACCCAGGTCTGAGCCTGTGCTTCTGCCCAGGAGCAAAAGAGAGGCCACTTACCGTACCAGACTATGACCAGACAGGAAGACTGGCCAGTCTTCTCAGCGCTCACCATCTTGTAAGCTCACGATGACAAGGGCAGTCCTTGGGAGCTGGTTAGTGGTCTTACACTGTCTTAGCAGCCTGGAGGACCCTGAGCTCAGAGAAACAGAGTGACTGTACCTGGGTCACACAGCGAGATCGTGCCCACAGCTCATGCACAGCCTTCTACTCCAGCATGCCAGGAGCAGCCACACGGCACTGCGTGAGCCCGACTAGGACTCAATTCCAGGGTGGGCGTCCTGCCTCCACCATCATGCTAGAAGTCAACCTGCCCATCTTGGCCCCAGACTATACCCCTGACTGCACTGCTGCCCAGGGTCAAGGCAGCACGCTGGGTCTGGGTCTTCTCATTCATTCCCAGCAGAGCAGCGAGCCCTGGGGTCAGCCGGGTGTGAAGGGCTGATCGGTGGTGCTTGGACTCAGGCTTAGCACCCCGCCCCCGCCCCCACCCTCTGCCCCCATGAACCTCTCCCCGTCTCCCTTGCCAGGCAGCATCTTGCCGGTGACCGTGTATGACCAGCATGGCTTCCGGGTCCTCTTCCACTTCGCGCGAGACCCACTGCCTGGGCGCTCCGACGTGCTGGTGGTGGTGGTTTCCATGCTGAGCACCGCCCCCCAGCCCATCCGCAACATCGTTTTCCAGTCAGCTGTCCCCAAGGTGACATGGGTGTGCCTCCCTCCTCAAAGCAGGGTGATTTGGGGCTAGATAGGGAGCCAGCTCTCCAGAGCAGGGGGTAGGGTCTCTGTCTCTCTCAGGGAGTCAGCGGGTAGGAGGGAACCCAAGGGCAGGGCCCTAGGGCCCTCAGGGTGGAGCTGACAGGAGGCTGGCCTTGTTCCCGAGGGACTGGGGACAAGGACCCAGGGCTGGCTGTCCCCAATCTGTCCTCTGACCCTCCACAGGTCATGAAGGTGAAACTTCAGCCACCCTCAGGCACGGAGCTGCCAGCGTTTAACCCCATCGTCCACCCCTCAGCCATCACGCAGGTCCTGCTCCTTGCCAACCCCCAGAAGGTGAGGGACCCAGCTTTGACGGCGTGGCCATGGGGTGGGGGCAGCCTCTTCTCCCGCTCTGACCCTCTGCCTTCGCCATCTCTGCTTCAGGAGAAGGTTCGCCTCCGCTACAAGCTCCTCTTCACCATGGGCGACCAGACCTACAATGAGATGGGCGACGTGGACCAGTTCCCCCCACCAGAGACCTGGGGGAGCCTCTAGAACCGAGAGGGCTGGGGAGAGGAGGGGCCACAGGACTGGCTGCTGCCAAGCCTAGGTGGAGGCCGTGGTGGCCTGGGACACCCTTTGTTCCCATGGCCATATTCCCCTGGGCCTGGTGCTTCTCCCTCACCTCTGCAGCCCCCGCCATCCTTGCCCCCTCCCCTACGGAGCCAAACCCAGCAGGAGGCTGGGCCTGGGTTTGCACTGGTGGGGACCGTCATCACAGGTGGGAGCCTGGAGCAGGGAGGGGCCACACGGCCCCGGAAGGACTTGGGGTCGTGGGGGAGAAGCATGGCTGTCGGGCAAGGGCCAGGGCCTCAGGCCTAGCCCAGACCCCAGCCTGGGGAGTGGTCCTCCCTGCCTGTCTCTTATGCCTTATGGGAAGGCCCAGCCATAACTCGGGGCCGTGCTGGAGCCGGGACCAGCTCAGGCCTCCTCCATAGGAACCGGGTGACTGTGGGGGTGACGCCTGCACCCCCAGCCCTTTGCACTCTTGGGTTTGTGGTTTGATTCTCTTAGCTTTTCTCTCTGAGTGGCCCTGTGGTCACCGTCTCAGGGGGCCCAGTGCGGGGAGCCCCCCACCTGTTCCCCACTCCTCCTGGGGATCTCACTCTACCTGCCTGGCCCCTTTGCTGTCAGGCCTCTGGGTGGGGAGACTATGGGGGTCATGTGACTGCTGGCCCAAAGGTAATGCCCCAGGGGGTGGCCGCAGCAGGGGGCTCTGGGCTCCTGGCCAAGGGAGGTCCTACACTGGAGTTCTTGCGTGTCTCTTTCATTCATTGGGCTTTGTTCACCCATCTATCCATGGGCAGAAGTGGGGTCGGTGTGTGAGTGAGAGCAGGAGTATTTATGGAAATAAAACGTCCTTTTTTCCTGGACCAGCTGCTCTTTTGGCCCTTCTGAGAGAGGGAGTCAGGAAGGATCCAGGCGTGCAAGGTCCCTAAGGGCTGCCCCGCAAACTTCTCTGCCTCTCCTGGGAGATCAGGCCACAGTTCCCCTCCTCGCTGCTCCCGATCCCGGCACCGGAAGAGGCCCTGCTCAGGGGCCTGTGGCCACTGCTGAGTCACCAGAGAGGACCCGGGGGGCTGTGGGGGGCCCAGAGCCATCCCAGCTGGAAGTGAGTGGCTGCTTGGGCCTGCCAGGAGCCCCAGCTGCCGCAGACACTGAAGGGGAGGCCCCTGGCCACTCACTACTTCCTCTTGCTGCGCTCAGCCCGAAAACACAACTGCAGCGCAGCATCATCCGAGGCCCCTGCCTCAGCTTCTCCTTCTTGCCAGAGGCTGCTCCCAAGGCGCAGGCACCACCAACCGCAGCCTCTTTCTGCAGAGGCCGAGGGGCCTCGAGCAGGGCCCCCTGCCATTCCCAGGGACAGCACACTCCCCCTGTGTTTTCGGGGTGTTTCTCTTCACTGGGAGGCTGGGGTCCTGGCCTGGGGCGTGGCCTAGAGACTGGCAGCCGAGGGAGCCAACCAACGTGCAGGAGAGCCGTTGAAAGGCATGGCCAGGGGCCTGCCCTGTGGCGGGGAGCCGGCTCTCCGTTCCCTCTGCTCTCAGCTCACAGACATCTGGGGAAGCCTGCCCGCCACTTCTCTTTCCTAGAAGATGGGAGTTCTGCTTTGAAGAGTTTTCACTTTTGTCTAACCCAGTGTTTCCCAAGTCTGAATTTGGGCGCTGAACACCGTCATGTACATACTGTTGGGAAGGGCTGGAGGCCAGCCCAGCCTGTGTGCTCTTCTCCATTCAGCAAATGAGGGCTCTTCTCTGTGCCAGCCGACACTGGACGCACAGGGCAAGGGCTTCTCCACGGGAACGGCGTGCTGTCTAGGGCACAGGAGAGGGAGCAAGGCCTCTGAGTCGGCATCTCCAGCTCCTCACAATCGGGAGCCTCCTGTCAGATCCGCCTGGTGTGACCACCATCCCACATCTGGGCCTGCAGACACCCTGACCTCAGGCTCCTGGCCTCCTTCCTGTTCGCCTCCCTACTCTCTGGGCAGGAGTCTGCCTAACATTTAAACGATGCCTCAGAAAGATAATCTCTCCTTGGAATGTTCTTTTAAGAAGCATGTTATTTTACATGAGACAAAACCCTGCTCCCTGTAGCATGCCCCTAGGGTCCCAGAAACTCCCTTCAGAAGCATATGTTCCACAGGCCATGGAAGGGTGGTTGTGGGCCTGGGCGCCCGCGTGACTGCCAGCCTGGGACCTCTGGCTGGCTGTGTGACTTTGAAGAAGGTGCTTCCTTCTCTGGCCTTTAGGTTCCTTGTTTGAAAAGGTGGGAGGGACCCAGTGAGCTGTAAGGCCCCTCTGAAGAATCCTTGGGCCAAAGGGCCCCCCGGCCGTCAACTTCCAGTGACCACAGGGACAAGGAGATCTGTCCAGTCTTTTGGACCACCCTTCCCTGATCCAGTCTACCCATCAGCCGTCTGCCTGTCCGTCCCGCCAAGTGCCTCCTGAGCGGCCCTGTCATGTCAGACCCCTGAGCCAGGAGCATGGCCACCGGGAGCTGGAGGTGGACTGGAGGTGCCCCATGAGCCTGCATCTGTCTGAGGGGCCAGCTGGGGTGCTCTAATCAGAGGGGGGCGCCCTTTGCGTCCACCACCTGTTGCATCATCCCCAAATACGGGGTGTCAATCTAGACAGGTCCAGAGCCTCTGGAGCCTTCAGGCTGGGAGAGGGGGACACAAGGAAGTATTCTCTGCCTCCTCAAGGGTGACCCCCACCTCCACCCCAGGAGCAGTGGGACTTCCCAGGCCTCAAAGCCACACTTCCACTTCTTTTTGTGAGGCTGGAGGCAGCTACTTTCCTAAGAGCAAGCACAGGACACTGCTCATCCCTTCATAGCAGCCAAGAGAGCCAGAGGCCACCGCTCACCCAGAGAGCCTGTCTCTGCTGTTCCCTGATGCCCCTGCCCGCATCCTCCACAGGCCCCGTGGCAGGGTTCCAGGCCAGCAAGGTAGATAAGAGGGAAGCCGGCCTAACCTGGTGCCTCGCTAGGCCTGGAGCAAGCAGCCCCTCCCTCCAGCCCAGTGAAAGTAAGAAACTTGAGGCTTGGGGAGCTTATCTAGTGCCCGAGGGCACATGTTAGAGCCCAAATGTGACCAGCAGTCCTGGGAGGTGACCACCCTGACTGCACATCACCACCCTCCTCACCACTGGCAAGTGCTGTCCCCCAGGGCCAGGGTTGAGGGCACACGGCTCTCCAGAGCTATCCGGACTGTGGTGTGTCCCTGCCCCAGCTCCACCCAGGATTTCCTGGGAGGTCCTTTTGGCTTGAGGACATTTCTGGAACCGCAGAAATGATGGCCACCCGCTTAGCTGCTCCGGGCAAAAGCCTCCACATGGAGGGCAGCACCGATCCGGCCACAAACACTTTGTCAAGTGTCTAAAAGGGGATGTTTTTGCTCGGTTCTGTGGCCCCACCGCTGACCCCTGCTACCACCACCTCGACGCCAGCCATTGGCCTTCCTGCCCACATCCTGCTGGAGCTTCAGCAGCGGGCGCTTCCCAGGCCGTCGCAGGTTTTTGCAGACAATCTGCACTGAAGCTGCTGAGCCTCCTGAAGCAGCCACGGGGATTAAGGCGGGAGGTAGGGGCGGGCAGGGACCAGCATTTCTGGAGTCTCCAGGCAGTTCCATCTGGCGCAGCAGGAGAGCACGTGGCTGTTTTGGAGCCTGTCGAATCTGCTTCCTAACTTGGCTTCTACCATTTAGCCGGCCAGGGACGTGGGCCAGGAGCCTGGGTCTACTCACCTATAAAACCCCATGATCCCAACCTCACTGGAGAAGGTGCTAGAAGTATCTGACAATAAGTGCCATTGTTCCCACCTAGCAGGACACAGAGGGCAAGGGGGCAACTGAGGCAGGAATGGGGGTTAAAGGATCTTTCCGTTCCTGACTTTGCAGGCTGAATAATAAACAGGGTCAGGCACTGTCTTAATGCATTTTACATATCAATTTATTTAACACAACACCCTATCAGGTAGATGCTATTATTATCCTCAAGTGAGCAAAGGCTCAAGAAAGTGAACTGCCTCAGCTCAGGCCACCCTGCTAGTGAGAGGCTGAGCCCAGCTATCCAGCTCTGTCCACACCAGTAAGCTCTGTTCCTGCCGTCTCTGGGCTGGAAATAAATGTCCATTGATGCAATATCTTCACTTGCCATTCAAGTTGGCTATTTATTGAGCTCCTGTGACTGTGGCACGTTGTTCAGCCCCTTGAATTCAGCGTGAGCCAGACAAGACGCAGGCCCTTGTCAGGAGGACACTCCAGCAAGTCATTGGCTGGTGACCTCTGTGGTCCCACGTATGCAGTTCTAAAACTATGATCTCAGCATTCACAGATTGAAACCTCTGTGTCTGAAAGTCTCTGATGACAACATCTTTTGAAGGAACAGCTTATGCTCCAACTACAAGGGCTTCAAACCTTTATTTGATTGTTGATGATCTGAGTGTGCTCGAGCTTAAATATACCCTAAAATATACCCCTCACCCAGCTAAGAGGTATGTCAGTGCCACCCAGGCTGGACACAGAAGAGCCAGGTGCCCTTCCTGCAAAGGCTCTTGGCTTTGGTTGGAGGGGAGTCTGAAGCCCAGAGGGGAGGCTCAGAGTTCAGGTGGCCTGATTATACGGCTCAGTTGTTTCCACAGCAGCTGCTGCTGCAGTCCACAGGGACTGAACCCTCCTCAAGCTGGAGCTGGGGGCTTAGGCTCAGGCAAAACTAGGAAGGACAGAGGTACAAGCCAGGACTTGCCCTCAAGGCCCTTCAGAACAGCTGGGGAAGTGATCAAGTCCAGGCCAGTATGGTCTGGGCCAAAGGCAAGGCTGGAACAGGGTGGGGACCCCACGTAGCCTGGAAGTTTCTCAGATGCCAGGACAGTGGCACCTGGTGTCAAGTTGCTGTCTCGGGAGTCTTCTGTTTCCTAATTCTGCACATAGCTGGTTGCAACCACTGCAGAGACAGGGGAAACTGAGTCACTATGAAGTCCAGTGGCGAAGGTGGAGAGGCTAGAACTAGAACCCAGACATTGCAAAGAGCAGCCCCACATCTTAAGAAGCCAAGTCTACACTGGACTCTGATGTCTCTTTCCATCAAGGCATTTGTCAAGCTCTGCCTTCCTCGAGAATCCCCTCCTAGGGGGCCTTCCATCTGGGAGAAGAGAAGTGGGCAAGGAAACCTAGCCTGGGATTGATCCCCTCATCCTGGCCTGAGCCTTTGATCCAACAACCTCCCAACTTCCGGCCAGGATTCCATATTCAGCTTCCCTTCGCAGTCCGTCCCCACCTTGCTAGGGCCTGCCGGCTCTCCCTCTGGAGAGTGGAGGGGCAGCCAGTGTCCAGCGCATGCCCACTGTGTGCCAGGGCCCATGCTGGGAACTGGGAATGTGTCAAGATGTCCAAATCGGAGGCTCTCCTCTCAGAAGTCCCCAGTCTGCCCTCTCACACACAGTAGTAGGTGCTCGAGTAACCCTCAAAGTGAAAGGAAGCTCTAACAAGACAGAGAGCAGTGAGTCAGCCAGTCTACCTCAGGCCCCCGCCCCCCACCCTCGGAGCTCTTGATGCCCAACGGGTGCAGAGGTTCAGAGTAAGGAGAGCCTAGTGTTTCCCAAAGGCGCTCATCTTGAGTTTACTAGCAGTTATGGAGCATCTCCCTGGAGAAGGACATGGCAACCCACTCCAGTATTCTTGCCTGGAGAATCCCATGGACAGAGGAGCCTGGTGGGCTACAGCCCATTGGGTCGCAAACAGTTGGACATGACTGAGAAGTGACTGAGCCCACAAGCATGGAGCATCTACTGTATGTCCAAGTCTGTTTTGGGTGGAGGGTCAAAGAAATAACTACTACTGAGTCTGGGGAGGTCAGAGCATCAGCCAAATCCCTGCCTCACAAGAAGTCAGGGCTGAGGAAGTCCTCCCAAAGAAGGGACTTCATAGATGGAGGAAACTCCATGTTGAGGCCGGAAGAGAGCAGGGTGGTAGCAAGCTGCTCTGAGAGGGTCTGCCGTGGCTGAAGGAAGGTGGGCACCCCCATGAAGGGGGCGATGGGAGCAGAAACATGGGTGCTGCAGGAGCAGGCAGGGGTATCTCGTCCACCTTTCCAGGTGGGCAGGGTCAGGACAGCTGACCCACAGGCCATTAGAGGCAGTGAGGCCAGAGTTCCATGGACTGGTCCGAAGGCACACCGCGGCCAGGTGGCCCCAGGACGCCAAAGCGTCCAATCATCTTCCAGCAGGGGAGAGGAGGCTGACCTTTGGCTCCAGGTGGCCAGGGGGTCCTTTGGGAAATGAGTGGTAGGACAGCATCCTTTTGGGAAGCCCGGATGGACCTGTTCTTGGCCTCTGACTGCTAAGCATGGAACCCTGTGTCTCTTTTAAGAGGGTGCCGAGGTTATTTATACCTTGGCCCGCAGGCCAGTGGGTGGGGCAGGAACCCAGGAAGCCAAGCCGAGCAGGCGCGGTGGCAGGAACAGGCTTACCTGCTTCCCGCCACCGGGGCTGGGCGGGGCGGAGCGGGGAGGAGGGGCCGCGTACACAACCTGTGGATCGCCGGACGGCCGGCAGACCCACACTCGCCGGGACTGGCGAGGGGGTGGCCTGGAGGGGCCCGGAAGACGCGAAAAGTGCGAGAAAACAAACTTGGGAGAGAGGAGTGACCTGGGGGCCGGGGGCGGAGTCGCCAGCGGGGGAGGAGAGAGCGAGCCGCAGCTAGAGCGCGGCTGGCCCAGGAAGCGAGGAGCGCCGCCCACCCATCCGGGGCGAGAGAGGCGCCGCGGGCCGAGGCAGGCTGGGCCGGGGGCTGCCGGGCCCTCGACCCCCACCGTGACCCCGCGGCCTCCAGCCCACCCCCAAGATGATGAAGAGGCAGCTGCATCGCATGCGGCAACTGGCCCACACGGGCAGCCTGGGACGGTGAGTGTCAACTCCTTCCTCCCAGCCCCATCCTCACCCCGGCAGGACTCCGGGGAGGCCGAGGAGAGCTGGACAGCCACCACCAGCTGGACTGGCCACCTCTCCTCCTTCCTCCGAAAGCCACCCCCACCTCCAAAGCAGGAGGAGCGGGCCCTGGCCTTTGGGGCAGGGGAACCCCCAGCTCTCATTGGAGGGTGGGTGGAGGAGGATCAAGGATGTTGGGTCTTCTCTGTCTCTAGGAGCCCCCAAGTGGATGGTCTTCCTCGACCTCACTTGTCCCCTCTGTACAATGGGGATGTTAACCATCTCTGGTTGCCCGGGGGAGGTGAGGGTTGCTCAGGGACCCAGACCTGGGTGAAGCAGAAGACACAGGGTCCAGGCAGCAATGGAAGGAGGGGCTTGCCCCTGTCCTGCCCTGCGCCTCTTCCTGCCACCGCCAGCCTGGAGGCCTCCTGTTTCTCTGTCTTGCTTCTGCTTTTCATAGCCTCAGGTGGAAACATCCCCAAGTCCACAAACCTCTGGGCTGGTGGGGTGGAGGCCGGAAATATAGGGAGCTCCCAGAGCCTGCCTTCTCTCCTCTTACCCCTGCGCTGGGCAGGGGTCCCCCCAGGGGAGGGGACCGGGTATCCACAGACCCGCACAGATGCCTGTGCAAGCGTGGGCAGCTAGGCCACCTTTCTCTGAGCCGCAGTGTGCGCACATGTCCTGGGCCCCTGCCGGCCACCACAGTCCAGAGTCCTGTGTGACCTCCAGAGTCCTGTGTGACCAGCAGCTCGGGAGTCTGAGCTTGCACACTTCCCGTTCTTGGGGCCGGCCCAACCCTCCTCTCTCCGGGTCAGCAGAAGAGAGAGACTCCTCCAGTCCCCACTTCAGTTTCGTCTGCCCTGTCTCAGGACACAGCCCTGGGTGGAGGAGGAAAAAGCCCAGTATCCCATTCCCGCCCCCACGGAATGTGTTCCGACTGGGATTGAGCAGGCGGGCCACCCAGGGCGGCCTGACTGGGAGGGGCACTGGGAGGAACTGGGGTTTAGGTGCCCTGATTGGGGAGGGGGGCAGGAGGAGGCAGGGGGTTTCCTAACTTGGGCCCACTCAGCAGAAGCTCTCTCCCCACCACAGCACCCCGGAGACTGCAGAGTTCCTGGGTGAGGACCTGCAGCAGGTACGTGCCTGGGCCGGCAGCGGGTGGCAGGGCAGGTCCATACAGGCTGTCTTCAGAGGCCCCAGGCGGGGATGCCAGTGGGGGCGCCGAGTTGAGTCATTCCCACGCTGTTGGCCATGGGGTCCCCAAGAGGAGCGAGAGAAAGATAGTTTCTGCTCTGGGGGAGAAGAAGGCAGTGGGGCATGGGGGATGACAGCCCCCCATGATCTGTAACCCCCGGACCTCCTCCCAGGTGGAGCAGCGGCTGGAGCCAGCTAAGCGAGCAGCCCACAATGTCCACAAACGGCTGCAGGCCTGTCTGCAGGGCCAGAGCGGGGCGGAAATGGACAAGCGGGTGGTAAGTGGGGGTCCCAGCGAGGAGGGGCCTGGGCAGGATATCTCGGTCCAGTGGGACAGTGAGGTCGGGGCTGGGTTCTCCCTGCTAGTCTGAGTCTCTGGCACCAAGGGGGTGGAGGTTGCTCTGTCCCAAGCCCCTTCCGGCCCCTCACTCATGAGGTCCTATTTCTTCCCCTCCCCTTCTTGACCCCGCCTCCTCAGCGCCAATCCTCTGCACCAAAGCCAAGCCCCTGACCACCTGAACTTCTCTGTCCCGTCAGCACCGAGCAGGTGCTTTCCACTGGGCAGCCTGTGAGGGCTTCCTGAAGGAAGCGGCATTTGAACTGGATTTTGTGTTACTCACTAGTATTAATCAGCAGCCAGTATTTATGGACTGATTATGGCTAGTCAGTTGCTAAGATATGTCCATGCCTTGCCTCACTGAATGCCGACAACAGCCATGGGAGGAAGCTGCCTTTATTAGCACTGTCTGCAGGAGGAAATGGAGATGGAGAGGTAGAGTGACTCGTTTAAGGTCACACAGCTAGTACGTGGCGAAACCGAGATTTGAACTCTGGTCTCCCTGACCTAAACTGGTGGTGCTCCCCACAACACTAGCTAGGGACGTGGGAGGCATGTTTTATAATCAGACAACCATTCAGTATGGCCAGAGCAATAGGGAGCCATGGAGAGTTTTGAATTCCTCAGAAGCTAGGTCAGCAACAGAGGCCCTGCGGCAGGGGTAAGGGTCCACTCCGAGGCTGTGTTCCTGGCTCCCCACTCTCCCTTTAACTGTGCGTGGACCTCAGGTGAGCTCCGTGTGCCCTGTCTTCAGTGTTCCATCCAGTGACAGGACTCGGGCTTTCCTTCCTGCCCATTCAAGTGGCTTCTGGGAGGGGGCAGCCAGCAAGCATGTGCACTCATGCTCACAGCCATCCCTGCCCCTCCCTGCAGAAGAAGCTTCCCCTCATGGCTCTGTCCACCACGATGGCCGAGAGCTTCAAGGAGTTGGACCCCGATTCCAGCATGGGGTGAGCACGGACAGGGCCCTCAGCCCTCAGCTGGAGATGCCGAGGAGGGATCTGGGCTGGGAGAAGGTCCCGGTCAGAGAGGGCACCCGCCGTGGATGGATGACCAGGCTGGGGAGCGGTCCTGGGCTGGGAAGTGTCCAGGGCAGTGAGGGCAGCCAGGTCTGGGAGGGCATTGGGTTCGGTGAAGATGAAGGAGAGACAGAACAGACAGGAGGTCGGGACTTCCCTGATAGTCCAGTGGTTAAGACTCCACACCGCCCATGCAGGAGCTGCAGGTTCGATCCCTGGTCTGAGAACTAAGATCCCACATGCCATGCACATGGTCAAAAGAATTTTGAAAAAAAGAAGAGACAGGAGGTGATAGGGAGGGAGGAGGCCCTCAGTCTCTCCAGAGAGGGGGTGAGGAGCTGTGGGAGCCCGGGCCCACTGGGTTCTGTATCCACAGGAAGGCCTTGGAGATGAGCTGTGTCATTCAGAACCAGCTGGCCCGCATCCTGGCCGAGTTTGAGATGACCCTGGAGAGGGACGTACTGCAGCCGCTCAGCCGGCTGAGCGAGGTGACCCCCTCCCCACCTTCTGCCCCCAGCTCCCCTAGCCCCCACCTCTTCAGCCTGCTGAACCCCCACCCCCACCTCCTACCCACACCTGCCCACAGGAGGAGCTGCCAGCCATCCTCAAGCACAAGAAAAGCCTGCAGAAGCTGGTGTCCGACTGGAACACGCTCAAGAGCAGGTGGGAGCCACAGTCTCAAGGGGGGTGGTTCACGCCTAGGTCAGCCTACAGATGTGGCCACAGAGGTTCAAGACCCCTCCCCCACTAGGAGGATACTGCAGGGTGCTTAGGGGTACAGTGTGTGTCCTTGTGCACACACCTGGGGCTTAGGAAGACATATGGTGATGGTGCATGCGAGGGGGCCTCTGTGCACGTGCTTGTGCCAGCTGGAGGTAACCCCAAAACCTGGGACAGCCATCAACAACCCTCCAAGAACCCTGGAGGGCCTCCACCCTCCACTCTGGAGGTGTGTGGCTAGGATCACCGAGCCCACCACCAGGGGGGCGCCCCAAAGCTGTGCCCGCGCCAAGCCGAGACCCCAGACCTGTGCCGCCCTGGGATTTATGTCTATCAACCCCCAGAATCCTGTGGGGTCGGGCCGATGGGGGGGCACTTGGCCCTGGACAGGTCATGGGGACAGTGACCATCCCACCTTGGGATGCTCTTCAGGCTCAGTCAGGCGGCTAAGAACTCTGGCAGCGGTCAGGGCCTGGGCAGCGGCCCGGGCAGCCACACCACCACAGCCAACAAGGTGGAGACGCTGAAGGAGGAGGAGGAGGAGCTGAAGAGGAAGGTGGAGCAGTGCAAGGTGAGGGGCAGTGGCGGCTTCCTGGATGTGCGGGTGGCGGGGGTGGGTGCCGTCCCCACTTCACAGGTGACGAGAGGTGACGCGACTTGCCCCAGGCCACGTGGCTAGGAAGCAGCCGAGCCAGGATTTGGATCTGGGCTGCCAGGCTCCGGGGTCTGTGTACTCAGCCGTGACCTGGTAGCTGCTTCTGTCCGTATCATGCCTGTAACACCTGGGCAGGAGGGGGCGGGGAGGAGGGCACGAGGGGAGAATCTTGGCGTGTTGGCTAAGTGAATGAATGAGGGGTGAGTGAATGAAAGAGTGGTGAGTGATACAGAGCACTGGGTTGAGGATATGTGGACACAGAAGAGGAACAGAAGAGCCCCTCAAGGGTTCGGAGGGGTTCCCGTGGGCTGGCCCAATAGCAAACCTTGGCAGAGTGAGAGCAGAGTGGACTCCGACCTTCCCGTACAACTTGGGCAAACCTCTACCCGCACCAAGCTTCCCCAGCAGGCCCCAGCCTCCCTGGTACAAGCCCTGCTCTCTTTGTCCCCAAGGACGAGTACTTGGCCGACCTGTACCACTTTGCCACTAAGGAGGACACCTATGCCAACTACTTCATCCACGTGAGTCCAAGACCAGGCTCCAGCCACCTGGAGCTCAGGGGCCACTGAGATCTCCCACGACGTGGTGGGAGGGAAAGGTCTGCATTTGTGGCCCCTGGGGGAGACTGAGCTTCCCTCAGTTCCCCCTTGTCCCCACAGCTCATGGAGATTCAGGCAGATTACCATCGCAAGTCTCTGAGCTCACTGGACACGGCCCTGGCTGAGCTGAAGGAGAACCACAGCCAAACAGGTGGGGACCTGACCCCCACCCCTGACCCCCACCCCTGTCCCCCACCCTGCTCAGGGCCTGTTAAGAAGCTTGCACTCCATCCCGAAAGGCACTGGGGAGCCTAGGATGAGTTCTGTCCAGGGGAGGGCTCAATGAGAGTTATGATGGAGAGATTGCTCTGGCGGCTGCATGCAGGATAGAATGAAGGGGCAGGATGGAGACCTGTAGGCAGAAGGGAAGTGACGGAGGCCTGGGCTGGGGTGGAGGCAGTGGAGGTGGGCAGATTGGAGAGATGTGTGGGATGGTTTCAGGATGTATCCTGTGGGTGGTCAGGAGGGAGGTGGAAGCCCCCTGACCTGGCTGCTCAGGGGTGGGAGGACCCTGGGCCGCTGATCTATCTCGTCCCTGCAGACCCCTCCCCCTCGATGACGGCCGCCCCCTTCTCCAGGGTGTATGGGGTGCCTCTGGGAACCCACCTCCGAGAGCTGGGCCGGGACATCGCCCTGCCCATCGAGGCCTGCGTCATGATGCTGCTCTCTGAGGGCATGAAGGAAGAGGTGGGGCTCGCTGGGGCAGGTGGGGAAGGAGCACGGGCCCCTCATCCCATCCCACCCCTCCCACACGTTGCCTGGTCCCACACCTCCCACCCATGCCTGTGCTGGGGTGTAATCCCACTGTTAGCGCCCAGCTGCCAAGAAAAGGCATGGCCTCCTTCGGTTGAACTGATGCCACCTCCCCCTTAGTGATGCTCACATGGACCGGGCCCTGTGCTGTCAACCCTGTGCACTCCTTGCTCCGTTGCATTACCCCAGTAAACCTTGCAGGGAGCCCTCCATTTCTGCAAGCCCTACCTCTTGCAAAATTGGCTCCATTTTGCAAGAGGTAGACAGAGGCCAGTGGGTAGGCGTGCCCAGTGGCAGGTGAGAAGGTTGGTGGAGAAGCGGGGAAGCCACATGAGTCACAGCCCCATGCTGCCTTTATCCGTCCTATGCATCTCGGTCCTGCTAGCACATCGGCTGCTTTCCTGAGGACAGACCTTTAGGAGGTGGATCACACTTCAAAGACAGACCTAGGCTTCAGGACAGTCCTGCGGAGCCTCTTGTCCCTCCACTTCTGTCTAGACTTCAGTCTCCTCATCACTTCCCAGCTCCTCCCAGGCTTCTCGTTTTGTTCAGAATCCTAGACCTTGAGAGTCGAGAGGAGCCACGGACATGGTGGTGTTCGCTCTGCCCACCAGCCCAGGGGGCCCCCGAGGCCTTTCCCTGGGCCGTGAGTGGGCCAGGGCCTCCCAGACAGGGGTTCCTGCCCCCACCCCAACCCCTCCGTGACCCCCACTTGCCCCCTCTTGCCCCCCAGGGCCTCTTCCGTCTGGCCGCCGGAGCGTCGGTGCTAAAGCGCCTCAAGCAGACCATGGCCTCGGACCCCCGCAGCCTGCAGGAGTTCTGCTCTGACCCCCACGCTGTGGCAGGTACCTGCACCGAGGAGCCCTGGGTGGAGGGCCTTTCCCCAGGGCCCTCCCCTGAAGGTGCCTGAGATGGTCCCCTGATAGTTTAGCTTAAGGCCTGATCCTCTGCCAAGAAGACACCTGAGCAGGCATAGGGATCCTTAACATGGGGTCCATCGTCAGCCCCCTGAAACATGTGTATGTTTTTCTGGGGACAAGATCACTAAGCTTCATCATTTTCTCAAGAGCGCTTGTGACCCAAAGAAATGATTCAGTTCAGTTCAGTTCAGTTCAGTCGCTCAGTCATGTCTGACTCTTTGCGACCCCATGGACTGCAGCACGCCAGGCCTCCCTATCCATTGCCAACTCCCGGAGTTTACTCAAACTCATGTCTATTGAGTCGGTGATGCCATCCAGCCATCTCATCCTCTGTCGTCCCCTTCTCCTCCTGCCTTCAATCTTTCCCAGCATCAGGGTCTTTTCAAATGAGTCAGTTCTCCACACCAGGTGGCCAAAGTATTGGAGTTTCAGCTTCAGCATCAGGGTTAGACCTAGACATGTTAGTATGAACAAGAGCTACAGGTTCCTAACATGGAGAGAGCCAGGCACTGGGGGTAAAGGTGGGGGCTTTGGGGGCTGAGTCTGAGTCCCTGCCACCACTCCAGGTGCCCTTAAGTCCTACCTGCGGGAGCTGCCAGAACCCCTGATGACCTTTGACCTCTATGACGATTGGATGAGGGCAGCCAGGTGAGGATGAGGGGCATGTGCTGGGGAGGACTAGGCTGCAGATAGGCTGTTCAGGACAGGCTCACCCGGTCTTTCCTCCTCCCCAGCCTGAAGGAGCCAGGAGCCCGACTGGAGGCCCTCCAGGAGGTGTGCAGCCGTCTGCCCCACGAGAACCTCAGCAACCTCAGGTAGTCCCACCCCCCACCCCACCACCCCTACCACCTTCCTCCTCCTGGCCTCCCCAGCCAAAGCCCAGCTGGCCCTTCAGGGCTCTGGGCTGGAGTCCTCCCCCCTTGTACTAGGCAATATTTCTGAAAATACAGCTTTGATGTATTAACCATGTGTTTTTAATACTAGACGTTGAACTGAACATATAGCTTGAACCCTGAAGCCACCCCACCCCATGGCTTTAGATCGTTCTTCTGCCACCCTGTGGTCCTGGCCTAGCAATTTAACTCTCTGTGCCTTGGCGCCCTCACGTGGAAGACATGGAACATAACAGTCCCAGCTCTGTAGGGCAGCTGGGGGGTTTGCAACCTAGTGCCCGCAATGGAGGTGGTGTTCAGTAGGTCGGCTGGTGTAACTAGTAAAAAAATGTTTAAATGTCCCATGTGGTGTCTTTGCTGCTCTTTGGAAATCCTGGGCTGAAAAGGTCTCAAGTCTTGGGGGCATCCATGGGTATTCATGGCCTAAGATATCCGGCCACTGGTCCAAGCCTCCTTCCCACCCCCCAGGTATCTGATGAAGTTCCTAGCGCAGCTGGCCGAGGAGCAGGAGGTGAACAAGATGACACCCAGCAACATCGCCATTGTCCTGGGGCCCAACCTGCTGTGGCCCCCTGAGAAAGAAGGGTGAGGGGCTGTGGATTGGGGGAAGGTGGCAGTCTTGCCCCCGTTTCAACATCTGCTTATTTTCCCCCTGGGCCCCAGTTTCTCCATCCTTGGAGTGGGTTGAGCAACTTCTATTGTCAAGGCTGCTGTGAAGATCATAGGATCATGGACCCCACAGGGCTTCAGAGATAGACATTCTGGGTAATGGCTTTAATGGGGTGCTTGGTGGCCTGTTGCAGGAGCCAGAGATCTGGTTCTAGCCTCACCCCTTCAACCTTCCAGGGATGAACCTTATAAAGTCACTCTGGACCTTCATTTCTTTATTTGTAAGTTGGAGAGAAACTAGACAAACATTGAGAATTTTTTCTTTGGGAATTTGATGAGATAATAAATAGAGAAATGTATTATAAACTGTAAAGTGTGATATGTGAGGGGTTGTAATTCACCCGGCCACGGATGGCGAAAGGATTGATCCTTGTGTCCCCAGCACCCAGCACAGGCCCAGAGAGTTGGGGTCACTAGACTTTGCTAAATGATGACTCACTTTGGCTCTCTTTTTGTCCCAGGGACCTGGCCCAGCTGGATGCGGCCTCGGTCTCATCCATCCAGGTGGTAGGCGTGGTCGAGGCTCTGATACAGAACACTGACACCCTCTTTCCTGGAGGTAAAACTCCTGTCTTTGTGAATGATCCACCCAACTTGGTGCCCTCCAGACTCCGTTTCAGTCCCTGGCAGCCCTGCAAACTCACCAGGAGGCCTGGAGGAAATGGCTTCTCCCCCCGAGCCTCAGTTTCTTATCTGTAAAATGGGGATGCTTGTGCGTGCTTTGTGGGATTGCTGTGAGGCCCACCTGGGCGTAGAAAGGTGAAACACAGTCTAGATAACATCAGGAGAAAGGGAAAGTGGTCCTGATGCCTGCCGGGGTGGAGAGGCCGGTGGAAGCTCTGAAAGTTCAGACCTGCCCCCGCTCTGTCTGCAGATATCAACTTCAATGTGTCGGGCCTGTTCTCAGCGCCTGCCCCCCAGGACAAGGTCAGCGACATGCCGGCTTCTGAGGAGCTTCCATCGATTCCCACACCCACCCCGGCCGCTGTCCCAGCCTCAATGGCTACCAAGGAAAGGTAAGGACTGACGGGTACAAGGGCCCTGTCCTGGCCCGAAGATGCCCAGCCAGAGGCACTATCTCTCAGGGCATCCAAGAGCATTTTAGGAAATAGAATTATTATATTTTCCTCCCAAATACCAGGTTTCCCAGTTTGGAGTGGGTAGGACTCAGGCATATTCTTCTCAGCCTCTGATGTGTTCCCTGCTGTCTTATATAGCTCTTTACCGAATACCTACTCTGTGCCAGGCACTGTTTCAGGTCCTGGAGATTTAGAGAACTGAGCCTTTTGGAATTTGTAAATACCATACTTTCCAGTCTTCTCTTTGATCCTTTAAACTGGAAGAAGGGCTGCATGGTGGCATACTGCCTCCTTACCCAGTGGGTATTGTTCAGTTATCACAGACTGCTGGGGCCCAGAATGTGAATTTCCTTAGATGAAGAAGACAGACACGTGCTGCCCTTAGGGATTGCATTCCAAGGGGTGGGAGACAGAATCAACCAGAACACCAATATAATGTCAGCCCGTTATGCGTGCTACGAAGAACAGTAGAACAGGGCCGGGTGGTCAAGTAGGGAACAGGGATCAAGAAAGCAGCGGTCAGGAAGGGCCTCCCCAAGGAGTAGCCAATAAAGCAGAGCCAGGAATGAGCCATGGCTTCCTCTGCTTCTCATCCGCTCTGTGGCTTCTAGTCGTCGAAACATCCCATGAAGATCACATGGAGGCTGGGACTTCCCTAGTAGTCCAGTAGTTAAGAATCCACCTTGCAATGCAGGGCGCATGGGTTCAATCCCTGGTTGGGGAACTAAGATCCCACATGCCCCAGAGTTGACTGAGCCTGTGAGCCACAACTCAAGAGTGCGTGCACCACAATGAAAGGTCCCGAGTGCCACAACTGAGATCCAACCTGGCCAAGTTAATTACTTTTAAAAGCAGGTCGCATGGAGGCTGAGAGCTGAGGCTTTCTGCCCCCATCCTGGCCACATGGGGGACCGTGGACACTGTCACAGTAGCACACAGCAGCCGGGGCTCAGTGGATGCAGACTCTGGCCAATGCTAGAGGATCTTGTCAGACCCCAGGCCCGGCCCAGGGTGGTGGGGAACAGCTCCAGGAGGACCCAGACTCAGCCTGTTGGCTGAGAGACACCCCCGGATGCCTGGAGACCTCTGGGAGATGCCATGGCTGACCCTGACCCTCTCCTTCCCTTGCAGGGCAGAGTCCGAGGCGCCCCACAGACCAACCTCCCCCAAGGTCAGTCGGAGCCCCCCAGAGGCGGCCACCCCAGCAGAGGAGATGGCTCGGAGGAGTGAGTTGGCCATGGGAGGAGAAGGGGCAGAGGGTGGGCAGTGAGAGGAATCAACAATCTCATACTGTCCCAGTTTTCAGACAGCCAGGGGAGGCATGGAATCCAGGGGGCTAAGGGCCTGGGTTTGCTGCCTGACACTCTGAGATCAGATTCCAGCTCTGTGATCTTGAACAGGTGACTCCACCTGTTTGTGCCTCAGCTTCTTCCTCTGTGTAATGGGACAATAACCTCACCTACCTTGAAACTATTTAGAGAATTAAATGGGGCTGCCTGGCCCATACTCAGCACCCAGTAAATGCTCCATAAGTAGTGACTGTGAGTGTTGAGGGCAGTGGAGTCCAGTCCCTCAAGAAGCCCTGGGATCACGGAGTGCAGAGGAAAGTGGGGTCTTCAAAGCACAGTGGATGAAGGAGTGGCAGTGGTGGTGGTTAGGTGGTCTCCTTCTGTGCCTCTTTGGTGCAATTACATGTTGAAGTGGCCTAAAGCCAGGCAGGTGAGAAGGTCAGGGGTTCAAGTGGAGAATATGCCAGGGTGACTAGGACACTTGAAAGGTCCGGCCCAGGAGGCGCTAGAGTTTTCTACCCGGATGGCAGTGGATGGAGCAGGAAGCTCTGGACCGGCCGGAGCTAGCAGGTCACACAGGGACCTTCTTACAGGAGCGGGCTTCTAGCCACTTTTCCTGGAAGGGGTGGGGACAGATGGGATGTTAGCTCACTAGAGGACAAGATAAAGGACTGTCATAGCATCACCTGGGCTCATCCTCACAGCAGCCCTGGGAAGTGAAAGCTGTCACCCCATCTCAGCGATGAAGAAACTGAGGCTTCAGGGGGCAAGTCCCCCAGTGGGTAGACGCAGAGCTTGGAGCAGAGCCTAGCTGTCCTGGCCCCATCCAGCCCCTTGGCTGCCTTGCGAGGTTGGACCATGCAGACAACTCTGAGGTGGGGCAGCCCTACCCCCACTTCTGAGCGGGACTCAGAAGCCCTGCTTCTGAGCAGGGGGTGAGGAGGACCCAGCTGGCCAGTGGAACAGGTGGCATTTCTTTATTCAACAAATATGTACCGAACACCTACTCTGTGCCATCCATGCGCTGTGCCAGCCAGATGGACAGAAGATGGCCTCACTTAGTTTGCGTTCTAGTCAGGGAGGCAAGAAGGAAGGGAGCAAAATTAAAACTGACAAGATCATTTCAGAGGACATGAAGTCCCCCATGAAGAAAATATGACTGGAAGTCATGACAGTAACTGGGGCCAGGTTGGGGAGGGGCCCTCAAGCTGAGGACAGATGTGGACAGAGGCCTGAATGATGAGCAGCCAGTGTGGACCCTGTTCCCGGCAGAAGGGACAGCAGATAAAAATTCTTACAGTGGCATCAAGCTTGGGGGTTTGCCCCAGGCAGTATAGATGCCTAACCACCCCTTTCCTTCCTCCACAGCCAAGCGCCCAGCACCCGCCAGGCCCACCATGCCGCCCCCCCAGGTCTCCAGCACCCGCAGCTCCCCTCCAGCACCACCCCTGCCCCCTGGCTCTGGCAGCCCTGTGACCCCTCGGGCTCTGCCCCGCCGTCTGGTTGGCAGCAGCCTCCGGGCTCCCACGGTGCCACCCCCGTTGCCTCCCACTGCCCCCCAGCCTGCCCAGCGTCAGAGCCGGCGCTCACCAGCTTCCCCCAGCCCGGCCTCCCCAGGTCCGGCCTCTCTCAGCCCAGTCAGCCTGAGCTCGCCTGTACATGTGGACCTGGGGGTGGCCACTGAGGAAGGAGAGGCCCCTGAGGCTGCAGGCAGGGCCCCCACTGCCCCAGTCATCCCCCCTCAGGCCCGGCCCAGGAGCCTCGCCTCAGAGACCAACTGAGCCCACAGCTCCCCCACGACACCCCTCAGCATCCCTTTCCTCCCACCTCATCCTCCCAGGACACAGCCCTCACCCCTCCCAAGGGGGCGGGGGCCTCCAGCCTTTGCCTAAAGTGCCTTGGTGCCCGCTGGGTCGGCCCCCACGGCAAGAAGGACTCAGGACAGTCCTCCGCTTCCAGACCTTTTCCTCTTGGATCACCCTGGGCCTCAAGGGCCCCTCAGCCACCTCCCTGCTTTCTGGCAGGGTCCCAGGGGAGCCGCCGGAAGGAAGCAGAGGCTTGCCTGCTCCCACAGGACATTTTTTTTTTCTCTTGCCAACATATTGGTTTTTTTTGTAAGGCTGGCAAATAAATTATTTTGGACAAAACTGGAGCAGCTACCCAAATGATAGTTTTATTTTCTGTCCTTGAAATAAAGAAGCCACTTTGATAAAAGGGGAAAAAATTACTTATTCTTTGCCTCCTTTCTTTTTTCTTGTCTGAAATAGTAACAGCCAACATTTTTAGCGCTTACTCTTTGCTACACATTGTTCTTTTCTATGCATGAGTTCCATCTAATCCTCTTTCGGGGAAGTAAATTCCATTACCTCTTACAGGTGAGGAGACTGAAACTCAGAAAGTGACCAAGGTTACATGGCAAGTGAGGCATAGACCTGGCCCAGGTCTGCTTGATTCCAGAGCCTGTCCCTCATATCCTGAGCAATTGGAGTTTCCTTTTCTTCATATGTGAAATCACTTTAACAACTTCCACCACAGAAATGTTGTTGTGAGGATTAAATGAGACACTTGTAAAGACCAAAGCACTGCCTTTGCACACAGAAGTGCCCTGTAAGTCATGGCTGCCGTCACTGTTTTCCCGCACCTGTGGTGGTCTCTGTTCCCAGGGAAGGCTCCCCGGGGAGCAAGGATGAACCTGTCTTCAAACATTCCCTGACCATGCTCTGTGCCAGACTCTGGGCTAGGTCCCAACTCAGCCCTATGCCCAGGGAGCTCCTGGGAACGGGCAGAATTGACAATTAGAATCATGTGTCATGGCCGTTTCCTGGTCCAGTGGTCAGGACTCCAACCTCACTACCAAGGGTGCAGTTTCCATCCCTGGTCGGGGAACTAAGATCCTGCAAGCTGTGTGGCAGGGCAAAAAAAAAAAAAAATCAAGTGTCATGGCACCAGGAGCCCATGAGAGCCCACTTAGGAGCAAGCCATTTAACCCACACTGGTTGTGTGTGTGCGTGTGTGTGTGTGTGTGTGTGTAGGGTAGATGTCAGGATGGCTTCTTGGAGGGTGCCAAGTCTTTCAGGAGCTGGCCAGGTAGAGGAAGAAGGAAGAACGTTTTAAGTGAAGGAGACCACCTATGCAAAAGGTCAGGAGCAAAAGCCCAGGGCAATGAGAAACAGAAAATATAAGCCCCGGAGGCTGATGGTGTGCCTTTTCTTGGGTCTTTGAAGCTCCAGTTGCTCCTGGGGGTCAGACCAGTCTTCAGAGTCTTCTCAGAGGTTGGCAGACAGCCTTAGAATTGTGACACATTCCTCATCAAGTAGGGACCAAGCTGCCTCTAGCCCAGTGCCTCTCCATTCTGGCCTCACAGTAGAATCCCTGGGTGATTAAAACACAAATTAAAAAAAAGCCAGGGCTCACCCAAAGGAATTAAAATCAGAATTTCTGGGGTCCTATCATACGTTTTAAAAAACGTTTATCAAAAGTCATCGAACTATACACTTAAGATCCACACATCTTACTGTGTGTAAATTATATAATAAAAAAAAAAAAAATCCGTTTCCTTGGGAACTCTATGCGCAGACAGTGTGGGAAACCACTGGTCTAGGCCAAGGGCTCCAGCGTCTGAGGGGACACCATGTGCCTCTCTCCCCAATCAAAACCACACTCTGCATCCCAGGACTTCCCAGGACTCCGCTCGGAACTGGAGAGTCTAGGGTCTAGGGTTCAGAAGGCAGTGAGATTTGACCCAAAGATAACATCTCCTTTAGCATTTGTTTTCCTCCTAGCAACCATCTGTCTTAAGCTTGTGATTGGCTGGGGAACAAGGAGCGGGCCTTATTTTTCTATTCGTAACTCCTTATTGGTCAAAAAGGTCAGTCCCTTTCCCGGCAGGCGGCGAGTCAGGGCTGAAGCTCTGCGGCTATTGGTCCAGAGGGGCTAAGAGGCGGGACGAAAGACCAGGCTAGGTCTTCATTGGTCCCCCTTCCCTCGGTGGAGCTCGAGATTACTCCCTTTTCTCCAGGCTCTTGTAGCTCGCAGCACCCTCGCCGCTCCTCTCCGAGATTCTCCCTCCCATTGGCTGCAGATCAGGCCGTGGCCCCGCCCCCTGGCCCTTCCGGCGCGCCGATTGGTGGGTGCCCGCGACAGGCCTTCTGCGGGCGAGCGCGCTGTGCCCGCGGGAAGAGAGCGGCGCGGCTCCGGTGTGCGGGCAGCCAGGCTGCTGCATGGCGCGCTGCGAAAGGCTGCGCGGCGCGGCCCTGCGCGACGTGGTGGGCCGGGCGCAGGGGGTACTGTTCGACTGCGACGGGGTGCTGTGGAACGGCGAGCGAGCAGTGCCGGGCGCCCCCGAGCTGCTGGAGAGACTGGCTCGGGCTGGCAAGGCGACGCTCTTCGTAAGCAACAACAGCCGGCGCGCGCGGCCAGAGCTGGCCCTCCGCTTCGCACGTCTCGGCTTCGGGGGGCTGCGCTCCGAGCAGCTCTTCAGCTCCGCGCTGTGCGCCGCGCGCTTGCTGCGCCAGCGCCTTCTCGGACCCCCGGACACTCAGGGCGCGGTGTTCGTGCTGGGCGGTGAAGGGCTGCGGGCCGAGTTGCGCGCCGCCGGGCTGCGCCTGGCGGGGGACCCCAGCGAGGACCCGGGCGCGGCCCCGCGCGTGCGCGCCGTGCTTGTGGGCTACGACGAGCACTTCTCCTTCGCCAAGCTGAGCGAGGCCTGCGCGCACTTGCGCGACCCCGACTGCCTGCTGGTGGCCACCGACCGCGACCCGTGGCACCCGCTCAGCGACGGCAGCCGGACCCCCGGTGAGCGCGGGGAAACAGCTGGGGGGCGGCCCGCGCTTTCAGCTCCATGCCTGGGGGTGAGGGCTGGGGAAGGGGCGTCTCCAGGCGATAGGAGGGGGCCTGGAGGGATGTGCGGGCGGTCCCCACCCAGCAACAGCCCTGCATGTCTTCATGGCCGCATCTGGTATTTCTTGCAGCTTTCTTGCAGCTGCCACGCTGTGATGGGCAGAAGTGGGGTCCGGTTGGTCAGATGAGGACACTGTGGCTCGGGGAGTCACGGGTGCAATCCTGGGCCCCTACTCTCAACCCTAGCCTTCCTGAACCAGCCTCCATGACTCCTGTCATTTTCCCCACCCGCCATCGGAGTGAGGTGGGAGAGTTGGGGACAAAGCCTTCCATCCCCCCTGCCCTCCCCCGCCCCGAAGGTTGGAACAGGCGTTTCTGGCGGCAGATTGAAGGCAGGTGTGCGGAGAGAA
This sequence comes from Cervus canadensis, assembly GCF_019320065.1. Classification (NCBI taxonomy): domain Eukaryota; kingdom Metazoa; phylum Chordata; class Mammalia; order Artiodactyla; family Cervidae; genus Cervus; species Cervus canadensis. Next base: position 10,096,523 of record NC_057406.1, on the reverse strand, counting down.
TGGGCAGTGGATGGAGTTTGACCTGAGTTCCAGCTTCAGGGCTCTGTAATCTTGTTAAATTACATAACCGTGGAGCATCTCCTCCCTAGGGGTAAAATGGGAATACTAACATGTCAGTTTTAGTTTCGCTGAGGAGAGAGTGATCAGGGCAAGTGCTTGCTCTGTAATAGGTGCTCAGATGATGTAAATTGTATCTGAGCCCTCTCCTGTTACAGAGCTTTATGAAGCACCTAGGTGTCTGTTAGTTTCAGAATTACTCTGGACATGGAAGTTATTGTTCCATTTCCCAGTTAAAGAAACTGAGGCTAAGAGAAGGGATGTGAGCTACCCAAAAGCAAGAGGACCTGAACTTGGTGCTTGAGGCCACCTTATCCCCAGCCTCTAAACCCCACCCCCGCCATCCAGGGCACTCTTTGCTGCTGTCATCTGGGAATTTCACATCTGCAGAGGAGGCGGGAGCAAAAGAGGCTTCTACATCTTGGAGGGTTCACGTTAGACAAGAGCAGAGGGTAGCAAAGGCTAACTGACAGCAGGGACAACCAGTCAGTCGGCCGAGGGAGGGACAGACATCCATCACTTTCTCCCTGCTGGCCACTGACTTGACTGATTCCAGATCCTGGGAGGGCAGGGTGAAATTGATGGAGTAGATAGAGTATTATGATGGGTGGCAGGGAGGGCCTAGAGCTGAGGAGACCTGGGAAGTCTTCCTAGAGGAGGCATCTTGCAGGACACGGCTCTCAGGAATGGAACAGGGCTTGGGCCATGGCAGAATCAGTTCCAAGCTGAGAAACTTAATAGTTCTAGGCCTATCTTGGCTTTGCCGCAGACCTACTTGCTGCATGACCACTTTAGTGTCCCCATAAATCCAAGGGGAGAGCGCTGCTCAGGGCTCCCAGCTGCCAGCAGCTCCTGCCTGCCTGACACTGTGCTGTGAAAAGTGAGTTTCTCCAGAGGCTTCAAAGCTCAGGTGAAGGCTGTGGGTTCAGAAGTCCGCCTAAGGGCTCAGGAGGGATGGTGTGGAGGTGCTGGGGAGAGACCAGGCCCTGCCCACGTGTGCCCCTTGAATCTCAGCACCCACCTGGCTGTGCCTGCCAACTGTGCTGGTCATTCCCACAGCCAAGAGGGGGAGACAGAGCTCAGGAAATACACCACTGCTATCCTGTTTGAGCATGACTGAATTGTGCAGCTTTGTGAGTGGAATAACATTTTAAATAAAGACCCCAGTATGCATAAAATCTGAAATAATGTGAATTTCACCCCAGTTCCCCCTCCCATCCCTATGGGTCTGCTTAATTGTGCGTTTATCTTGTTACCACGTGGCAGCCAGTTGAGCTGGCAAATAGAAAAGCCTGCTGTCTTAGGAATACGTCACCAGCAGAATATACAGGACTCTTGGATGACAGGATGTTGAGAAGACTGGGATGTGATGGTCTGAGGGCGGAGTTGCGTTCAGACTCTCCTGCTGGGATGCTCACTCCCCCAGAATACGGATCTCAGTTTCCTTCACTGCTCTATCCCTGGTGCCCGGCACATAGTTGGGCCTCAGTAATACTGACTGAGGTGGGACACGAGGGGCCGAGAGTGATAGGCTCAGACCTGGTAGGAAAGAAAGACACTAACAGAGCGATGGTCCTGGAGCCAAGAAAATCCCTTTGGGATGACTCAGTTGAGCCCTTCCCATTCTGGAAGGAATTTCTAACCAAAGAGCAAATGGCTTTTCCTCCTGACTCAGTTCTTAGGAAACCGAGTGGGCAAGTTCTAGGTCAGAGGTCAGGGAGACCTGCCCCACAGGGTCACTCTGGGCCAGCTCTGCCCTGATCCCAGGGAAGTTCTTCCTCCTCATCTGGGGGCTGCAGGGCTGAAGACACTTGCTGTTTGTGCACCTTCTGTGCCTTTGGCTTAATCACGTTGAATGTCATTCATTGTGAGAAGGGAGACAGGAGGCCCAGAATGTTTGGGATCAGAGTAGTGATGTACTGATAAATCTTTAAGAACCGGAAGAGCCTTGATTTACACTTTTGCCAATTTCTGTGGTGTTAGTACTCCCCCCGGTGGCCGATTTCAGCCTACCAATGTGAGGTCACTTCCCATCGTGGGCTTGGGAAGGAAGGTAAGTACACACCATTCTGTAATATTTCCATCATTACGGATGTAAATAACCTCAAGAGCATAGATAATGGTAAAATAATTAGGCAGTGATGAGTTTTGAGAACATATTACCTTTGTTTTAAACATTTTATTTAAGTTCATATGAGTTGACTTTAAACAGTAGCTTTGTTTAACTACCAACTCACAGAATTCCTGAAAAGGAAACATTCAGCACTCCAGAGCCAGTATAGGCCGGCCCTCATGTGTCTGAGTCAGACTTACCTGAATGCATATCCTTTACCTGCCATTTACTAAGCTGTGCAACCCTGGACAAGTTACTTTTAACAACACTGAACATCAGTTTTGTCATCTGTAAAATGGGTGTTCATGAACTCCCGCACCTCCCCTGGCACTTTAGAATGTGCCTAGTAAATTGTGATTATCATCATCATTTGTTCAGGGACATTAGTGTGAAGGTAGAACATTCTGGCACAAAGATGTACCGCTGGGACGGGCACAGTGGACTCATTGTATGGGGCAGGATGGTCCTGGGCTGAGAATCAGAACCGTCCTTTTCTCAACAGCCCTCCTATTGTTCAATACTTGGGTGCGTTCCACAATTCTGCTTATTATAGTTACTGCAGCCACGGACATCTTCAAGCATGTAGCTTTTGTCTCCAGTCTGAATTCTCGCCTTGTGATCACTCCCAGCGGAGGCAGACTGGGTCAGAGGTGCAAACATTTCTGTGCCCTGCTGTTCCAAAAGAGCTGGTGCCAATTTCCGATGCCAGAACACATTCTTGTAGCAATAACCACAACTGCTCTTGGTTAAGTGCTTTTCCATTTCCAAAGCACTTGCCCCTGTGGTGCCCACAGCACCTCTTTGAAGGCAGGCATCACTTGGATCCCCCTTTCCAGTGAGTCCAAGAAAACTCAAAGAGATTGGCTTGCCCAGAGATGTATGACTGCCAGGGTAAAATAGTGAACCACAGGCAGGACTGACTGAGCCAGGCCTGGTTATGTGCAGTGGCTCCATATTCGAGATGGGAAAACTGAGGCACAGGGAGGTTAATAGCTTGCCAAAGAAAAGTGGAGATGGGATGTGAATGCAGGCAGCTGGTTGCAGAATCTCTGCCCTTAACCCCCACACTAAAACTGGGAAGCAGGCAGCCTTTTCACTCATTTCAGCCTGCTTTAACCCCCACGCCAAGCTGCTTCTGAGGATTCCAGTTCCCAGGCCTGGATGCCTTCCCGCTGCCGCCCGCACTGACCAAGTATCCGTGTCCCTGCAGGCACCGGGAGCTTGGCTGCCGCCGTGGAGACAGCCTCGGGCCGCCAGGCCCTGGTGGTGGGCAAGCCCAGCCCCTACATGTTCGAGTGCATCACAGAGCACTTCAGCGTGGACCCTGGCCGCACGCTGATGGTGGGCGACCGCCTGGAGACCGACATCCTCTTCGGCCACCGCTGCGGCATGACCACCGTGCTCACACTCACGGGCGTCTCCCGCCTGGAGGAGGCCCAGGCCTACCTGGTGGCCGGCCAGCACGACCTCGTGCCCCATTACTACGTGGAGAGCATCGCGGACTTGATGGAGGGGTTGGAGGACTGAGCCCACTGACGCAAGTGCAGCCGCAACCCTCCCTTACCCTGTTCCCGTAGGTGGAGGTGATGGGCCAAGAGCTGCATTAAGGGCTACCGGCTCCCGCACCCCAGTTTCTACCCGGGTGGGACTGGAACCCGGGGAAGGAGTCGAGGTCCCTACACCCGCCCCCAACAGTGGCTGGGCACTCTTCGCTATCCCGGAAGCTGCCCCCTCCCCTCTTAGTGGTTCACCCCGGCCTGACCCAGCCAGGTGGCCTTATATCCTGCCCTGTGACCTCCCCTTGTTTCAATCTGGGCCCTGCTGCCTTGTGAAGATCTCCCCAACCCTGAGCACCTAATTCCCCAGTTCTGCCTTGGGGCCTCTAGAGCTCTTCCTGGGTCCTGGCCTGGGGTGCCTGTTGACCAATCAGAGGTCTAGGTAACCAGGAATCATTACTCTGAATGGACCAATCAGAAGGCTAAGTGATAGTGACGCATTGCTGTTGGGTCCTGAGTGGACCGGTTGGGAGCCTAAGTGACAGTGACCCTCTCAGGTCCTAGGTCCTGGGTAGACCAATCAGGACCCCGGTAGTAATGAGCCATTAGTCTCTTGGATCCTGGATAGAACAATCTAGAAGTCTGAGAGACCTTGGCCTCTCGACTATCTGGGTCTGACTGGACCAGCCAGGGGTCCAGATTTCTGTTCATAAATAAGGGTCCAAGTGCTGAAGACACCTCTCCTCCACAGAGGGGGCCCTTAGTGGCTCTGGAGGCTTCTGTAGTGAGGGCCCCACCCCTCCCTGATCATGGTATCAGGCCAGTGCTGATGGCGGCCACAGCTTGGGAGTGGGGCGTTTGTGCCCCTGCTGTGCTATCGGGGCTTGCTGTGCCGCCTCTCTCCCGTGCCCACCCCAGTTATTTATTATCGTGTGCCACTGATGGTGGGGGTGGGGGCTGAGCCTTCCCCCGCCACCTCCACCCCTGTTGTAACTAGTCCTCCCGTACTTAATAAAGTGCGAGTAGGAGTGTCTTTGTGGGTTCAAGTCTGTGTCCAGGGTGGGACCGGGGGAGGAGCCCCTGCCTGAGCCTGCTCTCCGGAAAACTGGCCCATTCCCTCTGTGAAATGGTCCACCCCATTTCCAGCATGTTCTCTGCGTAGAGTGGTACCTTAGCTTAATAGCACTTTATGCCTCACGGAGTCTTTTTATTTTTTTAAAAATTTTTTGGCCATGCCACATGGTATATGGAATCTAGTTCCCCGACCAGAGGTTGAACCTCTGCCTCCTGTACTGGAAGTACAGAATCTTAACCACTGGAACCACCAGGGAGGGTCCCCCTCACTGAGTCTTTATAGAACAATATGTTTCAGTCCTTCAGAAAATCCAGCAAGCTTGCATTACTCATTCCACTTTACTCCTTGGGGAACGAGGGTCAAAAAGGTGATGTTAGCTTACACAAGGGCACACACCTAGGAAGTGTGACCACCTGAGTGGGGCCGGAACTTGTGTTGGCTGACTCGGAGGCTGCAGCCCTGCTCTGCAGAGACTGAAGGGGGAGACAGGTCTTCGCCCTCCTCCAGGAGCTCAGGGGAAATGCAGTGCACACCCCTCCACAGGATTTCAGGCATCCTTCACACCTGGGCTGCTGCTGTGACTGTCTGCCCTGCTGGCCTCGAGCTTCTCAGGGCCTCCTGCAGAGCAGGTGCCCAGCTGGAAGCTGGCTGACGGGCAGGCCTGACTGTCACTGATGCACTTGTCATTTGAGCTTGCACAAGCCCCCTTCCTGCTCAGCCTGTTTCCTCATCTGTAAAGTGAGGGATGGGACTTAAAGGTCTGGAAAATTCTCTTCAGTGTGGTTCTTCTTGGGAGGACGAAGTGCTTGACTGAGTCTGGCTGCATCAGGAGGTGGGCACAAATGTGCTCTTCTGGTGACTTTTGGTTAAGGCTTAAAGGAGTCTATTGGCTGCCCCATGAGATGGTCCAACACCCTCCAGGTGCATCCCTCTCATCCTCTCACTCTTACGGGCTTTGGATGTGGAAGCGGTTGCATCCATTATGTGATCACAAGGCATGACCTGGTATATTTCTCTGCTCTGTGACTCTGCTTCAGAAAAATGGGAAGCACTTGGGGGTATTTTGCCTAGACCTCTAAAAGTTGCAAACCATCAGAAAAAGTCTAAGAACAGCACAATGAATACCATATGGTCTTCACGAGATTCCTAGCTAATATTTCAGGAAACCGATGACACCAACTGACGAAACAACTCCTTCACATTATACCCCCTGGTTTCATTAGTTTCCTAGTTTTGCCTCACCCCACCCCCACCCCTGTCTGCTGACTACTTTCTTGGTGAACAGAAGCCTGAGAGATACTTTCTGTTATTCCTGCCATAATTTTTCCCTCTGGCAGTGGCTTTGAGTTAGTGGCTGAAGCTCAGACTCGCTGAAATAAATCTGAGCTTGGTCTAGCATCAGAATCCCACCCAGCATTCCCTCTTGATTTCATTTTATCTCTTACAGATAACCATAACTACAGGTCTGTAAGTTTTACTTTTTTCACAATTCCTTATGCATCCATTTAGCCGACTCCCCAGGACTTGGAGCCATGTCTAAATTCCACTGGTAACATTTACCTTTATTTATTTAATTAAAAAAATTTTTAAGAATGCGCATAATTTTTTTTTTGCCAAGCTGCATGGCTTGCAGGACCTTATTTACCCAATCAATCAGGGACTGAATCCAGGCCCTGGGCCATGAAATTGCTAGTCCTAACCACTGGAGCGCCAGAGAATTCTCCCAGGTTTACCTTTAGAGGCAACGCAGCACTGCTGCTCGGACCATGGGTGACCACGTGACCACCTAGGAATCAAAGGTTCCTCACCCCTGCCCTTTCATGCTTTCTCTTTTCAACCCACACATTCCTATGAGCCTGGGCCTTTGTAGCAAATCCCACTTCTCTGACACCAACTGAAAGGGAAAACTGTTTACCCACAGGATACGGTACTTCTGACACGAAAATGTGCAAGGTTTCTACATCAAGCAATTCTCCAGTTTTCTGCGAACACCTGGTACAACCTAATTCAATTTCGACACTACCTGGAGTCAGTGTAGACCCCACAGGTTAAGGGCTCAGCCCCCCTAGGCTTTCCCCTACTTCAATGCCAGGTCCAAGTGCCAGGTTGTTACCTATACTCTGATCAACTGGCTATAAATCAGAGGTTCCCACAGCCCGCTTCTCAGGTTTGATCATTTGTTACAATGGTTCACAAAACTCAGGGAAACTATGATTATGGGTTTATTCTATAACAAAGGATATGACAGAGCATACGGGTGAACAGTGAGATGAAGACACACACAGGGCGAGGTCCTGGAGGGCACCAAGAGAAGAGCTGCTGTCCCGGTGGGGTTAGGGTGTGCGACCCTCCCAACATGTGGGCATGTTCACCAACCTAGAAGCTCTCCAAACTGTGTAGCTTGGGGATTCCTATGGAGGGGGTTTATCACATTGGCATGATAGATCACTAGTCTCTAGCTCCTCTCCCCTTCTTGTAAGATGGGTGGCGAAGCCGAAAGTTCCAAGCTTCTGATCACTGCTTGGTCTTTCTGGTGACCAGCCCCTACCTTGAAGCCATCCAAGTGCCCACTAAGAGTCACCTTATCAGAACAAAAAATGCTCCTATCACCCAGGAAATTCCACAGGATTTAGGAACTCTTATGTCAGGAACCAGGGTCATTAACCAAATACACATTTCTTACTATGTCACACTCCCTCAGTTATTTATTTTTTGACTGCATCAGCTCTTACTTGCGGAATGCAGGATCTTAAATTGCAGCATGCGAACTCTTAGTTGTGGCATGTGGGATCTAGTTCCCTAACCAGGGATAGAACCCAGGCTCCCTTAGCCTCCAACTAATAAAAAAAAAAATTTTTTTTAAATTAATAGGTGGCTAATAAATGTTCCTTGAGGCTAATAATGAAAAGCTAATAAATTAAAGTCTATAGAACTATAATTTTATTACTATTGTTAATAATATGTAGCATTTTAGCCTGTATAAATTAGAATGCTTAATTTTTTATATCAATCTGCATTTTAAAGTAATTCTTTTTCCACTCTTTAATGAGGGCCATGTAACAAATGTCACTAAATTATACTACCATCAGAAGCAAAGAAACTTAATGTTTCAGTCTATACAACCTTCCTAAGAATAAACATGTAATATCCAGTGACTTGTTGAAATACTGAAAAAAAAAAAAAAAAAAGAACCCAGGCTCCCTGCATTGGGAGTGCAGAGTCTTAGCCACTGGGCCACCAGGAAAGTCCCTAATTTACAAAAGTTTCAAACCAACAGAAAAGGTGTAAGAATGGCACCATGAACACTCATGCCCTTCATCTACATTCCCAGTTGTTTTCTATTTGTCCAATTTGCTTAGTTTCTCTGTACGTATATTGACATTTTTAAACTGGCTTGTTCGAGAGTATGTTACAAGTATGAAGACAGTTCATCTCAAATCTTTTACATTGTCTGTCCTAAAAGCAGGGGCTAAGTGTGGATTGTGGTTGTGCAGAAGAGTGAAGACTGTCTATATGGCCATAATCCATGATCATACAGGAACCCAGATCTTTTATGATTTCACTGAGCCACTGAATTAATCTGCCATGGAAACCTAGCTCCAGACTGCTTGTGAATTTTTCTTAATTTTAAAGCGGTTTTTATTGAGTTTTCTGTTACTTACAACTCCAAACTCTCCTAATACACAGGTCCCAAGCACATTATAGAAAACATTAAAATGCATCCACAGCCCCCATTAAATATATTTATGGGGGGGTTACTATACATATCTCCAAGGATTTTTATACTCTCATTTTAGACATTATTTGGCTATGGGGATCTAATGTAAGAGTGACCAATCTCTAGGAAGACTTGGACATGCTTTTGAAGAAGAAAATTCCACCCACAAAGTTGTTTTCAAAGGCAATACAGTTTTTATGAGTAGCAAGGGTTAGGTTTGACCAAAGTAAACATTTATTAACTTCAGCTCTGCAGTCTTAGTATTTGGGGGCCAACACGTTTTTTTTTCTTCAAGTCTCAAATATTTTCTAAGCTCTTAAAAAGCTCTTAGCTTCCTGTGAGTCTATAATTATGTCACCCACACCCACACACACCAAAGAATCATTAAAAAAAAATTAAAAAGACTCATGCCTGAGCCCTGGAGGATAATGAAGGACAGGGTCTGGACCTCACCTAAACCTCATATGAGAGGAGAGGTGATTCTCCAAAGGCAAGCTGGGGCCTGGGGCCTGTGTTCAGAGGGGGACAAACACTAGGTGGGAAGGCAAAGTGACAGAGCCCCTGTGTTTGGGGAGATGGCTGTCTGAGCATGTGGAGCAGCACAAGCAAAGGCAGGGAGGTGAGAAAGGATGAGCAGGTAAGTGAGGAGGTGGGCTCCAGCACAATCTGCTTGGAAAAGTATCTGAAGTTGGGGGCACCCCCCCACTAGTCCTTCTGACCCTTCATGGAACAGGAGGAAAAGATCACTTTTGAGGTCCAAGAATCCCAGCATCATACTGTTCTTTCCTTGGCTCAGCAGATGAAAGCACTGCAGCCCGAGCTCCTCCTGTGACCCTGGCCAAGCGGCCACCCTCTCTGGGTGGGAGCTCTGAAGCTGGCTCTGGCCACGCCCACCCTCCTCAGCCGGGCTGGTATCTCAGGGGGTCTGGCAGCCCTCCCCACCACGGCCAGCTGGAGGAGCCACAGCCTTCCCGGGGGCTGGGCGGGAGCCGGCAGTCTGGGAAGAACCACGCTGGCCTGGATCTCCTGTCTGGACAAGCTCAACTCATTTCTCATGGTAGCAGCCAAGGTCCAGCCGGTAAGGCCAGCCTGCAGGATGGAGGAATTCCAGAGAACTGGCTGCCTCCACTGCGGTGAGGCAGAGGAGAGTGTCTGGCGGGGCGGGGCTTGGCCTTGGGGAGTGCAGGAGAGACAGTTGACTTTCAGCCCCTCTCACATCACTCCTGTAACCCTCCAGGCAGATAGGTAACATCCCCACTTTCCAGGCCTGGATACAGGTTCAGGGGGAGACAAGGACCTTGGCTGGAGTTACAGCCCAGCAGCCTCCAAATTAGGACTTGCCCCTCCTCTCCGATTCTGATGTCAGCTTCGCTTCAGGGCCCCAGAGCAGCTTCCCTGTGCAGAAGTTTGACCCAGGTGGCTGCTTCAGGAGGGAGGTGAGAATGAAATGAGATAATGTATGAAAGCTAGGCGCTGGGCACAGGGCCTGACAGATAAGTGGGCGCCACCAGCAGGAGGCCCTGAGACTGGGGGTGGGGGTATAATGCAGCTTGTCTCTGCTCCCCACCCCCCAGAAAACCACGGTCCCTCTTACTTATAGGTGACACTGGACTCTGTAGAGACTCCCCACCACAGCCTGGGGCAGGGGGGAATACCTAGGGATGACGTGGGGGTGAGAGGGAGGCCTCCCAGAAGTGCTGACCCAGGAAGGTGAACTCAGTCTGGGAGAAGATACAAGAAGAAGGCAAAAACCTTCTGAGACTCTATGAACAAAAGAATCATCTATTAAGGATGTACAACAGACCTGAACTCTACCTTGAGCTAATCTTGTGCAAGAGAGCAGGGCTGCTCATGCCCAATTCACAGACAGGCAGACTGAGGCAAGCAGGGAGAAGCAACTTGCCGGGATGCCCTTGGAGGGCACCAGAACCCGAGTCTCCAGACTCCCAGAGGGGTCTTTCTGGGGCCCTACACCCCATGTCACCATCCCACTTTGTCTCCCTACCAGCCCTCGGCAGGCCAAATGCCACAGAGGAGTAAAGCAGCCCTCATCCAACAACAAACACTTCCTGGTGCCGAACCCCATCTTCCAGGATGGGGGGAAGTGAAGGAGCAGCTCCTGAGGCCCTAAGAGCCCCACCACTGGGGAGAAGCCAGCCAGGCCCACCTGATGGCTGTCACAGCAGGGCTTGCATCTGAAGCATCTCTGGCTTTGGTCCAGGGCTCCTCCTGAAATACCCTCATTCCTTGTCCAGGCAGAGAGGGTGTCTGTGGGCCTCAGAGGGGGAGCAGTGGAGCTGGGCACCACCCACCCCTCCCGAATTCGGAGGTTTGGAAGGAGGCCCTGGAGGAAAAAGTGAAGCACAGAAGTGGTTGGTTTCTGAGGCAGCTGGCTTGGTCTAGGAGGAGGGGTGAGGGGCTCACAAGGGGTGCCACCCAACCTCTCTGGGTCTGCCTCTCAGCCCCGTGCCCTCCCCTCTCCTCCTGTGCCAGCATGGGCCTCAGTCTCTGGAGGAAGATGGGGGCTGGGGAGGCAGCGAGCTCGGGGCAGGGCCTCCAGATGTGAGTCACCCCTGGTCCACATCTTCTTAGCTCTTCAGTGCTGGTGATTTCAGAAGGAGGACAGTGATGTGAAGGAGGCTGATACCTCTCTTAGCAAGCCCCCCACCCCACCCACCCAGGGCTCCCTATGCTCCTCTCTCTACTTGGTTTCTGAATGTGAAGTGAGCACCCCTTGAACCCACCCTCAAGTCAGTTGCTACAGTGATTTTCCCTGCAGTCTAGATCTGGCCTTACTACTCAATCTTCATATAACTTTCTGTGGCCTCCCCAGCACCCTCAGATAAAACAATGCCCAAACCCTTCCATGAGGCCCTTCATGATCCAGGTACCATTGACCTCCCAGCCTCATAACCCCACCTTTCCCCAGCACCCCCTAAACTCCAGCCATGCCCAGGTGCTCACGGTTCCCCAGACGTGTGCTGTCTCATTTCTGTGCCCATGCTGGAATGCCAGTCCCTGCTTCTTCACCCATCCTTGAAGACCCACCTTCTGGAACTTCCCTGGCAGTCCAGTGGTTAAGACTCTGCCCGTTCACTGCAGTTGGCACGGGTTCAATCCTTGGTCAGGGAACTAAGATCCCGCATGTCACGTGGAGTGGCCAAAAAAAGAAAAGACCCACATTCTTCCCATTCTGGACCACCCCACCACAGTGCTTGCTCATGACTTCTCTCAGAGCCAGCATCGTGCTACTTCCTAATTAGGCTCACAGTCAAATTCTGCCCCCAACATAGAGCTACTTGAGAGCAGGGACTGAGGGCTTCATCTTTGAATCCTCTGAGGCCAGCTCAGGGCCAGGCACATAATAGGTGCTAGGTAAAATACCTGCTAAACGGATGGGGGGAAAAAGTTGTGCCTGGCGTCAGAGGGAGAAAGAATGGAGGCGGGTGCACGGACCGGGGACCCCAACCCTTTATGGTCTGGCTCACCCTGGGCCTCCTTCCAGGACTGACCCTCTTGGACAGGCCAGAAGCTTAGGCAGGGGCTCCTGGAAGATCCACAGCAGGGCCCTCGGGAGGGCCAAAGCCCGCGGCCTGAGTCCTGAGCCTGGGCGGCAGCCTCAAGCCTGGCACCAGCCCAGCCTTTCTTTAGCGCTAGTGAAGAGCTGAGCAGCAGCCGCAATCCCTGTTTCCGGGGGAGGCAGGGCTTTGTGGTTAATGGGTCCTGGGCCCTCTGCAGAGGCGCCCAGAGCAGGCCACGCCCTGGCCCCTGCCAAGGAACAGAGCCTCTTGAACCCCAGATCTAATTCTCGAGGGACGCTGCACTCCTTCAGCTGTCTTCTCTGGGTATCCCCCCAGCTCAGCCAGCTAGCCCTGGCCCTCTTCTCACTAACTCTTGGACCAAACTCATCCTCAAACTATTTTCCACTGCCTTCCCCCAATCCTTGCCACAGAACAATTTTGGGAAGGGGTAGGAGAATTGAGAGGTGGAGCCTGGACCTTGCGGGAACGGCTTAGAAGGAATGGGGGGAGGTTTCCACTCTGATTGGTCATCTCTGCTCCAGAACAGGCTTCAAAATTCCATTAACTCCGCCTCCTGTGGCCCCCCATCCCCTTCCTGAGTTACAATTGGCTCAGCATCCAGGGGGCGGGACTCACCGGGGTCTGGTCCCGTTAAAAGGGTGGGAGCGGCCCGAAACCCATTTCTCCTGCAGAGTCTTCGGACAGCTGGTGCCGAAGTTCCAGGAACATCCTCCTCTCTTCAATCATGGCTTGTGTGAGTATGGGGGCTCCCCCCACCCTAAGGCCCAGAGATGCTCTGGGGGTTCAGCCGGGGAGAGCGAGGGTAGATCAAGATCTGGGTTCTAGTTCCCGTGGTGCGGCCTTGAACAAGTGTCTTCTCTGGGCCTCAGTGGCCGTGTCTGTAAAATGAGGGTAGGGCCACGGTCCCCCAAGACCTTCTCTGGCTTAAGAAATTTCTGGATTCCTCCAGGATCTGATAGCACAATTATTTCTGCCAAGGTCTGACTTTCTGCAGCTCTCTTGAGAAGTGGGAGTGGAAAGGGTGTGGCCGGCTGGACATGGCGGGGCGGGGGGGGGGGGGGGGTGTGCATTTTCATAGTGCCCAGGACACTGTCCCTCCCCCCTCCTCCACCCCATAGAAACTCCTGTCCCCTCCCCCCCTGCAGCTGTCCCCAGTCCCTGGGCCAGGGCAGAGTCACCCTGTGCTCCAGAGAGCTCTGAAAAGTCGCCAGGATCTGAGCCACACTGCCTGGGGGGAGCCTGCATAGGTTAGCCAGCGGCAGTGGGTGATTCAGTCCAGACTAGTCAGGCGGGGGTTGGGGGGGGGGGGGGAGTGCCGGATGGCCCATTCCTCCAAGCTAGGAGGGGTGTGTATGTGTGATAAGGGATATCAAAGAGGAAGCTAGAATCTAATGCAGGCCCCTAGGGACAGGATTCAAGTTTCTGGCAGGAGGAACCACTCATACCAGTTAAGCTTTGCACTTGAATTTGTTAACCCTGAACCAGCTAGGGTGCAGGCTCCTGCCCCGGGGGCCATTCTCCCTTCTTAGAGGGGTCTAACTGTGCTCCTTGGGGGACTCCTCTCCAGCCCCTGTCCCTCTCTGCACAGAGAGGCTTGAAGGGGATGGTGGACACTGCCCAGCCCCAGGCCTCTTCCTCGCCAGCAGATGGACAGACAGCCTCACTTACCTTCCTTTGCCCCCAACTCGCAGAGACCCATGTGGAGGCTGGCTCTCTCCATCTATTCAGTGAGGCAGGCAATAGAGCACAGACAACACTCCACCTCCCAGGCTACAATGCATCTAAAATCCCCAGGCTGAATGGCAGAAACTTCTAGATCCTGTCTTCTTAGAACCTCAGTGATGTTTCAGACAAGAAATTGACCCAGCTGGGAGTAGGGACTTGCCTAGGACCACGCAAAGGAGGAGAGTCTAGATCTTGCAGCCGGGTTCCTCAGGCTTCAGGTCGGCCTGGTCGGAGCAGCCTGAAAAGGGGACGACCCCACCCCTTCACCCCCACCCACCCCTCCTGACCACACCCCCCCGCCCCCACCACTGCGTCCTCTAACCCGGCTGGGCGGGTCTCGTCTCCGCAGGGTCTGGTCGCCAGTAACCTGAATCTCAAACCTGGGGAGTGCCTCAGAGTGCGGGGCGAGGTGGCCGCAGACGCCAAGAGGTGAGGGGGGCGAGGGCGGCGGGCGGCAAGGGGCGGGGGCTCAGCTCGAGGGAGGAGCCGGGCCCGGCCAGGGGCGTGGCTGACCGGGACCGGCCCCTCCCTCCGGCGGGGGCTGGTTTCAGGTCCTCAACTGCCGCGTCTTCTGGATGAGTCACTTCCTCCGCGGGGTCTGGACACCCCCACCACTGTCGCCCCCTTAAACTGAACCAGCTGCGGCCTCGTCATCTACCTCGGCTGGCCTTCCCCTCGCCCCTTGCTGTGGGCGGGGCTTGAGGGAGCGGGGAGAAGGGATGGAAGGGCGTCACCCTTGCTGCCCGCCTTCAGAGATCCGTTTTTTTTCCCCTCCACTCTTCGCTTTTCTCGACCTTTCACTCCTTCATGAACTCATCATTCATTCGGCCAGTTGGCCTAGTTTCTCCAGAGTCTTGTGACCTTGGATCAGTCAACCCACCGCCTTGAGCCTTATTTGTAAATCATTCATGGAGCGGGGGGGAGGTTGCTGTGTGAAGGTGCAATGCTGGATCTCTCGGTGACGATGATGACCAGCTGAGCCGCAGATTTCACGCGCACCGCTTGTGCCATTCTTTCCAAACCCTCAGAGGTAGGCATTGCTGTTAGCTCCACTCAGCAAATGTATTATTATTATTCGTTCATGAGCTCCGCAGTTATTGAGCATCTACCTGCTGGGTGTCACGCATTGCGCTGGGTACCAGGGCTCGAGACAGACAAGACGGATAGGACAGTTGCCCTTCCAGAGGTCACCATCTGGAGGGAGTCTCTGACCTTGACCAAAGGGGCTGGGACACAAATTCATGTCTGCAAGAGTCCTGGCTGTCAGCACAGCAAGACCCTTAAGAGATCCTCTTTGTGCAGCCCCCACTGTGTAGATATGGATACTGAGATCCAGAGAGGGGCCGGGACTTGCTCAGGGGCACACAGCAAGGAGGAGGCAGGGACACAACTAGAATCCAGGTTTCCTGCCTCTCGGCTCAGTGAGTTTCCCCAGGGAGGTGCCTTCACGTGGAGTGGGTGGCATAGACTAGAGGGTCTGAGGGGGCTGAAGCCGGTAGCTGTAGCTGTGGCTTGAGGGGGCGGCCTCAAGCCCACCTGTTACCTCCTAGCTTCTCGCTGAACCTGGGCAAAGACGATAACAATCTGTGCCTGCACTTCAACCCTCGTTTCGATGCGCATGGGGACATCAACACCATTGTGTGTAATAGCAAGGACGCCGGGGCCTGGGGGGCCGAGCAGCGGGAATCTGCTTTCCCCTTCCAGCCTGGAAGTGTTGCGGAGGTGGGCTGGGGCCTGGGGGCGGGGGGAGGGGCGGGATCAGGGCACTGGGTGGGCTGGGGCAGAGCTGAGTTGAGTGGCTAGAGATCTAGGTCCCACCCCTCCAGCCCCCGTCCCCCTTCCTCTCCCTTCCCATCTCCCTGCCCTTCCCTCACCAGCTGTGTGTTCCTCGGTGAGCAGTATCCCCTTCTCCCATCCTCAGGGCCTCACCCATGAAGCAGGGCTGTTGTCAGGGCTGGGTGAGGAAAGGGCTCTGGGAGGGCCTAGGATCTGCGTGCTGCAGGTGTGGCCACGGAGTCGAGGGTCCCTGTGGGGTCCACGTGCTCACTGCCCTTCTGCATCCCCAGGTATGCATCTCTTTCAACCAGACGGACCTAACCATCAAGCTGCCTGATGGGTACGAATTCAAGTTCCCCAACCGCCTCAACCTGGAGGCCATCAACTACTTGGCTGCAGGTGGTGACTTCAAGATCAAGTGTGTGGCCTTTGAGTGACACATGGGCCAGCCAGCTCATGGCCCCCAATAAAGGCAGCTGCCTCTACTCCCCCTGATCCAGCCTCCTGTGTGTGTGGGTGTGGAAGAGGAGGGTTCCGCCAACTCCCCCAAGCCCTGTCTCTGCCCTCTCCTTCACTTTCATTCACTACCTTGATACATACATTTTTGGGGGGTGGGGGTGCGCTATGTGGCTCATGGAATCTGAGTTCCCTGAACAGGGATGGACCCAGGACCATGGCAGTGAAAGCATCTAACCATTGGATCTGCCAGGGAACTCCCTTGATGTTATACCTCTTAAGTGGACTTCTAACCCACTCCAGTATTCTTGCCTGGAAAATCCTGTGGACAGAGGAACCTGGCAGACTACAGTCCATAGGGTCGCAAAGAGTTAAACACGACTGAAGTGCAGGCATACCTCTTATGTGCCACTGACATCTTCTTCCCCTGGGTCCCCTGGGCTGAACAGAAAGCTCAGTACACAGTAGGGAGCTCAATACTAAATAAGCCCCAGTCACTGCCCTCAAACAGTTCCCAACTCAGTGGACCCCAGCACACAGTAGATGCTCAAAAGGTATTGAATAAATGAAAACAGGGAGAGAGGCAAGAAGAGGCTGATTCATGCCATGGTATCTGGGGCAGCACAGAGGGAGGTAGAGGGAAGAATACCTGGGGCCCCCTCGTTTGTCTTCATGAGCTAGGAAGCCGTCCGATTTCAGACAGTGCAGGGAAACCAGCTGTGTGCCCTTCTGGGCCTTAATTGACCACGCTGAGCCTGTTTATTCATTTATATGATGGGGAGGATAGCACAGAGCCTCTCGTGGGATTGTTGTGAGGATGAAATGAGCTGTGTGAAGGAGGACAAGCGTAGGGCTGGCACGTGGCAAACACGCAGTGGATGGTATATCCGTCCCTGCCCCACTATCGCTTGAGATCTTATCTCCTGAATCTGAAAGGGAGGAAACAGGCTCTGGGCGGTGACTCCCTGGTCTGTACCAGGCCCAGCTGAGCCTTCTGGGGCTCCCCAAGCACCCCAGGTTTGTGGTGCCAGGCCACACCCCTGAATGCTGGAGTGTAAGGGCAACCAGGGTGCCAGTCTGGAAACTCAGGACCCTTAACCCAACAATGGGAAGATGGGCTTGGGCAATGGCGCTGGCACCACCTGCTGGCCCATTTCTGATAGGAGGAACGGGGGAGGAGGAATGCTAGCCCCTGCAGAGAGCCTAGACATAGAGGCAGGTGGGCCTCCTGCTGCACACAGCCTCTTCCCTGCAGAGCAGAGGAGTGCAGGGGACTCACGCAGCTTGTGATCAGGCCTCCATGAGCCCCTCTTCTGGTTTCCAGAGGATGTGCTTTCCAAGGCCAGCCAGGTTGTGTTACCTTGGAGGGCAAGGCTTCACCCAGATCCGTCATGCTCATTTGTCACAAGGGAAGGGACATGAGCTCTGATGGCTGGGCAACCCTGCACACTGACTTTGCCTCTGCCCCTTTCCTTTCTGTTCCCTGCTGTAGCGCCCCTACCTCCCTGGGAAACAGCCCCTGGGAACTGAGCCAGTGTTCCAAAAAGGCTTAGGATCAGAACCTCAGTGGGCAACCCCCAAACCCCAGGGCAGCCTCTTGAGGTGTGTGTGGGGTGGGAGCTTGGCTAATTTCAGTCTCCAGAACAGCTAGCATCAGCTGTGAAATACTGGATAGGTCTCTTTCCCCCAGCCTTAGTTTTTTCACCTGTAAAATGGGGGCTATTATTTTCAACTGGCCCCTTTGGGTGGATGACTCCCATCTCAGTGGGTCCGCTGCAGGACACATCTCTATGTGGGCCACGGAGGATGGAGCGCGCAGGCTGGGAGCTGCCTTGAGCCACACCCAATCTCCAGGTTCTCCTGGGGCACCCAAGTGGCCACCCAGAGAGAGACAGCTTTGGAAGGCTGGCTGTGGGTGGGGCGCCCTCTGCTGGACATTAGAGAAAGTGTCTTCTTGACTGCCCTTTTTCTCGCCCTACTTACTCTCCCTACACTAGCTGAACACACAATATACCAGGACTGGGACTACAGCCAGGCAGAGGACAGCTCCTGGGGCGGATTAGGAGAGAGATCACTGACTGTGGGGGAAATAAACTGGGCTTGGAGTCAGATAGACCTGTGTTCAAACCCTAGTTCCATCACTGTGTGCCCTTGGACCAGTTACATAACCCTTCTGAACCTGTTTCCTCACCGATCAAATTGCATTAATACTAGTATCCACCTTGTGTGACTGTTGCAAGGATTAGCTGAGATAATGTGGAGAACTGCATTGTGCCTAGCACATAGTAGGGGCTCTGTAAACATTGGTTTCCTTCACCTCTTTTCAGACCCTGTGTGTCCCAAGAGCCTATGAAACTGGGTCCAGAGAAACAATAAGTAGAGTTCTCTCTTTAGATGACAGGGCTCTACCCTCAGCACCTGCTCTTCTTGTCTGTGTGACCTTGGGTAAGTGACCACACCTCTCTGAGCTTCATTAAAATGGGACTCTTATCTCAGAAAAGATAATCATTTAGGGACCATGGAGGTCCAGTGGTTAAGACTCCACACTTTCACTCTAGGGGACATGGGTTCCATCTCGGGTTGGAGGACTAAAGATCCCACATGCTACATGGCACAGCCAAAAAAAAAAAAAAAGAAAAGATAATTGAGCAAAGAACTAAATGGCAGCTGCTGTTATTCTTTGGCTTATCACCTTCATCATCATTTCTATTAAGAAAATGTGCCATCTCTTGCTGTGCCTGAACATAAAAATATGCTCAATGAACATAAAAATAATTTCAAGGAGAAAGTGATCCAAAAGGGAAGTGTGTTAGACTGTGAGCTAACTGCAGCAAAGGGCTCTCAAGCTTTTGGAGTCTGGGTGGGGTTGCCAGTCCCACATCTATTTCCCCGGAGTAAAGGGGACCTGGAACTCCCAGGGAAGAGTTTGAACAAGGGCACCTGCCCGAGGTGGGGTACTTCACTCTGCGCTGGGAACTTTCGCAGATGTGGCCTCCCTGAGCCCCTCCTGGGCTGGCAGCTCCAACTGGGTGGGCTCCGAGGGCCGACTGCACAGAGATCCCCACAGAGCAGCTTTCTTCTTATTCGGTTCCAGTCTCTGCAGCTGACCGGACGTTCCAGGAGGGCAGAACCATTCCACACACAGGGCAGCAATCAGGGGTGACGCTGCACACCACTTAAGAATGAGCTGACTTTGTTTAAGTTACTTCCCCTCTCAGCCTCCACGGGAGGCCTCTGGCCGGGCATCTTGCTGGGAGTAAGGCGGGGCACACCACTGCAGCCAAGGCAATGCTTCTACCCAGGAGGGTGCCGTGGATGGCAAGCGGCAAGGCCACTAGTGGCAGTGCAGGGCCAGAGAGACAGTTGTTCATCACCCTGTTGTTCAGCTGCGGAGAGTGGGGAGCGCGGGGGCGGGGGTACAGATCCCGCCTGTTATACACGAAGTAGAGAGGGACGGGAGGAACGCAGGGCGGTCCCTTTTTTTTTTTTTAAGGTGTTTATTTAAAAAAAAATAAAAATTAAAAAAAATAAAGGTGTTTATTTATTTTTGTTTTGTTTTGGCCATGCTCTATGGCATGTGGTACCTTAGTTCCCCGACCAGGGTTTGAACCCTTGTCTCCTGCATTGAGAGCATGGAGTCTTAACCACTGGACCACCGGGGAAGCCCCAGGGCGGCCCCTTTAAAAGGCGGGGTCCGGCGAGCGGAACGGCCGAGCGTCGCTGCGGAGCACTTCCGGAAGGTTAGCCGTCCTACAACCGGAAGTGTCTTTGGCGCGCGGGATCGGCGGCGCGGAAGCGTTCCGGCTATGGGCCGCAACAAGAAGAAGAAGCGAGATGGCGACGACCGGCGGCAGCGACTCATCCTGAGCTTCGATGAGGAGAAGCGGCGGTGAGTGCCAAGGCTGAGCGGATCCCGTTCGGGCCGCCGGGCAAGGCCGAGGCCGGGTCTGTCCGCACACGTTCACGCGGAGGGCCCTTCCGGTCCCGCCCTCTCAGCGTGGTGTGGAGCCCTGGCGGGTGGAAGCCGCAGCTCTGGGCCCCCCAGGCCGGAGGGATGGAATAGCCGGCCCTGCCCTCGCGTCGCTTCTCTGCTCCCCCAGCCGCCTTGTGATGCTGTGTGCGCGGCCCGAGAGCGGGCTTCACCCTCCCCAGCCTGGCGGTCTCGCTCGCAGTTGTGTTGTTCAGTCTCTCAGTCCTGTCGGACTCTGCGATCCCACGGACTCACAGTAGACTCAACTGTTTTGGATGAATGATTAGTGAATGAAACAAAGGTCTCCGGAACTTTGAGTCGGTCCTCTAAGCCTTAGCGTCTGGTCTAGCACCACTCAGAGTGCCACCTGGACCTATGGTAGTGGCAGTGAAAAGCCTGGTATTGGGCCCCAGAACAGATAGGAATGGTGCGGCCAGACCTAGGGAGATGAGAGGGGCTGAGATAAGATGGAGCGTGGGGAAGGAAGTGCTGGGGCATCGTCTGGAAACTAAGGGAGGCATCAACAAGACCAACAGACAGTCGAGGGGCAGAGTCCTGGGGAAATGGGTATTGGTCCAATGGACAGTTTGTGGAGGTCTGGGTAAGGGTGGCCTTGAAAGCCCCACTTGAAGCGGCCTAATTTACTGAGGAATAGAGTTTGCCAATGAAAAAGGGACCCTCACCAGTTCTAGGTTCAAAGGCTCTCAGCCTATGCCCACCACCTGGACCTGTTGCTGGCAGCTGAGCCCAGGAGGGTAGTGAGTGGGGAGAGGCAGCACCTCCCTCTCTTTCCCTAACCTTACACTCTCTGACCCCCTTGGGCAAGTCATCTTACCTTTCTCTGCCTCGGTGTCTTCCATCTGTAAATTGGGAATGGGTACCTGATTGAGGACAGGAGGAAAAGGGGGTGACAGAGGATGAGATGGTTGGATGACATCATCGACTCAGTGGGTCTGAGTTTGAGCAAACTCCAGGAGATAGTGAAGGACAAGGCATGCTGCAGTCCATGGGGTCACAAAGAGTCAGACGTGACTGAGCAACTGAACAACAATAACCACCCAATATGCATGCTGTTAAGATTACATGAGTTAATACGTTTACGTTTTTGGAATGGTGTTTAGCACATGGTGAGTGCAGTATTAGCTCCCCCCCCCCCCACCCTTCCTGGAGTGAGCCCTTCTTTCCTTGTGTCCTGATTGTCTCTCTTGCCTCTCTGCTGTAGGGAGTACCTGACAGGCTTCCACAAGAGGAAGGTGGAGCGGAAGAAGGCAGCCATTGAGGAGATCAAGCAGCGGCTGAAGGAGGAGCAGAAGAAGCTCCGGGAAGAGGTGCAGAGGGAGAGGGCAGGAGAGTGTCTCTAACTCCCAGGGGACCTGCAGCCTCGCTGGCCCGAATAGGGGCACCTGCAGGGCTGAAGGGAGGGGGCGGGCAGGCCTGGGGTGCAGTTTATGCAGATAGAGGTGCCGTGGTCTAGGTGTGGGGAAGGTTTAGGGTAGGATCTCTTGATCTTTCCCTCCAAGCCATGGTCTTACTCATCCTGGAGGGGAGCAGTGTCTGGGCTGAGAGGCCATACTCACCATGTTGCCCTCCCTTTGGTTTCAGCGCCACCAGGAATACTTGAAGATGCTGGCAGAGAGAGAGGAGGCTCTGGGTAAGTCCAGTCCTTGACCTGACCTGGAGAATAGCCAGTCGGTTGAGTTTATTTATCCCTTGATGGGTGGAAGGGAAGGGGTATAAGGGCTGCAGAGAAGCTGACATCTCCAGCTCTAGGCATCTTGGTGGTGCCCTAGGAGCCAGGGGTGTCCTCAGGGACCTCTAAATATCAGTGGATCAGAGGCGACCCAGACCTTTTGGCAAACGGATCCTGAGCAAAAAGCCCAGTTTCTGAGGCCTGGAGGGGCTGGGGGGTGGCAGCAGCTCCTGGGGTCCAGGTGGGGACCAGGTGGTCTGGGATGTCGCTGGAGCATGGAGGGAGGAGTTGGGTCATTTCCAGCACTTGTCTGCAGGCCAGGCTCTGGAGCCAGTGACTTCCCGGGTGCCGCTCTATGGAGTAGAGGGGGCCATTACACTCCAGGGCTGGAGTCAGGGGTGGGGTGCGTGCTGGAGCCTGCTTGCTTGTGTCCTGGGGCTGAGGCCCGGTCCTGTACCCACCCTGCACAGAGGAGGCCGACAAGCTAGACCGGCTGGTGACAGCGAAGACAGAGTCGGTGCAGTATGACCACCCCAACCACACAGTCACTGTGACCACCATCAGCGACCTGGACCTCTCAGGGGCCCGGCTGCTCGGCCTGCCCCCGCCCGAGGTGGGTCTCCCTCCCAGCCTGGGGGAAGAAGGGACACAGGGTCAGCCTAGCTTATCAAGGGGGTCAGTAAGCACTGGTCCATTTCAAGGGGCTGGTCCATGTCAAGGATTCCAGTACAAGGGGCTCTTTCCTCTGGGTAACCCTCCAGGGCCTGGACCAAAGCCCTGAACACTGGGGCTTCAGAGGCCAGCTCCACCACAAGCAGCTGTGGGAGCTTGGGCAGGTTTCTCTGCCTCGCCTGCTTCTTTCCTTCACCGGTACATTGGGGGTCACCGATGATAGCAGCTGCCTTGCCAGGTTTCTGTGAGGATAAAGTTGGTCAGTCCACTGAAGCACTCAAGAGCGGCTGATTGTGCTCGCTACCCCTGCAAGACACGTCTCTCTGTTCTGACCTGTGGGGTGTGAGTCATAGCAAGTTCCAACTAGCATTTAAAAAAAAAAAGGAAACAATATCAAAAGTATCAGAAAGCATCCCAGCAAGTGTTGTTTTATGAAACGTTTGTTTCAGTTAAGCTTGTGTCTGGGTTGTGTAGGGATTTATGCACATGTATGTGTATAATTTGGAGAAGGAAATGGCAACCCACTCCAGTATTCTTGCCTGGAAAATCACATGGACGGAGGAGCCTGGCAGGCTACACCCCACGGGGTCGCAGAGTGGGACACGACTGAGCAACTGACACACATATGTATAGTTAGTTGCCAGGTAAACCACATCCCCTTGCGTGGGTTACAGTGTCCTTAGGTTCTAGAGCCGCTGCTTTAATCACGTCCTTTCTGAGCTCACAGTCGCCTTGTGTTTGATGCTCGTTCTTCTGTTCGTTATGTGTGTGTAAAAGTCGCTCAGTCGTGTCTGACTCTTTGTGACCCCATGGACTGTAGCCTGCCAGGCTCCTCTGTCCATGGGATTCTCCAGGCAAGAATACTGGAATGGGTAGCCATTCCCTTTTCCAGGAGGATCTTCCCAACCCAGGGATCGAACCCAGGTCTCCCGCTCTGCAGGCAGATTCTTTACCATCTGAGCCACCAGGGAAGCCCTTTCTTCTGTCTGGTCTGATGCAAAGACTAGTCTTATCCCCATTTTAGAATTCTTTCACTTGCAAGTGTTGGAGTGTGCCCACTGTGGGCCGTGGTGGTGGAGGACTTCAGGACCCACCTCTGCCCCTGTCATTCCCGCTTCAGGGCACTTGTGACCCCCACAGCCTTCTCTGAGCCCCAAGCGGGTGTGGGAGCCAGCAGAGCAGTGACCGCTCAGGAGGCCCAGGCCTGTTGATCCGCCACTCCTGTTCTGTGCTTTTTTAGCAAGGGGCTGGGTCTGGGCCTGAGGAGGAGGCGTCATCCGTGGAGAAGCCGACCAGAGCCTTACCCAAGAAGTCCAGAGACCCTCTGCTGTCCCAGCGGTGAGCCCTGGCCTGTCCTCCCCTGTGAGCCTGCTCCTATGGCTGGCGTTGTGACAGTCACCTCCCGCTGGCCCATGGCGGGTGGTGTGGGGCAGAGTGCTTGGGGTAAAGGGCCTTTGTGGCTGTGAGCTGAGGAGCTGGCAGGCCCTCTGGGACAGAGCATGCTGCCTTTGGAATGGCATTTGGAGCCTGTCCTGACTTCCCCTGCATGAGCTGGGCTCAGGCACCCCCCAACCCAACCTTCCACCCATACCTTATTCCCCAGGGTAAACCGAGGCCCAAGCCTCACCAGCCTTCCTCCCATAGGATCTCCTCTCTCACGGCCTCACTGCATGCACACAGTCGCAAAAAGGTCAAGAGGAAACGTCTTCGCCGGGCCCAGGACACCACCAAGAAGCCCCCGAGCGCCACTCGTACCAGCAAGACCCAGCGCCGCCGGCTGACAGGCAAAGCCCGGCACAGCGGGGAGTGAGCTCTGAGACCCCAGCCAGGCACTAGCCTGGTCAGCAAGGACCTGTCCTATCTCATAACCCAGCCTGCACCCAGGCAGTGACTACAGCCCAAGCTTGGGAGGCCAGCACCCCTCCAGCCTGGGGTTTGGACTCCAGAAGGTGCAGGCAGCTGAGAGCCGGCCTCCCCCAGGAGAAGCCTCCGGGGGCCAAGTTTGGGGTGTCTGCCCAAATGTGTACCTCCCTGGACCTTCATCAGATTTGTGAAACTATGCACACATGTGGTTGGTTTGTCCCTGACCCTGATGCCACACACCAAGGGCAGGCGTTTGGGGAGGTGGAAACTGTTGGGCGTGGGTCACCCTTGCTGTCCAACAGCTCTCCCTCTGGGTATGTAAAGGTGGTGCTAGGCCTGGGCCCCCTGATGGGATGAAGACCAGCACCACCCCTGGCAGACCCAGAGTCTGCCTGCTGCTCTGGAACGCTGGCCGAAGGGTGAGCAGAGATGGGCTCTGCCTTCTCCTAGCTGGGACTTTGGGCCTATCCTTCCCCTTGGCCTTTCTGGTCTCCTCAGCTGACATCAAAGGAGTGGAGATGGGGAGTCCTGGAGTATTCTCACCCCCAACTTGGGCGGCTTCCATAGGCTTCCAGCAGCTCCCAGACAGCCCAACAGAGAAAGAGTGATTAGTCGTTTGTAAAAAAAAAAATCTCACTGAAATCGTGGCTGGCGGGTGCTCGGTGAGGGCTGCCGATTCTTCACACTTCTTCCAGGTGCGGCTTCAGAGCCGATGGAAACCAGCCTTGTTGCAGCAGGTGAGTGACCTGTGTCACTCCGCTTTTCTGATGGAGCTGGGCTGGTGGCAGGGTGTAGGTCCGTCTGCCGCAGGTGGGTGTGGTGTGAGGGTGGGCAGCCAGAGCACCTGTTCTGGAGATGCGGACCCTGCTTGCGCTGACTGGTTCCTGTGGTTGTGGACCAGGGCTCAGGAATTTCAGGTGCCACCCTGATGAGGGGAGCTGTGTCTGGCCCTGATACTAGGACTGCAGAGGAGAGAAGGGTGAGCTTTCAGCCCCTGTGAAGCTGGTGGGCTATTGAGTGTGTGTGAAGGGGATGCAGGTTCCGCCCCTGCACCCAGCGGGGCTCCTGGAGGAAAGGGGGCAGGGATCTGGGGTCTGCAGGGCAGGCCTTCCCCTTCACTCACCATGGAGGGCCTGCTGGGCACAGTCCTGGCCCTGCACTGGGCAGGCCCTCTCCCATCACCATCAAAACCCACCATCTGGGGCTTCCTTGGTGGCTCAGGGGTAAAGAATCCACCTGCCAGTGCTGGGGACATATGTTCGATTCCTGGTTGGGGAAGATCACACGTGCCACAGAGCAAGTAAGCCCGTGTGTCACAACTACTGAGCCCCTGCTCTAGAGCCTGCTTGCTGCAACTAAAAAGCCCACGCAGCAGTGAAGACCCAGTAAAGCCAAAAAAACCAAAAAAACAAACCACTATCTGGTGCTGGCTGTGCATGTCTGAAGGCCACACCTGGCCGTGGGAACATGAAGCTCAGGGTTTATGGCTGGGCGGCCTGGTGACCTGGCTTCTCTGGCTCCTTCCACCTGATCTCTCTGCTGCCTTCCTGTTGTCCTCCCCACGTAACTTAGGGTGGGGCCACTCGCCTCACTTGGCTGCCTCTGTCCATGGCAGAGGGTGGGGTCTGTTACTGGGCCATCTAGATGGTTCTGGTACTTGACCCAGGGCAGTGAGTCTCCTCCTCACAGGCCCTCATGAGTAGGAGCAGAGATGAGCCCGGGGGCTTTGCACACATGGCCAGGCTGGGGTTTGAGTCCTAGTTCTACTGCTGGCCCACTATGTGATCTCCCTGCTGCTGACCTCCCTGGAACTGTTAGCCCCACATGTAAGGTGTCATAAGACACCTACCTCGCAAGCCTGCCCGGAGACTGAAGTGAGACCACGTGCATGAACCACTTCCCACGGCTCCTGACGTTCCTGGGTGCACCTTCCGTGTGCGCAGCTGCTGCTCAGACACCTGACCCTGCTGTCCATCCCCAGTGCCATAGGGTCTTTTCACAACTTACAATCTACATTTGTAATGTTGATCTGTATTAAATTCTCATCCGTTTCTCTCCCACCTGTGCCCTTTTTTCATCCAGCAGACCAAGGAAGTTGAATTACGGTGATCTTTGCGAATCCTAAAATCGAAAGTGGTGGAGTGAGAACCGTCTGGAGAACTTTCCTCTCCGTGGTCTACCTGAATTCTTCCTGTCGCTGTCCATCCGTCAGGCCCTGCGGTTTGGGAGCTTTAGGAGCTTAATCAGGAAAGATTAGATTTAGCTACATATAATATGAAACAAGATTTTAAAATAACCGGCTTATGTAAAACTAGAGTTCTCAGGTTAATAGGAATGGAAGGCAGCAAGCCTGAAGCTGAGAGGGTAGGCTTTTAGCTTTTGGTTTTGTGCTGTTTTCAACACACAGGTTCTACCTTATGGCCTAAGATGGCTGCCTGAGCTTCAGCCATCATATCTGCCTGTCAGCTACAGAAAGGAAGAAGGAATGAAAGTCAGGTCCCTCCTAGAAACACATGATTCTTGTGCTATTAGGCAGGCAGCAAAGGCTTTGGGCAGGTGGAAGAGGGAGCTTGTAGCCGCCAGGAAGGCCGAGGAGCGTGGCTTGTTCTGGAGAACCATGTACCCACCTAAGAATTGGGGACTGTGTTGCTGAAGGGAGAATCGGTATTGGGGTGCAAACAGCAGATTCTCCCACAGAAGCCAGAAATGTAAAGGGCTGTCTGGAGGGGATCCGACCATGGAACTAAAGCCATAGCAGAGGCTTATCCGTTCCTGTTACTACACTGAAGTTTCCTGATGGGTCAGGCCTGTGCTAGTAAAACAGAGGCATGGCCATAGTTACTGGGAGCCAGGTCTCAGCTCAGTAGTAGGATCTGGTTTTGGGGTGGCCTGATTCTCCCTGGGAGCTTCGGGTGAGGAGGCCAGGTGGAGCCGCCCTGTGGGTCTGGAACTAAGGAGGAGAGAGGTTGGATGTCAGGGAAGCCTTAGCTTCCTGCTCCAAAATCCTCTAGATCCTGGGACTTCTCTGGAGGTTCAGTGGCTAAGGCTCCTTGACCCAAATTCAGGGGGCCCAGGTTCAATCCCTGGTCAGGGAACTATATCCTGCATGCTGCAACCAAGACCCCCGTGCAGCCAACTAAATAAATATGAAAAGAAAAAGGTCCCCTTGACCTTGATGTTCCCTAGACTTGAGCTGCTGGCCTCCCTTTGGCTGTGTGGATGGTTCTGGGGAGAGGTTCCCAATTCATCCTAGTGTGGGGTGCTCACTCCCTGCTCTTGTGAGCAGGTCTGTCTTAGCAAAGTCCTGTTCTGAACAAGCATCCGCCTCCTCCAGACACTATAGAAGCGCTTTCTTTAGATGTTCACAGGCTGCCCTCAGCCTGTCCCGCTCACCTCGGTTCTGAGTTGCCTCCTCTGGGAAGCCTTTCCCGACCCCTGGGAATTAGTCGTTTCTCCATCCGGGCTCCAGGCACACTTTGCGTTTCTTCCTTTTAAACACTGAGCATGTTCTAATTGGGTTCCCTCTCTCTCTGAGCCAGGCCCTGGGAAGTTTGTGTTGGTCATTTCTGTGTGTCTAGCCCCGGCACAGGACCGGAACCCCTACGTTTTCAGCCAGTCCTGGCTGGATTACACTGAACTCATTCCCCCTCCCCACCAGTGTTCTCATATAATCCTTGAAACAATCTTTTTGAGAATTTTCTTGGGCCTAGTGCCATGCTTGCCTGTCTGCAAGTTTCTAAATCTAGATTTTTTCTTCTCGTCACCACAGTCATCTCCCTCAGGCCTTTGCTGAAACCTTCCCTGTCCAGTGAACTTTGCTCTCTCCCTTCCCTCTTAGTCACCATGACTGGCAAATAATCAAAAGGAGGATAGGAAACAAATTTATCAGGCGCCTCCAATGTGCTAGTGACATTATCAACTCACAACAGTACTGTGAAGCGGATACTAGCTCCATTTGACAGATGAGAAAACTGAGTCTCAGATTAAGTTACATCAAAAGTTACCCTGGTTACAACTAATAAGACATGACCCTCACATCTCATGGGGGAGACAGACACATGGAGTTCACCCTGGAGGTCAGGGTTCATTGTATAGGCCCAGGGCTGGGGCACAGAACAGTGAAGAGGTGACACTGACATGAGTCTTGAAAGATGGTTCGGCCAGGTGGTTGGGAAAGGGGATGGACAGGCAGGCAGAGAGCCCTTTGGAGAGGAGAGGTTGGGGAGGGGTGGTTAGAGGAGAAATCTGCAGAGGCTTGAAGGGACCAGACCCTTAAGGGTCTCAGATGCTGAGCTAATGATCTGGACCCTTATCCTGTGGCCAGCAGGAGCCCGTGAGTAGGGGAGTGGGTTTAGCCTGGGGAGAGTCAAAGTCAGGGTCAGGGATGACTTTGGGGGTGAACCTGATGGCAGGGTCAGGGAACACCGGGGGTGCGAGGGAGCCTGGAAGTTCCAAGACCTTCCAGCAATAATCCAGGGGAGAGGAAATTCCCTGGTGGTTCAGTGCTTAAGGCTATGCCTTTCCCTGAAGGGTTCAATTCTGGCCGGGGAACTAGGATCCCACAAGCTGTACAGTGTGGCAAAAAAAAAAATCAAGGGAAAGGTGGGCAGACCCTCCTTTCACTCACCACTCACTCTCAAACCCAGTATTTACTAAGCACCAGTAGGGAAGTGCTTAGTAAAGCAGTATTAGGTGCTTGCTACTGCTAAGTCACTTCAGTCATGTCCGACTCTGTGAGACCCCGTCCCTGGGATTCTCCAGGCAAGAACACTGGAGTGGGTTGCCATTTCCTTCTCCAATGCAGAAAAGTGAAAGTGAAGTCGCTCAGTCATGTCTGACTCTTCTCGACCCCATGGACCGCAGCCCACCAGGCTCCTCCGTCCATGGGATTTTCCAGGCAAGAGAACTGGAGTGGGGTGCCATCGCCTTCTCCAGTATTAGGTGCTTAGCACTGAGCAAAACAGAGTGGTCCCTGCCCTCCAGGGACTTACAGTCCCCAAACTCTATATATGGGAATGGAGAGGAAGAGACTGGAGAAGAGAGAATACTAATAACATTTATTGAGTACTCACTGTTTCCCAGTCCCCCTTTACCTGGTTTAACTCCCTGAGTTCTCAGGGTAACCCCACAGGGCAGGTAATTACATTGAGCCCGTTTTGCAGGTGAGGCATACTGAGGT
Organism: Cervus canadensis; assembly: GCF_019320065.1. Taxonomy (NCBI): domain Eukaryota; kingdom Metazoa; phylum Chordata; class Mammalia; order Artiodactyla; family Cervidae; genus Cervus; species Cervus canadensis. The sequence goes on along the minus strand of NC_057406.1, from coordinate 10,067,191 downwards.
GAGCGCCCCCACCCCACCCTGATGTATGACAGGACAGGGCTTTAGCTGAATTCTAGCTATTCGCTGTCTCTCTGTTGGAGCTGGGATTTAAGCTGTAGGTAGTCTCTGGCTGGACACATGTACATCTCCAGGGAAAGCCCCAGAACATAAGTATGCCCAAGTTGTGGGTCCTTCCTCACATAAGTCACACCCTAGATACATACTCTAACACTGCCAGACCGCTGAAGCAGGCCTGAGAAATGGGAAATGGAGATCCAGGATCTTACCTCCAGGGGGCGCCACTCACGAGGTTGACAATGTGAAAGACATCCTAGGAGCAATGGGAGTCATGCGCAAGATCCCAGCAGAGGGAGCCCTCCCTCAAGTCTGGGGTAACTAGGGAGGGCTTCCTGGAGGGGGTGGCATTTAAATCATCACTTGTTGTTTAGTCGTTAGGTCGTGTCTGACTCGTTTGACACCCCATGGACTGTAACCCACCAGGCTCCTCTGTCCATGAGATTTCCAAGGCAAGAATATTGGAGTGGGTTGCCGTTTCCTTCTCCAGTGGATCTTCCCAACCCAGGAATTGAACCCACTCTCCTGCATTGCCCAGTACATCCTGAGCCAGGATGACCTGTTCAGGGGATCTTTACTGCTGAGATACCAGGGAAGTCCTAAGTCATTGCTAATGGATGACAATCTGTGATTTACTATTCCAGAGACACTGCATGAAAGAGAAGTCCTGAAGATTCATTTGGTGACTCACACAGCATTTAAAAGCAATTTGACTTAGCCATATTTTAAAAATTTGAGGTTTCATCTAAATGTTCAGATTTTCAGCTTCTCCAGTAAATGAGCCTGGTGGCTTTGGATCACCACTTATTTCACAGGGTTGCGCTGGGCTGGAGCCTGCCCTGATGACCCCTTCAGAGATTCGTGCCTTCCTGCCCCTGCTCAGTTGGGTCACAGCCCCCTTCACCTCTATCTTGCCTGTCCAGACCACATGATTCTACAACAGGCTGGTGAGCCGGGAGGCCTGGAATGACCATTCCTGCTTGAACAGTGAGGAAACTGAGGCTCAGAGGGATGGAAGAGATTAGAACTGTCACTTATTGTTCTGCTTCCCCAGATCTCTGAAGAGATTATCTGGGCCCAGGGGAATGCTGTAAACAGAGGCGAGCAGGCATAGACTCTTTAGGGATCTGAAAGAGGAATGCGAGACTGGGGCGAAATGGTGACAAGAGGTGATGCTGCCTGGCTGCCACCATTATGCCCTGAGCCACCCCACAGAACTCAGAGTATGTTTTTAGACCAGGCACTGTCATCGAGGCACTGAGTCTGAGTTTCCCATCTATATAATGGGGCTGCAGCTGGCCTTCCCATATCAGGCCTGAAACTACCACTGTCCCCTACAGGAGGGGGCTTCCTCAAACAGCCCCCTTCGCTCCTCCCAATACACCCTTGGCTCCCCAGCCCCCTCCTCCTGCCTCCTTCCAACCATCTCTCCTTCAGGACCCTGACTGCTGACCTGACCCCCCACGGTTTCCCCTGCCTTGGAGAAGTACAACCAGGCAGGCTCCAGAGATACAGAGCCCCCCTCAGAACAGCCCACCAACCCTGCCCACTGATTCTCCCCCTCACCCCCTAATTCTTTCCACTCCAGCCTCGCTGCTTCTGTCCCCTCAGCCTGAAACACTCTTCCGTGGGACCTGCAGGTTCACTCTGCTTTGTCTTCTCCAGGTCTTAGCTAAAAGGTCACCGTCTCAGAGAGGCCTTCCACGACCACCTTATCTAAGAAGTGATGCCTGGGTGGGAGGGAAGTTCAAGAGGAAGGAGATGTGTATATCTATGACTGATTCATGTTAATGTATGGCAGAAACCAATACAACACTGTAAAGCAATTATCCTCCAGTTAAAAAAAAAAAAGGAATAAAAATAAAAGCCCTTCCCCCAAAAAAGAAGTGACTCCCTCCCCACACCAGCCACTTCCCACCCCACCCCCACCCCAGCTTCATTTTTCTCCTTAACACTACCACAAGCCAGTACACTCCATATATTGCTTATTTATCTTGTTTGAGATCTGTTTGTCTCCACTAGAATGTAATCGCCCTGAAAACAAGAGATTTGCTCTTTTGTACACTGATGAGTCCTCAGCATATACAACTGACATCACAGGGGCTCCATAAGTATTGAATGAACTGAAGTGTCAGTAGTGCTACCCTGAGTTGGCTCCTGATTTTACTGCTTAATGGTGGGTAGAGGGCCATACCTGAGCTTCAAACTCAAACCAAGCACCCACCTCACCCCCAGCTCAGAGAGGTCAAGTAACTGTCTCAAGGTCACACAGCCAAGAAGTGCTAAAGGCCGACCACTCCCTGTTTTGCTTACAGTAATTGGGGCTGAGCAGAAAGATCATTATCCTAGTTATGAGATGTGCTTTCACCCACTCCATCCTGAGCCAGGATGACCTGTTCAGAGGTCTGTCTCTCCCACTAGTCAGTGAGTATGCCCTTTCAGAAGGAGCCACACTTTGTTCAGGTTACCATTTCCCTGGGGCCCAGCACAGGCCTAGCATGTACCAGGTACCTGTAAGTGTCTGAAAGAATTAGTGACTGAAGATGCTCTGTAGTAACCAGTAGAGTCCAGACACACCAGAATTTTAGTCTTGGCTCTGCCACTTACTAGCTGGGTGATGCTGATGAGGTAATTTCTCTGATCCTAGTTGCTGTGAAATGAGGATCTTGGTACTGAATCCTTCAGGTTGCTACATCCTCACAGATGTAGAGATTTTGGAATAGGAGCTGGCACACAGTGCAGTGTCAGCTTAAAAAAGAAGGCATATTTTTTAAAAAGGAGGAGCTGGGCATTTTATGATTGAGCTCCACATCGATGGAAGTGTGCAAATGAATGTGCAAATAGTTGAAAACTCCTGGGCTTTTCATTTCGTCCTCATCAGTTACTACTTCCACTTTATAGATCAGAAAATTGAGGCACAGAGAGATTAAGTCTCTAGCCCAAGGTATGGGCTAAAGCCAGACTAGGGAACTGCGGCGGGAATGAACCGAAGGGAAAGAGATTAGAAAGCTCCAGACTCGCCAGTGCCAGCCGCCCCGAGATCCCCCTGGGAACCCTGACGCAGCTGCTCGGGCTAAACGTGCGGCGGGTCCCGCACTCGGAGACATCTGGGCTCCGCCCGCCTCCGCCCCGCCTCCGCCCCGCCCCTTGCCGTCGGGTTGTCCAATCCCACACCATTCATGTAAATGAAGCACCTAGGGAGAACCTATGCGAGAGCGGCAGAGGCGTGGTCTTCGCCCACCTCCCGGGCAACGTTCTGATTCATTGTTAAAATAGAGAGGCGGTGACCCTTGGCACCCCACCCCAGCACCCACTGTGTGTGGAAACCCGAGCCGAGGTTAGTACCGCGAGCGGAAAGGTGGGAAGGGAGGGGAGGCTAGTGAGGAAAGGTAGAGGAGTGAGGGACACGGGGAGGGACTGTCTGACTAGCTGGATGGAGAGAGGTCCAGGGATCCATTCTCCGGGTGGGGCATGCATGTCCGCTGAAGGTTTCTCATTGTATCCACACCTAAAGTGCATTTTAGAGAAGGGTTCTTAATTGGTTGGGGGTGGGAGGAGGAAGCAGGATCGGTGAAGGGCACGTGCAGTTGAGCACCCCACACTCGCCGGCAGGGAAATAAGCAGCGTTCTCGTCTGAGGCTCCTTTATGTGGCGGGATCAGGAAGGAACCGCCCAGACTGGGCAAGACCGATGCGTCCCCCGCCACCCCCCACCACTGGGAGCAGGGAAGGACAAGGAGAGAGAACGGCCCTGGGTGGATTAGAGACCCCGGGGCTACCGAAGGGCCAGTGGGTGCTCACTAGCCCCCTCAGTGCCCGTCTACTTCCCCAGGTCTGATGGTCAAGGAGCCGGAAATCTTCTCCCTGGTTGTCCCAGGGGAGGATGCGAAATCCCCCAGGTCTCCGTTGAGATTGGCAACTAAGGCCAGATCCCCTGGGACACTTTGGAGGAAACTTGACAGGTATGAGCTGCTGACCTGGGGGCATGGTAAGGTGCATGTGTGCTTGGGGATATGGATTACTCTCACTCCACCCCTCTTGATGGGGTTGAGAAGAGCATCTTCAAGTCACACTGTTCTAGTGTGGCTCCCCTGGCCAGCCCAGGACATGGGGTTGGAACCCTCAGTGGAGCCCAAAGGGGAAAGCCCGACGCTCCTCACAACACCAGGGTTTCTCTTTGGCTGAGCTCTGCCCGACTTGCTGTGTGACCTTATGTTGTTCAATTTCATCCATGATTTTGTCCTCAACTCTGAAAATACCGGGCTGGCCACTTGCCTCTCTTCCCAGGGTTTCCCAGGGGATCTGTGTGAGTGGACAGTGTGATCCAGTGTCCCTCATGCCCACCTCTGAGAGTGCGGGGAGACACACAGCCTGGGTTTGAATCCAGTTCAGCCACTGGGACTTGAAGTGAGTTATGGAATCTCTGTGAGACTTAGCTGCCTCATCTGAAATTGGCATTCATTTTATCTACAACGCATGTTAACTGTAAGGCAAGGGCACTGAAACTTTGGGGTGCATTGGAATCACCTGGGAGACTTGTATAAAATGCATTGTATAAATGCCCGTGTAAGTGCCTTATCTCCAGAGATTCTGAATGGGTGGATCAGGGAAGGAATTGGGAATATGCATTTTATAAGCAGCTCAGCTGAGTCTAATGCAGGGTCCTCAAAATACACTTCGAGCAACACTGCAGTAATGAGTAGAAATCACATGTCAAATGCTTGGCAGAGTGCCTGGTGCTTAGGAGGTGCTTAATGAGTGTTTGTTGAGTGAATAAACGAACAGATGAAAGAATTGATGGATAACCTCATTTCCTTGGTCCTTGGCTGTCTGGGATTAAACCGGGGTTGGAGTTCAGGTCAGCTGGTCTTTGTCTCCCCCTGCCATTCTTCCCAGGCCCCACCATCGGACTGAAGGAGCTGCCTTGGCCTGACTTGACTGATATGGAGGGGGTGGCTGGAAATGCCTCCTGCGAACACTTTGAAGCTGATGTGCTGGCCCAGAGCTGCTGTCAGGACTGCTGCTACCCTGAGGAGGCCCACAGCGCAAGGCACCAGGTGGGTAGGCTTCCCAGAGTGGTTGGGGTGCTTTGGGACAAAGGAGTCTGTGATGTGAGCGCTTGGCCAGGCCACTAACTTGCAGCTGAACCCAGACACTGACCTTCCTTGTGGTCAGAACCTCAGTTTTCCCAATTTGTGCAGTGAGGCGGTGGAACCATGGTAGTGTTTCCCAAGTGCCAGTCATTCTCCTCCTGCTTTTATCGTTTTTTGCTAAGCCTCATATAACCTATTTCTTGCTGTGCATGTATATTAAGTCGCTTCAGTCGTGTCTAACTCTTTGCAACTCTGTGGGCTGTAGCTCTCCAGGCTCCTCTGTCCGTGGGGATCTTCCAGGCAAGAATACTGGAGTGGGTTGCCATGCTCTCCTCTAGGGGATCTTCCTGACCCAGGAATCGAGTCTGCATCTTTTATGTCTCCTGCGTTGGCAGGCGTGTTCTTTACCACTAACGCTACCTGGGAAGCCCATTACTTGCTGTATTATTCTTTAAATCCGTACCCTTTTTTAAACTTATACTAAAACAAAAGTTTACATCACCACGACAAATAGAAAACTAGGATCATGTCCTTCATATTAGAAGGTTAAAAGGAAAGAAAGGAAAAGGAAAAAGAAAGTCAGAAATGTCATTAAATTCTAACCAGGAAATATTGTCATAGGTTAAAGGCTCTGAGCTTGGGACTTCCCCAGCAGTCCTGTGGTTAAGACTCTGTGCTTCCACTGCAGAGAGTGCTGGTTTGATCTCTGGTCAGGGAACTAAGATCCCACATGCCAAGTAGGGTGACCAAAAATTGTTTTTAAAAAGGGATTCTGAGCCTGGGTCCTGCTGTCTGTCTGTTAAAAAGGGAGATTGGTAAGTGTTAGGCATTATAGATACCCCATAACCACTGGGGACTTTCTCCTTGAAGGTACTGGAGGAGTGAAAGGGGATGGATGGATGTGATGGATGAAGTTTTAGGCTCAGCCTTGGTCTGTGTAAACCTGGGGCTATGAGAAGCATAGGACCGTAACTCTTCAAGAGTGCTTGCCACTGACCTCCTAACGACTCTGCCATTCCCAGTGCCCCTCTTGAGCCTGGTGGCCATCTCCATGCAAGCGTTAGGCTCTGAGAAGTGGTCATTATAAGGGAGTTGCTATTCAGCTTTGGAGCCAGGCAGACCAGAGTTCCAGGCCTAGTTTGCCATTCACCTGCGGTGTGACCATGAGTCACTAGCCTCTCTGGTTTCACTCTCCTGATGGGTGAAGTGGGGCAACAAATCCTCACCCTCAGGGCATCCGGCCCTGGGTAGCCCAAGTCACATGTGGCTAATTCAGTACACACTAGTTTCCTTTCTTCCATCTTCCCAACCAGAAAAATAAACCTGGGAGATTCTTTTCCACCTGTCCTGATACTGCCAAAAATAGCTCCCCAGCCCTCACCCCCAAGTTCAGGAAGCAGATGCTTGAAAGCCCTGTGAGTCCATCTCCCCTGCAGATGACCTTCTCCCAGTGGGTGGGGGGATGGCAAACTTGGAACAGGATAAGGAACCTGGGTTCAGACATGTCTGAGTGCTAGTCTCAGTCCCACCCCTTCCCAGATGAGACCTTGGGCCACCTCGTGTGTTCACATGTATTGAAGAGGTGCTTTTTTCCTTCTTTTTCTTTTTTAATTTTATGGATGTACCACATGGCATGAGGGATCTTAGTTCCCTGACCAGGAATCAAACCCTTGCCTCCTGCAATGAAAGCAAGGAGTCTTAACCACTGTACTGCCAGGGAAGTCCTGAAGAGGTGCTTAAAATGTGTCAGGCATTATGCTAGATTTGGGGAAACAGTGCTAAATAGAACAGACAGAGTTTCTAGTTCATGAGGTTTGGTGTCAAGCAAGAGAAATGGAGGCAAAGTAATCAGGCAAATAGTTGATGACGGTTGCGTGAGGGTAAATGGTAGGGCACTGGGGAATGGTACTCCAAGTAAATGATATTTTAGCTGCCTGGTGAGGACTATGAGGGCATGGCCAGGGAAGCTGGGGGAAGGGGAGGGAAACAGTATGTGCAAAGGCCCTGAGGCAGAAAGTAGGAGGCAGACTTGAGAAGGGAGAGAAGCCAAGGATAGAGAATGGGGTGGGGAAGTAGGTCTCACCAGCCTTGTGGGGACATTAGACGTTTCCCTGAGAGGCATGGGGAACCACTAAGGATTTTAAACATCGGAGTGATGTGATCAGATTTGCATTTTCAAAAGTCACTCTGACTGCAGGACAGTGAATGGACAGCAGAGAGTGTGAGTGAACCAGGTGACCAAAGCAGAAAAGGTGCAATTACTCATATCAGAGATGACAGGATGTAGGCAAATGGACATATTTCAAAACTAACTGAATAGGAGAATGGAAAGGATTTGGTCACTGAGTAAGGTGAGGGGCCAGAACATGACTGACTGCTAAGTTATTTCCTGAGGCAGGGTTCCTGGGATAAGAGGTTTGTTTGGAGTTGTTTGGGGTGGTGAGTGCGAGGTGCCTGGGGGACACAGTGAGGATGAGGGGGGTTTACTTACTATAACAAGCTCAGGAGCCAGACTCAGTGGAAGATAGAGGCTTTCAAGTCATCAGGATCTAGCACTGATGAAAGCCCTGCTCACAGATGAACAGGTTCAAACATGTGGAGTCACAAAATCTGTGTGTTAAAAAAGCACCCCCCGGCATGGATGGAGCTGTGCATTTCCCAGCTGGATCCTTAATTACACTGCAGAGCAAACTCATCCCTGAGGGGCCTGATAAATGTATCACTTGGGGTTAGAGCCAGTTCTGACGTCTTCACCTATGTTAGAAAATGCAGGGACTCCCCTGAAAGTCTAGTGGTTAAGACACCGAGCTTCCAAGGCAGGAGGCATGGGGTCTGAGCCCTGGTGGGAAACTAAAGATCCCATATGCCATGGGGCATGGCCAAAAATAGATACATTAAAATAAAATAGAGATTTTTTTTTTAAAAGGAAATGCAGAAATGGCCCCTGGTGCCAGAGCATCCCTTTCCCAGAAGCTTACTTCAGCTCCCCTAGGCTCCTAGGCTCTGGATGCATCTCTGCTCTGCTTCAGCTGAGTCTCCCAGGTTGAGAGGTGTGGGAGGTCTTATCCCTGGAAATCACACAGTCTTGACCAGGTTATGGCCAGGTTCTGGATGGAGGGGTGAGGGGCTAAGTGGGAGGGTCTTACTGTATGTCAGACTCCACACATTCCTTTTCAATGCATCTATTCTTGTGTATTTAACATATCATTGATTTAACACTAGTAAAATTCCATTGAATGTTTTTACATTGTTTATGATATTTAATATGTACAGACCAGGCAGTGTTATAAGCCTTTTTTTTTTTTTTTTGTTATAAGCCTTTTACACAGATTAACTGATTTAATTCTCATAACACCCCTAGGAGGTGGGTCCATTAATTACCTCCACTTTATAGATGAGCAAACCAGGCTCAGAGAGGAAAGTCACTAGGCCGAGGTCACTCAGCTGGGAAGTGGAGGCGCCGGAATTGGGCCTGCTGGCTGTCTGAGGCCAGAGCCCGTGATGACCCGCCAGACAGGAAATCAGAGCTGGGGACTAGCTGCTGGGCCTACTCGTGCTGGTGAAGGGTAGTGATGGGGCTGGAGGTAAAAGGGAGCAGGCATCATGACAAACTGGGGGTCCTGGTGACCCCAGGTGGGCTGGGACCCCTTGAAGGTTCCTTGAGAGCCGCTCCCTCTTCATTAACGTGGCAAGGTCCCCAGGGCAGCCAAGGCGCCAGGCTGGGCTGCAGTTCTGACACCTCCCGCCACTGGGTGCTGATGAGAATCTGGCTCCGGGGCAGGGGGTAAAACTGAAGCCAGCTGGACGTTCTCTGGCTCAGCTTGGCTCGGCAGACACTCCAGCCCACTCCTTGGCACTGCCCAGGTCCCCGAGGGGTGGCCACCCTGGAACCCGGAGACTCTGTGCCCACCCTGGGGCTGCGGCCAGGCTGTGGCCTCCGCCCTGGTTCTGGGCTCCAGGGTCCCCAGGGAGCCCGTGCCCAGGCCCCCCGCCCGGCCCGATCTCAGGTGAGCCTCGAGGATCAGGTTCCTGCGGTTTCATGTCCTGCATTGTTCTTGGCTGGGCCCCGGCTTATGAAACAGTAATGAGGGGCCCCTGCTCCCGCAGCCGGGCCCTCTAAGGTTTCCGCTGCCTCGGCCGCCGCTGCCACGGCCCAGAGTCGGGGCCTGGGAGGGCGGCAGCGCGGGGGCCTGAGCCGGAGCCCCCCGGGGACGAAGGTGCTGACAGCCGACAGCCGCCACTCCCGGAGCCCGCTGCCCAGGTAACCTGAGAGGAGGCGGGGTGCAGAGTGCCGCGGCCGCTGTCCCCCCTACCGAGGGAGGGCCCTGCCACCCCAGGAGATGGGGAAAAATGAGGGGGGGGGCCGTCCCAGAGGTGAGCAGCCGTTCCCCCCGGGTGAGCCCAGCACCTGCCTTCGCAGGTGTGGCCCTGCTCAAGGCTGGAGGCAGCGAGGAGCTGGCAGTCGGCTCAGGGGCCCCGCCCCCACTCCTGGGACCTTGACCTTCCAGCCCTGGAGCCCCAGACTCTCCTTTTGGAGGGCGTATCTTTCTTTTTCTCCAAGGTCTCCTTTCTATCTCTTCCTCCCTTAGACATTTTCCTACATTCTCCCTGCCAACTTGATCCTCCCCCTCCCCCGCAGTCCTCATCCATGTCTCTTGGTGACAGAAGACCCTTTGGGATCCTTTTGTGCGCTTCACATCCTCAGGCATACACTCACACATGTGTACCAACACACACAGGCTTGCTTGTGTACACAAATTGAGTGGGTATGTTGATGCATGTATTTATAAACACATATAAACAAACGTATATGCACTCTGCAAACAGACGCACCAACGTACCCACCGGCCACGCACACATACATGCACATGCGAATCCTTGCACACACCGCAGGAATTTACACGAACACATACCTATACACGTGTGCGCATGCACACACCCTGTACCTCTGCCAGTCCCCAGCTTGGGTCCCCAGGGGCGCTTCCAGTCTGATGGACAGCTCTCCTTGAGAAGCGGAGATCCCCGAGGAGCTGTCTGGAGACTTCCACACCGCCTGGTGGGGGGAGGGGCTGCTCAGGGGGAGGGGAGCCCCCACATGGGCCGTGAGCTGCCTCCTCTCCAACTCCGTCTTAGGAGCCTGGAAGGCCTGCGAGCGCTGAGGTGCCCTACTGCGACCTGCCCCGCTGCCGGCCTGCCCCTGAGGACCCGCTCAGCACCCTGACCTCCAGCTGCCAGTCTGTGGTGGGTCCGGGCCGTGGGCCAGAGCCTGAGAGGTGGGTAGGACCCTGGGGCCTGAGGAGGGTTTCCTGGGGTAGGATGCCCTCACCCATCCCACCCCACGCCCCTTCCTGATGGCAGCCTCTGCCTGTGATGGCTGCTGGTGTGGGTCACATGGTCTGTCCACTTGGCCTGGGCACAGGAGCAGTGGGCATGTTCCATGGGCCCTTACTTGGGGGATGGAGCAGCCGTGTACCCACCCTGCATGGGCATGGCCCAGGGTCTGCTCACATTTCCTGGTTCCCTTTGCTTTAAAAGATTAAACAGTCTCGCACCCAGGGGCACTTGTTATCACGCACCTACCTGACCATTCACTGCTCCGGGCCTTCTCCACTCTGGGGCCTCAGTTGGACTGAAGTCCCTCTTTGGGGCCATGGTACCTTGGAGGGCATGGCTGAGAGTCTAGAAACCTGAGGTCTAGCTTTAGTTCCCTCCCCGATGGGCTGTGGGAACTTAAAAGCAAGTTTTGGCCTCTTTTTATACCTCAGTTTCCCTGTTTTTGTTTTTTTTTTAAAGAGTTATTGAATCACATCAGCATTGTTTTGGGACTGTGTGTTCCTCTTGGGTAGGCATTATTTAAAAACAAAACAGCTCTGAATTCAAACGTTTCAGAAAGTCTGGGATAAACAAATTTGAATATCTTTTTTTTGCAGGGCTTAGAGATTTTAGTTTGCTAGCATGCGTTGTGCTTTTGGGTGGGGAAGGTAGGAGAAATATGTAATATATCTCAAACTTAGTTGATCACAGGCCTCTTTTAAGGGTCGTCACCCTTTTCTATCTCACAGGCTGATCTGTGGGTCACTCACTGGGGATAAAGCCAGCTCTAACCTACTGGCTTCTTTAAAGCAAGGCTTTCTTTACAGCCCCCTCCCTGGCATCCTGACTGGTGGCCCTGTCACTGCCCCTGGTGCCCTGCTACCTCTCAAAACCCCGCATTAGCCCAGCACTAATCTGCCTTCTTAGTCTTACCGAGCTTGGGGTTCTCTCTTCTGCTCCAGGGACATGGTTGGGGCTGGGGCCACAGCCCTGAGTCACAGTGCTTTTCTGCCTTTTCCTAGCTCTGTGACCTTGTCTGGTCCCTTGACTTCTGTGAGCCTCAGTTTCTTCATCTGTAAAATGGGAATCATTGCACTCACTTAAAAGGGAGACTTTTGGAGCTAAACGAGATAGGCCCTGTGAAGGGCGGAGCACAGATAGCTGTTGGTGTTAGCTCCCTCCTCTGCCCAAACATGGGCTGTGTGTGTACCTGAGTGGTGGTGGGGTGTTACTCCTTAATTCCTATTACTTTGAGGGAAAAAGTCATGAGTCTGTCTCCTCTCCCAGGGGCCCACCAGCAGGGCTTCTGGCAGAGGGCTTCACAGCTGCCTCCAGGAGCCGGGAACCTGAGGCAGCTCCCTACCTGGAGGGCCTGGCCTCCTCCCCGTGTGGCAGCTTCAACGAGAGCCCTGACTCTGGCCCCAGCGCCAGCCCTGACTGCGAAGCCCCTGATGATACCAGCGACTCATCATTGGTGGTGAGATGGGGGCGGGAGGCCAGGGCAAGAGCAGGTGTCAGCCCCGGGCCAGCCCTGGCATCCCGCCCAAACCTCCAGACAGGGCTGAGCGTCTCACACCTGGGAAGGGAGCCCAGGTCCTCTGCAGACTTAGCCAGCATATTGGGCTGCCCATGGAGGGGCGGGGACTCTGCAGGGCCAGTCCAGGGGGGCTGAAGGTCTGGCTATGACAAGATGGAAGCAGGCATTTCTGCTCCCGGTGAATCACCAAAGGGCTCTGGCTGCCAAAATTTCTCAGTTCACAGAGGCTGGGATGTTGGGTGTGGTGCCCAGAGCAAGAGTGAGACTGGTCCAAGGCTCTGCCCTGGTCACATACTGCTCAGCCCCATAACCAGCCCTGGCATAGATCTCCGAGGATCAGAGGAAAGGGAGCAGGCTGGGGGGCCTGGCAAGGGCGGGGGGTCGGGGTGAGATTTAGTCTGGCAAAGAGGAGACTCAGAGGAACTTCCTGGGACATTCAACCCTCAAAGGTCTGTCCTGGGCCACAAGAGGCAAACTATCCATGAGAACCTAAGGGAAAGTGATAAGATTCAGAATAAAACATCCCAGCCCGTGGGCAGTGTCTTGGGAAGTCTTACCACCCCACTCTGAGGTAGAGACTTGCATGGCCCTGACTTGGGGCAGGAAATCTGGGTCTCAGAGAAGAGAATCATATTACTTGAGGCCATACATCTGAGAAGCAGTGGGGCTAGATTTTGAACACACCTACTTCTCTGGGGACTCTGGAATGTCTCTGGGGTGGGGCCCCTATACCAAGGCCCTCCTATCACATGGAGTCCAACTGCCCTGGGTACGAGTCTCCTCCCATATAAACCATTTCCCAGCTGTGTGACTTTGGGCAAAGTCTTAGCGCCAGTGGACGTACATGCTGCACAGGGTCGGTTGAAGATCCCAGCGCAGTCCTGATTATGCAGCAGGTGCTCTTTCAGTGTCAGTTTCTTTCCCTTCCATCTACCCATCTCACGCAGGGAGTGCTGGCCCTGGGCTCTCTCTTTTTGCTCTCCAAACAGACTTTCTCCTCCCCTTCTCTGGCAGGACTGGGACACTGTTGAGAGACGGGAGGAGGCCCCCAGTGGGGACAACTTCACCGTGATGATCCCACGGAAGTCGCAGGAGGTGCCAAGGGCTGACAGTGCCCGCAAGGCTCCTCCTCTCCTCACCCAGTCCCCTGTGGGAGGGGGAGACACTACAGGCCAGAAAAAGGAGGGTAAGTACCTTCTGCCAGGCCAGCTTGGTCCCTGTGACCACAGGTGTGGTGATGTCCTGGGAACTGGGAGCCAGATGGCCAGGTTTCTGGTCACATGGGCCCCTGGTTACATCTTATTTTGACAGCTTGGATGAATAACAGTAACAGTTCCCATATACTTATGGAGCAGACATAATGTGCCCTGCAACTTGCTTTAAATACATCATCTCACAACTGGTGAGTCAGGATCTTCAGGTTGCAAGTGACAGAAACTGACTGAGTGAAAGTCTAGGGGAATGACTTCAGGTTTGGCTGGATCCAGGTGTTCAGACAGCATCAGAAATCTGGTCTCTGCTCTGCTTACTTTTTTGGCTTCATTCTCAGCCAGATCCTTCCCTGATGATGACATGCTGAGCAGCAGCAGTGGCAGGCTGTAGCCTACCTAATTTTCAACTCCCACAGTAAAAGGGTACAATCTTCCCTATAGATGTAACTGCGGTCCCAGGAAGGGTTCTCCCTGGGACCCAGCATGGTTCTTGTGCCCAAACTGGTGACCAGGGATGGGATCAGCCCCCTGTGCAAACCTCTGAGAGTCTGGGAGAGGAGATGGCCCAGGGGAAATTAAGGTGATGTTTCCAGAGAAAAACAAAAGACGCTGGTCAGGCCAAGTCCACTGATGCTTGTGACACTGGTCAGCATCTTGCTGGTATGTGAACCCAGGATGCTTGGCCCTCCATCACTACTGCACTGTGTTGCCTCTGGGCCTGTGTCTTCAGCATCCTTCAGAGGATTTGGAGATGTGAGATGGGGCATCCATGTCCTAACCCCACGGGGCAGTCTGGGCTTCCCATGGCCTCTGTAGCATTCAGACATCAAACACATGAGCACTAACTGTGTGTAAGACCTTATGCTAGACACCTTAGGTGTTCAGGGGGAGATAGACATGGTCCCTGTCCCAGAAAGTGCATCATTCAGTAATGCAAACAGACAGGAGATGACGAACAGAAACCTAGGACACAGGAAGAGCAGAAACAGCTGCGGGGACGGAGGCAGGGCAGAAAGAGCTTCATTCCAGCCCGGGAAGGACTCAGAGGAATGCCTTCTGAACACGGTGCTCTAGTTGAGGAAACTGCTGAGTACAGGCTAGGAGTGTGATGAGGAAGTACCCTGGTATGTACAGCTTCAGCAAAGAGTGGGGTGTATAGTTGGGCCAAACCATGAGGGGCCTCGAGTCGAGCCAAGGGGTTTGGACTTTCTTCTTCTCTCTCTCTCTTTTTTAAAGTGTCTCTATGTCCTTCTTTATTTTTTCTTTCTTTTTTATTTATCTGACTGTGTCGGGTCTTAGTTGCAGCACCTGGGTGCTTCGTCGTGTTGTCATGCAGGATCTTTCATTGTGGTGCATGGACTCTCTAGTTGTGGCAAGCAGCTTCAGGAGTTGCAGCATGCAAGCTTAGTTACTCCAAAGCATGTGGGGTATCAGTTGCCTGAGCAGGGATCGATCCCACATCTCCTGCATTGCAAGGCAGATTCTTAACCATTGGATCACCAGAAAAATCCCTGGACTTTCTCCTTTAAGTAGTAGGGAGCCACGGAAGGTTTTTGAGAAGGGGAGTGATGTCATTGGTTCTGAGCCTTAAAAGAGTTTCACTAGGGCAAGGATGCAAAGGATGCAGGGTGAGGCTGCTGGATGAGAAACCAGTTAAAGAGACTATCGCAGCCACCATAGTAATAACTGGTTCAGGCACAAATCACTGGCTGATGCTAAATTCCTGCATGGAGGGTTGTCAGGGAACAGGATATTCACATGGCATCAAAGTGTCACCCCTTAGATTACACATTGATTACAGAGGGAAAAGGCGCCCTTAGGATGAGGAGATCTGGCAGACACAGCTTAACCAAGTGGTCGGTCAGCATCCTAGCATGGGGCAAACTGGCTGGGTGCCCCCGCGTGGTGCACAGGGGAGGACACAGCATCTTTTCCCAATTTGTCTGCTTAAACAAAAATCCATCACCTGTCTCTAATCCCAACAGAACATCAGACAAACCCAAACTGAGGGATATTCTGCAAAGTAACTGACAGGACTCTTCATGAAAGTCCAAAAAGGACTGGGGAGCTGTTCTTGAATAAAAGAGGCTACAGAGTCAGGGAAGCAAAATGCCTGGATCCAGAATAGGAAAATAAAGAGCTAGGAGAGACATTACTGGGATAGCGGGGCAGTTTGAATGTGGACTGTGTGTATTGTATCCATGCTTTACTTCCTGAGTGTGATAACAGAAGCAGATCGTCCTCACTCTTAGGAGGTACACGTGGAGGGGTTCCTTGGTGGCTCAGACAGTAAAGAATCTGCCTGCAATGCAGGAGACCCAGGTTTGATCCCTGGGTTGGGAAGATTCCCTGGAGAAGGGAATGGCTACCCACTCCAGTATTCTTGCCTGGAGAATTCCATGGACAGAGGAGCGTGGTAGGCTAAAGTCCATGAGGTCGCAAAGAGTTGGATGTGACTGAGTGACTAACACTTTTCATGGACGGCTTAGGGGTGAATTGTCATGAGGTCTGTTTTTAAAAATTATTTACTTATTTGGCTATGTGGGTCTTGCAGCACAGAGGATCTTCAGTCTTCACTGCAGCACGCAGGATCCTTCAGTTACAGCATATGGGACCTAGTTCCCTGATCAGGGATCGAACCCGGTCCCCTGCACTGGGAGCTCAGAGTCTTAGCCACTGGACCACCACAGAAGTCCCTCCTTACGTTTTATGTCCAATCAGCAGCAGTTCTGGTCAGCACCTCCAAAACACACCCAAAAATATGTCTCCTTTTTGCCGTCTCTGCCACGGCTCCCTGATCAAACTAGGGGTTATTGCCGGAGCCTCCTTCAGTCTCCGGTTTTGCCAGGCCCCTTCAGTCCATTCTCCCTCCAGCAGCTGAGCCATCTTTTAAAAACATTCATCAGATCTTGTTAGCACCCCACCCCCACTGCCCTGCCCTCTCAGCCCCTGGGGAGAGGGCGTTGTGGGAAGAAGTGCCTCCCCAGTGTGAACGGCCTGATCGTGGTGGAATTTTGTACTAGACATCTGCTTTCTTGCTCTTAAACACAGGGTAGTGGGGTGGGGGGGGAACCCTCACTATGTGACCGGCTTGATCAAAGGCAGTCACCTCTGCCACCCGGTGGCACGCTCCCAAATTGCAGCAGGAGGCCACCACCTGGGAGGAATCAGCCAGGTGCGAGATGCTGGGAACACTTTGACATACCCCTAGGGCTCCTCCCAGTTTGCAAACACTGGATGGAGCAGGCTGTGCTGAGCCTGGCTGGCTGAGGGACAGAACACAGATGCCCTGAGCATCTGCAAAGTCTGCCCCGTGTGCTCATAAAGGGGCTGCAGGAGTGAAGTCAGATCCTGGTTGGGCCAGGCTCAAAGGATGCGCTGATCAGGGGAAAGGGAAGGAAATGGGGCTGGGGTGCTGAACCAGCTGTGAGCCTCTGGGAGTGGCGGGAAATGCTATCTCAGCCAGCACCCAGGCTCCCGGGGCGGGAAGACTCCAGGACGAGGCAGAGCTCAGAGCTGGAAGGTGGTGGTGCAACATTACTGCTCACTTATGGTGTGCTAGGCACAGGAGACACAGCTGTGAGTGAGAAGGCGAGGCCCCTGCCCACAGGGACCTCAGAGGCCAGCGGGGGCGGGCAGAGCCTTGCTGGCCATGGGAAATGCCTGGGTTTTATTCCAAGTGCAGTTGGGAGCACCAAAAGTGGTTTGTGTGCTTGTTTTTAAATCTTTTAGAATAGTTGCAAAGATCGTATAGAGAGTTTCAATTATACCCTTCACTCGGGTTCTTCCAATGTTGACATCTTACATAATTATAGCCCAATTATCAAAATTAAGAAATTAACACTGGTAACAATACTGTTAACTAAACTACAGACTGTCTTTGTAGTTTTTAATGTTTATGTGTTTGACTGTTCTGGGTCTTAGTTGCCGCATGCGGAATCTTTTAGTTGAGGCTTGTGAACGCTTAGCTACAGCACGTGGGATTTAGTTCCCTGACCAAGGATCGAACCTGGGCCCTCTGCATTGGGAGTGTGGAGTCTTAGCCACTGGACCGCCAGGGAATTCCCACTACAGACTTTCTTTAAATTCACCTTTTCCCCCACAAATCTCTCTTTTCTGTTGCAGGACCCAATCCAGAATCCCACATTGCATTTAATCATCATGTCTTGTGAACTTTCTCCCATCTGAGATAGCTCTCAGTTTCCTTGTAAGCTGGGGTGGTCTAGCTAGGTTTGCTTTTCAAAAGGATCTCCCTGGGTAGATGATGACCTTGTGCCCGGAGTGTACATGTTGGAGGGCTATTGTAACCATCCAGGTGAGACAGGAGGGCGGCTGAGAGCGGGGAGGTGGGAAGAGGTAGATGAGAGGAGCTGGCAGATTTGGAGTGTCATGGGACATCAGTTCATCAGGCAACAACAGGCAAAAAAATTTTCTCCTTGGGGGCAGTGCTATGCCTGCTTCCGGGATCCTAGTTACCCAACCAAGGGTGGAACCCGGGCCCTGGCAGTGAAAATGCCGAGTCCCAACCACAGGGCCACCAGGGAATTCCCAATGATGAAAACTTTAAGTGCTGCTCTGTGCGTGGTTCCAGTCCCCTGAAGGGTACTAGAGACTCAGGGTTCAGTGATACCAGCTCAGAGAGCTTGGAGGAGGCGGAAGTTTCAAAGTAGGAGAAGAGGGATTCCTTTTTTGTTTTTTGGCCAAGCCATGCGGCTTGTGGGATCTCGGTTCCCCCACCAGAGACTGAACCCTGGGCCAAGGCAGTAAATCCCAGCCACTGGGCCACCAGGGAACTTCCCAGAAAAGAGGGACTCTGAAGCATGGCCTTTAATGAAGGCAGTCATGGCCCCGTCAAGATAGACCACAATAGCCTTTACTTCTCTTCTGAAGCACCAACCCAGGGACGTACGTGCACGGGGCTGGTGGCTACCACATGCTTGGGACCAAGGGACTGAGAAGGGCGGAGCGTGACACCACCATCATGCTGCCCCTTCGTGGGGATGGGGGTCGTGAGGGTATCCCTCACTGAATAGGGAAGTTACGCGAATCCCTTAGATCAAGGCTTCTTCAACTGTGGCGTGCGTGCAGATGGCCTGGGAATCTTATTAAAACGTGGATTCTAATGCAGTGTGCCCAGTGGGGGTGTGGGTGTGCTGAGAGCCTACATTTCTAACAACCCCCCCAGGTGAGGCCATTGCTGCCGGTTCATAAAAGGAAATTTCTAGAGCTATCACACAGGAGTCTCACTGGAAGGGAGGGAGGGAGTTCTGGGAATCCAATTGCAGGAAGTAGAACAGAAATGGAAAGTTGCAGGTAGCTGCTATGAGATCCAGCTCTTCCTCTCTGGGCTCACAGAGGCGGTTTTCAAAACTGCTGTTGAAGAGTGCTTCTTTTCTGAAGGTCACTATGTGACCTTTGACTCTACCACCCACCCCACTTTGACCGAGTCTGCCTGGTTTTCAATTTCAAACTCCTGACTTCAGCCTGAGGGAGTACCTAAGCCCTCCTGCAGTCTGCTTGCTCCTAGGGACAGAGGTGTGTGAGGACCTCCAAGGAGATGGTATGGGGTCTGCCCCAGTCATCCGTCCCAGGGGACCAGGAAAGGTAGGCTGTGGGAGCCGCCTGCACCTCTCCACTTGCCTTGAAGCTGCCTCCTCTCTCTAGGCTCCGGAGGTGGGAACCGAAGCACCGGACAGCACTGGGCCAAGCTCCGGGGAGAAAGCGGGTACTTCTCCTTGGAGCGGTCCGGGTCCGTGCCGACCCCGGCCTCCCCCGCGACACCACAGAGCGGTCCTCAAAGTGCCACCTCCCAGGCTTCCTCTGTCCATCGCTCTGCCCCAAGAAACGCTGTCCAGGCTGCTTCCCCACAACGCGGGACCTCCCGAGCCTCCTCTCCCCCCCGAATCACCCAACGGGACAATGCTGGAACCTCATCTACTCAACAGGATGCCCCCAAGACCTCTTCCACACAGCGGAACACCCCCAGAGCAACTTCTCCTTCAAGAGTTGCCCCACGAGACAGCCCCAGAACCTCGTCCACCCAACAGGATGCCCCCAAGACCTCTTCCACACAGCGGGACACCCCCAGAGCAACCTCCCCCTCTAGAGCTGCCCCACGAGACAACCTCAGAACCTCGTCCGCCCAACAGGATGCCTCCAAGACTTCTTCCACACAGCGGGACACCCCCAGAGCAACCTCTCCTTCAAGAGTTGTCCCACGAGACAGCCCCAGAACCTCATCCACCCAACAGGATGCCCCCAAGACCTCTTCCACACAGCGGGACGCCCCCAGAACAACCTCCCCCTCAAGAGCTGCCCCACAAGACAACCTCAGAACCTCGTCCGCCCAACAGGATGCCTCCAAGACCTCTTCCACACAGCGGAACATCCCCAGAGCAACCTCCCCCTCAAGAGCTGCCCCACGAGACAACCTCAGAACCTCGTCTGCCCAACAGGACGCCTCCAAGACTTCTTCCACACAGCGGGACACCCCCAGAGCAACCTCTCCTTCAAGAGTTGTCCCACGAGACAGCCCCAGAACCTCATCCACCCAACGAAATAATCCTCGGGTTTCCTCTCCCCCCAGAGCCCCCCAACAAGACACCTCCAGAGCCTCTTACACCCAAGAGGACAACCCTCAAGCTCCTGTTCCGACTTGTACTCCCCAGCGGGGTAACCCCAGACCTTGTGTTCCACAGAACACACCTAGAAGCTCTTCTGCCCAAAGGGACAACCCTAAAACCTCTTGTACCCAACGGGACAATCCCAAATCCTCTTCCTCACGGCGGGAAAACCCCGGAAGCACCTGTCAGGGCTGCACCCAACAAGACAATCCCAGAGCATCCTCTCCCCATCGCTCCTCTCAGTGGAACAATCCCCGGAACACCTCTCCCCACCGTACTAACAAAGACATCCCATGGGCCTCCTTTCCCCTCCGGCCAACGCAGAGCGATGGCCCCCGAACCTCCTCCCCATCTCGCTCCAAGCAAAGTGAGGTTCCCTGGGCATCCATTGCCCTCCGGCCAACCCAGAGCGACCGGCCTCGGACCTCATCTCCTGCTAGACCAGCTCAGCGGGACTCACACCAGTCCTCTGGACCCACCCAGCACAACTCACCATTCCGGGCCACTGCCACCTCCCATAACCCAGGCCACCACGGTGCCTCCAGGACATCCTCGCCTCTGCACCCCACTCCCCATGGTGCACCCCAGACCTTTTCTGAGCCCCCCCAGCCTCCGTGTGCTGTATGCATTGGGCACCGGGACGCCCCTAGGGCCTCCTCGCCTCCTCGCTATTTACAGCATGACCCTTTCCCCTTCTTCCCAGACCTCCATGCATCTGAGAGTGAATCGCCCCACCATGATCCCCCCTATATGCCCCCAGCTGTATGCATTGGACACCGGGATGCCCCCCGGGCTTCCTCACCTCCCCGCCACACCCAGTTTGACCCCTTCCCCTTCCTCCCGGACACATTGGATGCTGAGAACCAGTACCCCCAGCATGACCCTCCTCAGTTCCCCCCACCTGTGTGCATCGGGTACCGCGATGCACCCCGGGCCTCCTCCCCGCCCCGCCACGCCCCCGAGCCCTCCCTCTTGTTCCCGGATCTCCCCAGAGCCAGCACAGAGAGCCTGGTCCCCTCCATGGACTCTTTGCATGAGCCTCCTGCCATCCCCACACCAGTATGCATTGGGCACCGCGATGCACCCTCCTTCTCGTCCCCTCCACGCCAGCCCCCCGAGCCCTCCCTCTTCTTCCAGGACCCCCCTGGGACGAGTATGGAGAGCCTGGCCCCCTCCACCGACTCTCTGCGTGGCTCCCCAGTGCTGCCCCCTCAGGTGTGCATCGGGCACCGGGATGCCCCTCGCGCCTCCTCCCCACCCCGCCACCCGCCCAGTGACCTAGCACTCCTGGCACCCTCACCTCCTCCGGGCAGCTCGGGGGGCTCCTGGGGCTCGGCACCCCCAGGGGAGATCAGGCACAACTTGGAGAGGGAGGAGTACACCGTGCTGGCCGATCTGCCCCCCGCCAGGAGGCTGGCGCAGAGGGAGCCCGGGCCCCAGGGCAGCAACAGGGGCCGTACCCGCAGCCCTGGCCGCGCAGAGGTGGAGCGCCTCTTCGGGCAAGAGCGCAGGTGAGCCCAGGGCGGGGGCCAGGTGGGCTGGGGAGGAGGCTTGGCAACAGGTCAGGTGGAAAGTCCACAGGCCTAGGTTCCAGATGAGGATAGGGTTTAGACCCTCCACCTGCCGCTTACTGGCTGTGTGACCTTGGGCAAGTCACTCTACCTCTCTGTTTCCACATGTTAAGAGTTGTTTTTGACAATTAAATGATAATGCGCATAGTCTAGTAGTTAAGAGCAAAGACGAAGGTCAGGCAGGCTGGGTTCAAATCCTGGGTCAAAGCCATTCCCCAACCTATGTGATGCGGCAAAGTGATTTAACCTACTTGAGCCTCAGTTTCCTCATCTGTAAAATTGGGACTTTAATACATTAATTTAAATGAGGTTAAACTCTTCGTTGGAGAGTCACAGGTTTATTTATTTATTTTTCCTACCTTATGTGAAGGGAGAAGAAAAGAGTCCATGTTTTTTTTTTCTCCCTTGGCAAACAAAACTCATGGGTCCCACACATTTCAGAAAACAGAGATGTCAATTTAAAAGTATGGCCAGGGGACTTCCCTGGTGGTCCAGCGGCCAAGACTCTGTGCTCCCAATGCAAGGGGCCTGGGTTCGATCCCTGGTCAGGGAACTAGATTCCACATGCTGCAACTGAGTTCACATGCCACAACCAAGACTTGGCACAGCCACATAAATAAATAAAAATAAATTTATTGAAAAAAAATATAGCCAGAGCCATATATCTTAATTAAGAGAACCCACAGGATGGCAGACTTTTTGGAAATTCAATGTACCTTTTCTGGGACACGGTGACAGCACCTGAAGTCCAAGCATCACACGAATCTCCTTGGTCATCAGCTCCATTCACCTGGGTGTTTAAGACCCAGCAGAGCATCTGCTTTTCCACAACCTCAGGGAGGAGAAACATTTCCTCCAGATCCGGCTGAGATTTTCATCAGCAGTTCCAGCCTCATAGTCTTTAAGGGTCAAGGCTGGAATTAATTAGTTAGGGACCCAACCCCAGTTAGGGTCAAGAGAACCAAAAACATGTAGGTCTGAAAGTCTCAAAACTTTTGGTGTAGAAGTCAATAGATTACAGCGTATTTACCGAGACCAAGTTGTACAACCGTCAGCACAACCTAATTTTAGAACATTTCTATCACTGTAAGGAGCCGGTAATGTTTTGCAGCCACAATTCCTCTCTTTGTTGTCCCTTAGACAACATTTTCTCTTAGATTTGAATCTGCATGAAAAATCTAATCTCTTCTTCAGATTTCCTTTACCAAAAAGTTTTATCCATTTACTACCCAGGTGACAACCTTTGTGGGCTCCAGCATCAGTGTAAAATACACTTTTTGTTAGTTTTTTTTTTTTCTAGAGAAGTTTTAAGGGTCACAACACAATTGAGCGGAAAGAGCAGAGATTTCCTGTGTAGACCCTGTTCCCGCAGGTGCAGAGCTGCCTCTGCTATCTGCATCCCCCGCCAGGGTGGTCCACTTGTTACATCCATAGGCTTACACTGACACATTATCTCCCAGAGTCCATAGTCCACAGCAGGGTTTACTCTGGCGATGCACATTCTGAGTTCAGACAAATGTTTAATAATATGTGTCTACCAGCAGCGTATCACAGAGTAGTCTCACTGCCCTGCAAACCCCCTTTGTCTTTGACCTTTTAATATGACTCTTTAAAAAAAAAAAGATTATTTACTTATTTTTAATCATTTGGCCATGCCTTATGGCATATGGGATCTTAGTTCCCCCACCAGGGATCAAACCCAGTCCCCTGCATTGGAAGGGTAGAGTCTTAACCTCTGGACCACCAGGGAAGTTCCATAACTCTTTCTGGTCTAATATCAGTTAGCATACGTTTGACTTTATCTGGTAACTCAGCAGGGTCTTTAAACCAAAATTGAATTTTCTTTTTTTTTTTTCCTACTGTGATAACTTTTAGAGAGATAAAAGATTTGTTGCAGAAGTCTGGACTATGTTTATAGTTTGATTAACCATTTAATTGTTTTTACACAGATTCTTCATTTTGTTTTGCTCCCTTTGAAGTAGATTATCTTTTTAAAAACTTTATTGAGGTGTGATTGATATATAAAAGTTGTATATATAACATATATGTTTTGCTAAAGTAGATTATTTACCTTTTAACCAAGGTTTTACAACTCTACTGAGTAATTAACATCTTCCCTCTTGTATGGTATTTTTTCCAAGTAGGAAACCATTTGTCCTCTGAAGATAAAATTTGAAAACCTATTTAAGTATCTGTAAGGGACAGGCTGAAATTCATGAACGGGTGGCTATAAAGCAATACATTTCTTTTCTCCCATTTATTCGTTCAACATATTTATCCAGCATCTCTAAGCATCTTTCTCTAAGCATCATTCTCACTGAGCCTGGAAATTTTTCCTTAAAGGGCTATCACATTAAAGCATTAGGAATTTTGGCTTGACATCTTCATTTTCTACCCTCTTAATGCCTTTGGAATCTTTTTTTTTTAAAATTGAAGTATAGTTGCTTTACAATATGGAATCTCTTGTCTTAGAATCATAAGGATTTCCTAGTCTCTTAAATTCAAAACAGAGCCTTCACAGAATTTGCTAGACTTGTTGTCCTTTAATATACTCTGCAAGTGGAAGAGCCCATCCAAGCTTTCAAAGGAAACGCATTTCCTCTGTTGCCCTTGGTGCGGCCACACCAACCCTGAGGAACAGGTGGCCCAGGGAGACACTGTTGCTTCTGCATCAGAAAGGCTGGGTCTCGGCCGAAGGCTCAGAATCTTCTTGACCCTTCACTCCTCTCTCCATCCCACATGGGGGGAACGTCTCAGAAGGAATACTCACTTAACACGCTGAAGTTTATGTGGAAAATGCCCTCACTCAGGAGAGAACACACATTTGCCTCGCCAGCCGCACAGGATCTTTTCTGCCATTCTCCCCACCTAGTCAGCGTTGGGGTTTTTACTTCACAGAGGCTCCTGGTGCTAAGAGAAACTCATTCTATGGTTCAGACCTCACAGAGCAAGGAACCTCTCTCACTTCAAATTGGATTAAAAAAATCAAACCTGATTAGGCAGCCTTCAAGCTCAGAAACACTCCAGAGTAGGGAACTTCAGTTCCCTGTGAGTCACATGCTAAGAAGTGCTACAACAGCAAATTAGTTTATGGATCTGATTCTAATGACATTGACAAAAGCCATAACGCAAGAACAAAGCCCAAGCCCATAATTCTTTTATTCTCCAAAGCTCTATAGAGTTTCAGCCTAGTCTCCAAACTAGAGGCAGACTTCAGAGCACAGGTCCTTGCTCAGACCTGAGCAGAGATTCCTCTTCCTGTTTTGATGGCTTGGTCAAGGTCAGCACCTGTCATCTTTCCCAGGCTCCTCCTGGTGTGGTTTAGCCACCAGAGACACTGTTTCATTTGTCAGTTTAAATGAAGTCTGACTCTCAAACCCTCTTGCAATAAATATCCTAAATGTCCGGTGGAGTGGTTAGGTCTTATATATGGGAGGGGAGAGATGTGCCCAGATTCTGTTCAGTGTTCCTACACTTCAACAGAGATGTCACGTTAAATATTAATAGCCATGGCTACCAACTATTAAGCCAGACAACTAGCTGAAACTAGGGACTTAGGGGTGTTATCTTTGTTGGGTGTGGCGACAATGCCTAAAATCTGGGTGTCTTAGAAATGACATTTGCATGAATGGTTTTATGTTGGCCTTTCTGGAGTTGTGGAGAAGAGGGGATATTTCATTCTTCTGATCTTGCTAAGAGCACTTTTACTGACAGCTAGGATGGCTGCAAACCTGTTAGTAGTAGGGGTAAACAGGTGGGCCTCAGAAGTCCAAAATTTACCATATGGGCAGGAAGAGGGCAAAAAGAATGGGACATGGCTGCATATGACATTATGCATCTCTGATTACCACCGCATGGCTTGCAGCAGATGAGGTGAGATAGCACAAGTGCCTGGAACCCAGGAAATGCTCCATAAGTGTTTGCCATAAGCTCATGTGTGCACAGTGCCTGTACACAGTAGGTGCTGAATAAATCTTCATTCCCACAAGGACCAGCTGAGACTGTCTGTGGGTGAGCTGTGGGCCACTCATGGGGTTGTGGCCAGAAAGGAAGCACTCAGCGAGACAGGAAGTGGTCAAGGCCAGGGTGGCGCCCCCTACTTTTGCTCACCCCTTTTCTCACTTCATCTTCACAACAGCCCCATGAGGCAGGTAGAATAGGGCGGTGTCAACTACTATCCCCATTTTGCAGAAGGGGAAACTGAGGCCCTGAGAGGCTTCTCCCTCACTCCGGGCCCTTCGTCTAGCTTGCAGTGGGTCCCTGAATCTGCCACTGGGGGGGGGAACAGAGGAGCTGGGGGACCGGGAATGGGACAGACCCAAGGGCCCTCAGAGGGGCGGCTGCATTTGCTCATAGGAAGTCCGAGGCACCGGGGGCCTTCCAGGCCCGGGACGAGGGGCGGTCGCAGCGGCCCAGCCAAGGTCAGAGCCAACTTCTCCGAAGACAGTCCAGCCCTGCCCTCAGCAGGGAGGTGAGCACGGCCAGCCTGCTGGGGGGCCCCTCTACCCCCAAGGGGTGGGCCATTGCTTCTCCCCCTCCCCCAGATGCTGGGTGGGGGTTCTGGGAGGGAGGTTCTTTATGAAAGGGTCAAAGTCCCAATCATGGGTGTCCGGCTCCTCTCTCTCCCAAAGAGTCGGCAAAAATGAGGCAGACCCCAGTTCATCCATCTTGAAGATGGCTGTTCCACACTGCCCTCTTCCTTCATTAGGCATCTACCAAGTTGGGAAGTTTTCAGGGAAACCTCCCATGGGTCAGTTCAGCTCTACAGGCTATCTCTTTCAGGGTGGGGATTTGTGTGTTTAAAGTAGCTCTTAGACGGCAAGGCCCACCCAGGGGATGGGGTGTTGGTGGTGGAGATTCTGGCCCCTGAGAGCCCAGGTTGGAATCAGTATCTTGGGCAGGGGGGTTGCGGGGGAAATTGGAAAGTGAGCAGCTCTTTGTGGAACTGAGGAAGGTGGGTGAGAGGGAAGGGCTGACACCCCCAGGAAGGGAATTCAGGGGTCCTGGGTACTCTCTGACCTGCTTTAATCCAGACTGCTCTGAGGAGAGAGTTGCCTGCTGCAACTCCCCTGAGGCCCGGCTAGGACCCGCAGCTGCCTGTCCTCCTAGACAGACCCCACCCAGCCAGGGGCCTGGAGCCTCACCCACCCCCTCACCTCATCCTCAGGTAACCAAGCCCCCCACGAAGCAGGCGGAACCAGCCCGACGTAGCTGCACAGAAGCCCCTCATCCCAGGAGCCCGGAGAGGCGGTCTGAGGGGGACCGGTGGCTCCAGGGGTCCTCGCCGCCCCCGAGAACGTCAGCCAGAACTCCTGAGAGGGAACAGCGGACACAGAGACCTCTGGAACGTGGCCAGGCGGGCCCAAGACAGCCCCTGGGAGGGTGGCGGAGTCAGGAGGAGCCACCAGGATCCCGGACCCCGCACAGACGCCTGGAGAGAGGCTGGTGCAGCCAGGAGGAGGGCCCAGGCCTGGGAGGCTGGCAAGGACCTGGGGAGTCCAGCCGGGGAGCTGCCAGAGCCCCAGAGGGAATGTGGAGGGGCCCTCCCAGGGAGTCTGAGGAGAGCTGGAGCCTGCTGGGTGGCCTCTCTGGCCACAGGTGGCAGTCAGAGACCTTGGAGGAGCCCCGGCACAGGTCAGCTCAGAGGGGCTGGGGCAGCCTTCAGGAGCTGTCCAGTCCTCGCCAGCCTGTGAGCCCCCCAGAGAACTCCAGGGCAGGCCCAAGGGAGTTCTCGAAATCCCAGAGGCCTGAGACATCACCAGACGTGGGCAGGGGCGCTGAGGGAGCCTGCCCACACTTGCACGGCCCCGAGAGGCGACCTGAGCTTGACTGGAGGGACCTGGTGAGCCTTCTCGGGGTACCCAGGGAGGGGACATGGACCCGCTCGGAGCAGGTCACCTGCTCACCTCCCGTGAGCTCCCCGACACTCACCTCCCGTCTTCCGAGACTGGACTGGGAGGGCCTCCTGGAGCTACTGCAGGCCCAGTTGCTCCAAAAGGACCCAGCAAGACACTGGGTTGGCCCTGGCCAGGCTTTCCCAGGCACCAAGGGTACCCTGGAGCTGGAGCAAGACCGACAAAGCCAGCCTGAAGGAGGGGCAGGGGCTGCCCTAGTCAATGGATACGACCCCGGGCAGTGGCCCCAGAGCTCCGCCCAGCCGTCCAGCCCCGCCAGCATCTCCACCCAGTGGCCAAAGACCAAAGTGTCAAGCGGACCAGAATCCTCAGCTACGACTGGTCTGGAGGAGGGCCATTTGGGGAGCAGGAGCCCTGCAGAGGGCCCCAGCTCGCCACAGCGGGAGGTAAGTCAGTCTCATTTCCAAGGGACAGCTGGAAAGTCAGCCCCACCCGACACAAGTCTCCCAAAAGGCCACCCCTCAGCTCTTGCATACCGTTTCCCTCCTGACCAAAACCTGTCCCTACCACCAAACTGCAATGATAATACCCAGCCCTTTCTTTGAGCATTTACTACATGCTAAATCTTGATCTGAATGTTTTATGGTATTTTCCTCATTTATTCTCCACGACAATCTGATGAGAAAGGCAATATTTACAGATAGGGAGTCTGAGACACAGAGGTTAAGCCACTCACCCAAGATCACACAGCTAGTAAGGGCTAGGGTAGGGGTGGCCCTCTGGTCTGCTCTGTGCAGATCACCCTGAGGCCTCCCACGAGATGCACTGACCAGGGCCTTCTCCCCTTCTGGCCCTATAATACTTGGTTTGTGTTGCTTTCTGGTGGCCTCTACCTGGCCCTGTCTGGGACTGCAGCCAATGTGGTCACGTCCCCTCCCCATGGCAGTATTCCAAGTTCCTTAAAGTCCAGGACGGCTTCACTTACCCCTCTCTGGCCCCTGCAGCGCCTCTCAGGCACAGGGAAGGAGTTGTATAAATGCTTATTGGTCTGAGCTCACTGCTGAGACAGCTGCTTCAATGGGGGCCTGTATGGAAAGCAGGTCCAGTGCGTGGCACATAGTAGGTGCCCACAAAGTCCCTGCCTTATCTCTTTGGCCCAGGGCCAGAGTCACAGAGGCAGTGCTGCCCAGAGTGTTTATCTGAAGATGGGAAGGGTCCTAGAGACCAGAACCCTGCAACCTGGTCTCAGCTCACCAGGGACGCAGCATATTTTGACACCCAGCTTCTCTTGGTCCTGGTCTTCGGCAGTGTGGGACCAACTGCTCCCCCGACAGGCAGCACTGGGGCAATGTGGAGGTTCCTGCTCTTTCATCCAAATGCTCCTCATCTCCATGATGTGCAGCCCCACGCTGCCTCCCCCATGGATGACAGGGGAGGGTTCACGGTGCGCCAGTCCCTGGGCTGGGGGCTTTACACACTTTGCCATATGTGCCTCAGCTAGATACAGTGCCCAGATGCATTCAGCCTTTGCCGTGGGTCACACATATATGTGCTTAGTTGCTCAGTCGTGTCCGACTCTTTATGACTCCATGGACTGTAGCCTGCCAGGCTCCTCTGTCCATGTGGATTCTCCAGGCAAGAATACTGGAGTGGGTTGCCATGCCCTCCTCCAGGGGATCTTCCCAACTGAGGGATTAAACCCAGGTCTCCCGCAGTGCAGGCAGATTCTTTATCGTCTGAGCCACCAGGGAAGCTCATGTATAAGTCAAGAGAAATGAGACCCAAGTATTGACTCCAAAGCCTGAGGTTGGTTGGTTGTTTTTTTATAGTTGTTTTACAGTGTTGTGTTAATTTCTACTGTACAACAAAGTGACATAGTTATACTCTTTTTAAAAAACAAACAACTCACTTGAAAATAATTTTTATATCTTTTTTTTTTTTTTGGCTATGCTGAGGCTTTGTTGCTGCATGGGCTTTTCTCTAGTCGCAGAGAGTGGGAGCTAGTCTCTAGTTGCAGTGTGCAGGCTTCTCATCGCGGTGGCATCTCTTGTTGTGGAACATGGGCTCCGGGACACTTGGGCTTCAGTAGTTTCAGCATGTGGGCTCAGAAGTTGTGGCTCCCGGGCTCTGGAGCACAAGCCCAATAGTTGTGGTGCACAGGCTTAGTTGCTCTGCAGCATGTGGGATCTTCTCAGATCAAGGATCAAATCCATGTCTCCCGCGTTGGCAGTAGATTCTTTACCATTGAACCACCAGGGAAGCCCTCCCTATATATATATTTTCATATTCTTTTCCATTCTGGCTTATCAAAAGATATTCAATACAGTTTTTTGTGCTATACAGTAGGACCTTGTTGTTTATCTATTCTATATATAATAGTTTGCATCTGCTAATTCCAAACTCCCAATCCTTCCCTCCCCAGCTCCCTCTCCCCTTGGCAACCACAAATCATGCCTATGAGTCTGTTTCTGTTTGGCAGATATGTTCATTTGTGTCATATTTTAGATTCCACATATAAATGATATCATGTATTGTCTTTCTCTTTCTGACCTACTTTGCCTAGTACGCTAATGACTAGTTCTATCCATGTTGCTGTAAGTGGCATTATTTCATTCTTTTTTAATGGCTGAGTAATATTCCACTGTGTGTATGTATGTGTATGTTCTTTGCTCAAGTCTCAGATCAGGTGCTCTGTCTGAGATGCCTTCCCTGAATACTCACCCCACCCCTGGGTTGGTGATGTTTCCATTCTGGGCTTGGTAGTTCTGCTACTCTTCATCTGGTCATGCTCAGTTGTTGCCATTTTCCCTTAAAAAAACATGAGCTCCAAGTGGTCAGGAGCTGCACCTACTTTATCTCCATCCGCCCAGCCCCTAGCCCAGGGCCGGCCTGACACAAAGGAGGAGCTCAGCTCAGTGGCTGGTTGACCAGTGAATATATGGATGCTTGAGGGCCTACAAGAAACAGATGGAGGGTGGGTAGGTCAGTGGGTAGATGATGAATGAATGACAGATGACAGATGTGTCAATGGGTGATGGATAAATTACATGTGTTGGACAAATGAGAAAGAGATGTCAGATGGATGACAGATGGGCATGTGGATGGATGGGTGATAAATGGAATAGATGATGGGTGCTGGATAGATAGATATTGCATGGATGGGTAAATGTTGTAGAATATGCATGTTGGATGGTGAATGAATGTTTTCAGGATGGGTAGATGGATTAAGGAAGGATACATGGATATAGGATGGATGAATAGATGAGGGGCTTCCCTGGTGGCTCAGAGGTTAAAGCATCTGCCTGCAATGCGGGAGACCTGGGTTCGATCCCTGGGTCAGGAAGATCCCCTGGAGAAGGAAATGGCAACCCACTCCAGTATTCTTGCCTGGAGAATCCCATGGACGGAGAAGTCTGGTGGGCTACAGTCCATGGGGTCGCAACGTGACCCCATGTCAAGAGTCAGACACGACTGAGCGACTTCACTTCACTTTATATTGGGATAATAGATCTTGGATAGATGAGTAGGTAGATGATGTAGGGTAGATTTTGGATGGTGGATGGATGGATATATGGACCAATTGATGTTGTTTTCCAGATGGAAGTTAGATGGATGGATGATGAATGGATGGATAAGAAGTTGGATAGATGGATAGAACCTGGGAAATAGCCTAATCTAAGCTGTGTTCTTTCTTATCTCCACTTCCAGTCAAAGGAGCCTGAGGAATCAGAACGAAGCAGAGGCCAAGACTCAGTGACTGATCAGAAGCAGGCCGACTCGGTAGTTGGGTCATTGGGTCATGGGTGTGGGTCATAGGGAGGGGAAGGGAAGGGAAATCAGGTAGGAGGTGGGCTGAGATCCTGAGATGAGCTCTGGAGTCATCCAGACCAAGGCTGGCTCTGTCATGGGGTCACTGAGAAGAGGGGCTCTAGAGGAGCTGGGCAGCAGGGCCACCTTCTGGCTTGGAGACCTGGGTGGGTGGACAGTCCTGGGGTCAGAAGCCCAGGGCTCCGCTTTCAACTTGCTAGGATGCCCTGAAAAGGTCACTGCCCTTCCCTGGGCAAATGGCAGTTTGACTCTGATAGTCTCGGAAGGCAAGGTCCTCCTGGGTCTGAAGGGCTGGCCACCCTGGGAGAAAGGGTAGGCTTCCAGGAGCTGGAGCCAGAGAGGCACTGAAGAGGGCCAGGGAGGTACAGAAGTCAGCTGGGCCTGGAGGATCTCCAGGGTCCCGGGCGGGAGAGATGTGTGCAAGGGGTGGGGCCCGTCAAGGCTGCTGGGAAGCCTGGCTGCAGCTGGAGCACATGCTCTGCCCCGCCCCTCCCCACGACCTGCCAAACAGACTGTTCTCATCACCCTCAGCCTCCAGAGAGGTGAGGTCAGAGCCGAGGGCCTGGGGCAGCGGGAGGCGGGAGAGGGAGACCAGGCTGCTTGGGGCCAGTGCTTCTCTAATCCTGTTGTTCTGCAGTTTCTCCTGCTGGCTCCTGCAAAGCCGGGTGTCACGGGGTGAGGGGGTGTCTGTCTGGCCTTGCTTCTAGCCTGAGCTGGGGGGATTCTGCCCGACCCCTGACTGTTGGGCAGAGGAGGAAACGAGGGGCAGGGCAGTCATCCTGGATCATACAGCCCGTCGGTGGCGGAGCTCAAATTAGGACCCGGGACTCAGAACCCCCCACCCAGCCTTCTTGCTGCTCCCCCCGCAACACCGCTTCCCAGCTGTGCCCTGATTGCCTTGGGGCCTCGCAGAGTAGAAGCAGCATGGGCCTAACTGCTTTGGGCCATCTGTGAAATGGGAGGTGATGGGGACTGGTCACTAAAGGGGCTTCCAGCTCTCACAGGGACTCCGGTAGCTTTGCTCTTCCTCTTTCTGTGTTATTTCTTCACACTTCCTGGGGCTGGAGTTTTGCGAACAAAGAGGAAATAGCAATACAGGGGTCCCCCTCTGGTCTCCATGAAATGGGCCTGCCCCAGCAACCCAGAAAACCTCTCAGCCCACCCCTAGGAAGCTGGACAGAATGGACAACTGCCTCATTCATTCATTCACTTACATACTTAGTGAGCACCTTCTATATACTTGGGTGTGGGCCAGAGGCCAACTGGAGTGCCATCATGGAGCCCATGGGCTAGTGGTCACTGCTGTGACGGGGATGTGGTGCGGGGTCGGGGCCGTCCTTCCCCCCAGTGTCCTCTGGACCTGTGCTTTGATGCTTCATGTCCCACATCCGCCTGTGCCAGTAGCCTCCTCTGTGACTTTGGGCAAATGCCTCTGCTTCACAGGGGCCTCAGTTTCCCCAAGTGAAGGTGAAAGTCGCTCAGTCGTGTCCGACTCTTTGAGACCCCCATGGACTATACAGTCCATGGAATTCTCCAGGCCAGAATACTGGAGTGGGTAGCCATTCCCTTCTCCAGGGGATCTTCCCAACCCAGCAATCGAACCCAGGTCTCCTGCATTGCCGGTAGATTCTTTACCAGCTGAGCCACCAGGGAATCCCCAAACAAGGATGACTCCAAAGGGGGTGCACTTGGGGGCTCTGCTGGGTATGACTGTAGATGTCTGGGACTCATTCCTTTCACAAAGGTGAGGAGAGCAGGCAGATGGGGGACTCGGGATTAGGGGGACACTTGGGTGACCTCTTGGCTCCAGAGGATTGTTGCCATGGGGAAGAGGGACCCAGAGTTTCTCCATCTTTAGATATTTCAAGAGAAGCTGGAAATATGTAGTTATGTGTTAACCTCTTGATTATTTAATACTGGAACCTAATGCAAAATAATCTGAAAACCCTATGCGGGCTGAACACACATCTGTGGTCTGCGTTCCCCTCCTGCTGGCTCCTTGGGGTCCAACTTGAGGGTGGAGAAGTGCACATTCCCAAGGGCGATGAGACCCTAGAGCTCTACCAACCAACACCACACGGGTGAATGAGTTCACAAGCTCTTTTCTTGGCAGTTCTGGGATGGAGGAAGATGGCAACTCTGGGCCTTTGAGGTGGGCGTGGCAGCATGGGCAGGGGAGGCTGTCATCAGGGACTCCCCCATCCCACCAAAGGGACCTGGGGGCCAACACTGGACCCTGTTTGACAGGCAGACAAGAGGCCAGCGGAGGGCAAGGCTGGGAGCCCACTCAAGGGCCGACTGGTGACCTCATGGCGGATGCCCGGGGACCGTCCCACGCTGTTCAATCCGTTCCTGCTGTCTCTGGGGGTCCTCAGGTGGCAAAGGGTAGGCTGGCTCCAGTGGGATGGGAGGGGCGAGGGTGGGAGAGAGAGGGGGAGGGGAGGGAGGAGGCTGGTGTTAGGCAGAGGAAAACCATAGGGGCTGAGAGGGAGAGATGTGGGACCCACACATGAGAAAGGAGGGC
This sequence comes from Cervus canadensis, assembly GCF_019320065.1. Taxonomy (NCBI): domain Eukaryota; kingdom Metazoa; phylum Chordata; class Mammalia; order Artiodactyla; family Cervidae; genus Cervus; species Cervus canadensis. Next base: position 10,033,583 of record NC_057406.1, on the reverse strand, counting down.
TGGAAGCAGAGCCCTGGGCTCCCTTGGACAGGAGGGGCCTGTCCCACCTGCAGGACCGGGCTGGGGCCGCTTTCAGCTTGCAGGGTGAAGGGTGATGGAATAATTCACACAGCTGAAAGCTCCCAATCAGCATACAGGCCAAGGGGAGCTAGGCTGGGGGGAAGGGGGAGAGGGAGAGAGGGCCTGCGAGGGGCTCTGGGATTGCAAAGTGTGTCTCAGACCTGGGCCTGAGCCAGTTGCACAAACATCTGGCATTACGTAACCCATCCTTTACCCAGAGAGGGCTGTAAACACTCAGGCCTCTGGTTCGGGGTTTCCTCAAGAGTGGGGAGAGGGGAGGGGAGGCAGCTGAGACTTGCTCTCTCTGGCCCCCGCTTCACAGTGGAGGGTGCAGGCCTGGCCACCTCCAGGGGCCACAGGCTGGCTCGTGGGCTCTCTTCTCTCAGTGACAGGCTAGTTCTTGTACTCTGATAAGCTGGGGGTCTAGCTCTAAGCTGGGCACATTAGATGCTGTAATTAGACACAGTGTACACTCAGGGAGGTGAGGTGGACTTGCCCAAGGGTGCATGGCTAGGGTTTAGAGGAACCAGCCACTTGCTGATTTTCCTCATTGATGAGATCTCTTCACTTGATCTTAGCCAAAAGGCCGAGAAGCGATTGATGAGATCTCTTGATGAGATCATGGCTGCAGTCAAACTCACCAAGCCTCAGTTGCCACATCTGTCTAACGGGATAAAATGTATATATGCCGATGATCAGGGCTGTAGGGAGGACTGGCTCAGAGAGATCAGGATGTACAGAGATGCGAGGGGGTGGGGGGCAGCATTCAAACACTAACTTTCCCATCTGCTTCTTTTCTTTTTAGTATTTAAAAAGTATATATCTTGGCTCAGTTTATTTATTTTTATTTTTTGGCCACGTGGCACGTGGGATCTTAGTTCCCCAACCAGGGATCAAACCTCTGCCCCCTGCAGGGGAATCGTGGAGTCATAACTACTGGACCGCTGGGGAAGTCCCCCATCCACTTCTGAATTTCCTCTCTGCTGCTCTATGGGGGTTAAGGCACAAGGATAACCAAGCAAACATGGTTATCTAGGCAGGGTGGTATCTTTAAGTCAGGGGCGGGAGTTACCTTATCAGCCTAACTAAAGGTCACTAACACACAGTAGTTCTGGCAGGAGGGAGCAGGTAAGTCCTTGGTGGGAGAGAAAGGGAAGAGAAATGGGGAAATGGACTCTGGGCTGCTGCTGCTGGTGATGATAACCAGCATTTATTGTACACCTACTATGTGCTTGGCTCTGTGTTCAGTGAGTGGCACACCTGATTGCATTGAATCCTTGCCCTTGGTGTATCATGTATGGTTCACATTGTCCATTTAATAGATGAAGGAATGAAATTCACTTGTTCTAGGTCACACAAAGGGGAGAGCTAGGATTTGAAGCCTGCTCTAGCCAACCTCAGAGCCCACCCTGTCCCCACCACCTCCGTGCATCCGTGTCTCCTTGCAGAGTCCTCCTTGCAGCCCTGAGAGTCTCTGCAGATTTTCCCCATTGGACAGATATGGCAACTGAGGCTCAATGAACTGGCGGCTCTTCTCTCACCTGATGATGAGGAAAATCAGGAGCTGAGAGACAGAACTGCTAGTGGAACCACCCAGACAGTTACTTAGAGCAGTTTTAAACATTTCTCAGGCTGGATAGTGAAATTAGTCCACGGACAAGAGCCAGGAAACCTAAGGCTTGAGTTCTGTCTCTGCCCCTAATTTGTCTCCCTTCTCTGAGCCTCACACTGTTATCCTCAATAGAGGAACAGTCTGAAACCGGATAACCCCAAAGTTTGGTGACTGTTTAAGAAGTCATCCCTGGGTCCCTGAAGCTGTGCCATCCCTCTTACTAGGGCAAGTTGCAGTAAGGGAGTCATCGCTTCACTTGTGCATTCACTCACTGGACCAACATTTGTGAAAAACCTGATATGGGCTGAGGCCCTGGGCTTTACATGATATAGACAAAAACCACTCTTCCTGCCCACAGGGAGCTCACAGTTTGTGAGGACACTGACATAGAACTGGTCAGGACACAGTGTGGTCATCACTTGAGTTGTAGAGTGTACAGATGCAGGGAGCTCTGGACAAGGAGATTCTAAGTCTGTGCTGGGGGCACTCTGGCTTCCTTTGGACTGAGACTTGGGTGAGGAGGAATTTTCCAGGCAAACAAACATTTGGAGGGAGGGGAGGGAGAGAGTGAGTGTGTGTGTGTTGGGGCATAAGAGGACAGGAAGGGAAGTGTTCCAGACACAGCACAGAACAATATGTGCCACTAGGGAGCTACAGGGGACCTGGCTTATTCTGGGACGTCCTGGTGCTTGTGCAGCCCGAGCACGTGAAATGTGTGTGTGTGTAATGATGAAGGACAGCAGGCAGGGGCCATATGATAATGAACCCTGACTCCTGGCACAAGAATGTACCTCTCAGCAGTGGAGAAGTGTTGAAGAACTTTGGGCAGGGGAGTGTTCTAGTTACTGTGTTGAGGGTACTGGAAGAGAGTCCCGGGGGGCCAGGAACCCAGCAGAGAGGCTGGTGCTATCAGGTGCGTGCCCATGCCACTGTGTCAGGGTGGTAGCTGAGGTCTTCTGTTTGTTCACTCACTCTCCCAAGGACCAAATAAATGCCTGAGTGAGGTACAGGGGTAGGGTGAGAACACTGCTCAGCAAGGCCAGAAGGCCAGTGTCTAGGAGGACTTATCTGGGGTCTCATTCCTCAGGCTGGAGAGAATTCCAGTGGGAAATGCTGGAAAAACTTCAGCTCCCTGGGCCTCCACTTCTTTACCTGTGAAATGGGGATAGTAATTATAATCATGACAGCAATAATTTCTGAACCCCAAAGTGAGATGGCAGAATCACTGAAATGATAATTATTCCAATCCCCCTGTGCCCCTACCTAAGGAGAACTAACTAGGGATAAAGGGGGTGTTCTAGGTGCTTTACTTAAATAAACAATCCTTACAGCAGCCTGTGAGATCATAGCATCATCTCATTTTACAGAAGGTGAAGTTGAGGCACAGAGAAGTTAAGTACTTTGCTTAAGGTAATACAGGGCTTGAGTCACAATGCTCCATAAGCCATTCCATGCACTTAGCAACAAATTCCATCACAGTCCCTCCTCAACTGTGGGTTTAGAGGAGCTCCTGCAGGCAAAGAACCTCTTAAAAACCACCAAGTGCTTTGGGAAAGAGAAACAGTATAGTCCACACCCAAGAACACAAAATGAGGTTCTTAAGCAGAGAAAGACTCCCTGTGAGGAGGGGGCATTAAAATGGGAAGGCTCTATGATTCCATAACTCACTTTGTGCTTAGATTGTGCTAAGTCGCTTGACTCTTTGCGACCCTATGGACTGTAACCCTCCAGGCTCCTCTCTTCATGGAATTCTCCAGCAAGAACACTGGAGTGGGTGGCCATGCCCTCTTCCAGGGGATCTTCCCAACCCAGGGATGGAACCCCTGTCTCTTGTGTCTCCTGCATTGGCAGGCGGGTTCTTTACCACTAGCACCTACCTTACTTGTTAGGAATCCTCGTCTCTTCTTCCTGTGCGATCTTGGGCAAGTTGGCTCACCTCTCTGAGCCTTCATTTTCTCATTAGTAAAGTGGAGACAAAGACACCCCCTGTCGGGTCTGTGGTTAAGGACGAAAGTCCACTACACAGGTAATGAAGGGGGCTGGGCGAGTGGGACGCGCTGAGTTGGTAGTTTTGGGTGCTTTGCCGGCGTCGTCATCAAACCGGGGAGGCAGAGCCCTAATGGACCCATCGCTCCCGTCTGGCGGCTGGCGACTGGGTCGGGGGGAACCGTTGCTGGGCGACGAGGGTGCCACACCCCGCTGCCCCCACCCCGCACTCCCGCGCAGCGGCCCGTCAGAGTCACCTGCACGCTGGGCCCTTCCTTCCTCCCAGCGCGCCTCCGGGGCCAGAGCCCGGCCCGCCCTCCGTTCCCTCCGCCCCCATCCGCCGCGCCGGGGACCGCCCCCGCTCGCCCGTCCCGTCGCAAGAGGCCCTGCCTACGGGCCTCTCCCGCGCTCCCATTGGCCCGCCCGCGGCCCCCGCCACTGTTTGTCCCGGCTACCCTGCCGCCCATTGGCCATCCCGGATCCTCCCAGGAAGTTTGAAAAAAAAAAAAAAAAGTTTTATGGGCGGATGGAAGGGGCCGGGGCAGCGCCGGGGAAGGGAAGGGCCGGGAGGAGCGGCGGCTGGCGGCCGAGAGGGGCGGCGGCGGCGGCGGGATTCCCGCTCCGCTGAGCCCAGCCCGAGAGCCCTTTCCACCTTCCTGCCTCCTGCTCTCGCCGCCCCGGGTTGCCAACATGACGGTGAGTGCTCCCCGCACCGGGGGTGCAGCCCTTCTGCACCCCCAGGCCGGGAGGAGAGCGACAGCCGGAGCCAGAGCCGCGCCGCTCCCCTCTGGGCAACCCCCTCCTCACTTCCCTGAGGCGAGAAGAGGTCTCGGCCGGAAGAAGGGCGACCCCGGCCGCACTGGCCGGCTGTCCTGCCTCACCTTCCCCCGGCCTCACCTTTCCGAGCCAGGAGCCCGGGCAACCCCCACCCCGAGAAGATGGGAACTCTCGCTCTCAGGCACCACCCCCTAACTTTTGCCGGTCCAATCACGGACAGATTCAGGGTGGCCCTTTCCCCTTCTCTTCTCCAGCTCCCCTTAGTGAAAACCTGATCTGATTCCCCCAAGTTGCGCCAGATCTATAAGGGTCTCCCAGGGTTCTGAGTCGCGGGAGGAGCGGAGATGGGCCTGGCCCGGGTCTGGGTCTCGCCAGGGGCTGGAGAGAGTAGCTCCCTTGGTTGAAATGGGTCTCGCTGGTGCGGGTCTGGGAAGCTTGTCCGCCCGTGTGGGCGCTGGGCACAGGCCTCTGGAGCCCATCCTGGGACTTCTGAAGTAGCAGGATACCGTGCTCTCCCGGGCTTGCCACTTCGCAGTGGCTCTGGGACCTTGGGTGGGGCAGGCCAGCGATTGGGAGTGAGGAACATGGTGGCAGGGATTTGTCTTTCTCTTGGGGATGAGCCATACCCAACCTCTATCAGTATTTGTGCCTTAATTATCATATTGCGTCTCATAGCTGAGTTCACCAATAGCCCCGTTTCACAGTGTAATAAACTGAGGCTTGGGGAGGGGTGTAGGTGAGTTGCCAGAGGTTACCCTGAGTGTAAGGGAAGGAGTAGCCCTTTTCCAGGTCACTCTGGCCCCTTGACTGTGATGTTCTGGAAGGGACGGGCAGGATTGCTTTTGCTTTCTGGCAGGCTCCTTAGGGAGACTCTTGACAGCCTGGAGAGGAGGGTTGGGGGGAGTTGAGCAGCGTGGGTGTGCGCCGGGCCCCTGCCTCCTAAGTGCGATGACCTGCTCACTGCCTGGACTTCCTCAGCCTCTGCACATCCTGCCACCTCTGCTGGCCCTTCCTGTTGTCAGCAGCCTCCCCTCCCCTGTCAGGGAGTAGAGAGGGATGTGGGGGGAGGAGCTGAGTCAGTGTCTTCCACCCCACCCCCCCATCCCTGCCTTAGGCTAGTGGAGAGTGGTTGCATTGCCTACGGGGTGCCTGCCAGGCCCTGAAACTGGGTGCTGTCACATTACCAGCTTGGATCCCTGCAGGTTGATGGTAACTCCCCGTCTAACCGGTGAGGACACCGATGAGTTCACACTGTAGGTAGTGAACTTACGTGCCCTGGGTGACATGGCCCGGCCCTGGCTGAGCCAGAATTTGTAACTCGGTCTGTCCCAGTTTTGTCTCAGGATCAGATAAATGTACATAGTTGCCTTTCCTGGGGAAGCACATGCTGAACTTGGGTAAGACTGCTGGAAGCAGCTTGTGGGGACTCATCCCTGCTGGTGGGAGGAGGCTCCCCTAAGGAAATGACCTCCTGGGACTATAGGACTTTGTCAAATGGAGAGGGATGGGGGGTTGGGTGGGGGTACAGTGTGGATCAAGGCTGGTGGCCGTATTTGGGGAATGAAATGGTGAAACGTAGAAAAAGGACTTGGGAAGGAGGGCCTCAGAGGCCAGGAAGAGCAGCTTGGGCTTGTTCAGGGGCACTGGGGAGCCATGAAAGGTTATGGAGCAGAGAGGAGGCTCATATTGACCTTTGACAGTGTTTACCGGATTCATCCTGGCTGCTCTCAGACCTGAGCCCACTCCAGGCTGGTGTCCTGCCCATTGCTTCCTCACATCCTCTTCCTCTCTCCTGGCCCCATCTCCCTGACTTCGACCTCAGAAATCTGAACGAACAAGTGGCAAAGTTGCTATGAACGTGTAAATGCTTAGAGGCTTCAGGAAGCTGGGCCTGGAGTCAGGCTCTGTGCAACCTCCTTTTGCCCTAGCCGGGTGCAGCCTTGCCCCTGGAGCTTCATCCCCAGCCGGCTGCCTGGCATCAAATTATATACCTGCTCACTTGTTTATTGTCTGTCTCTCTCCAGAGTTCCACCAGGGCAGGGGCCGCATCTCTTATTCACCACTGATTTCCACTGAACAGAGCCTGGTTCAAAAAAATAAAGAGAGAGAGATGAAAAGAAAGAAGGGAAGAAAGAAACTTGTATGAATGTCCTGAGTCCTAAGATCTTGGTGGGGGTGGTGAACAGTGTGTGTCCCTGATGGAGTTGCTTCTGGTCTAGCCTGTGAGGGATAAGTGAGTGGCTTCAGGATGATCACAGATGCCACAGAGGCCCTGGGAAGTCATCTGGTGTGGTGTGTACCAGGAAAGGCGCCTCCGAGGTGGCGATGAAGCCAGGTCTCAAGGCATGAGAAGGGGTTTGCCTGGTTGAAGGAGGTGGAGGAGGCCTTGTGTTTCAAGCAGAGGACATAGGTGTGTGTGGAGGGCCCCAGTCCTGGTGTGTTGGGGATCGGAGAGGAAGTGTGATGACGTAAAACTTGGGGCCCCCTAAGCAGGGGTGATGCTGAGGCTTTCGGACTGTCCTGAGGCAGCCTGACCTTGTTCTGGAACCGCCCCTGAGGGTTTGGAGCGGGCCTGTGACACTAGGCCTTTCGGAGCGGGTCCCCTGCCAGAGCGTGCATACAGGGGGCGGTGTCCATGGTCCAGGCTGGCTTGAGGCAGAGTTGACCTGTGGTCAAAGGAGGGAGGGCTGCTGTGAAGTCCTATCAGTACTCTGGAAGGAAAAGGGAAAGGGAGCTTCCTGCAGGTGGAGGGAAGGTGTCTGGGGCTGAGGAGCCATGTGTGAAGTTACAGGGGGCAGAGGGTTAGGTTCTCTGACCTTTTGACCCTTGGGGGCTTCCCAGGTAATTGCAGGACCTCCCCCGCCAGCAGGTTTAAAAACTCACACTGGTGGCCTTCTCTCCCCAAGGTCACCATGCCATCTCATGTCTGACAGTGTGTGTGTGATATGTGGGTACCAGTGTCTCTGTGTGTAGCCCATTCAGTTCTCTCATGGAACTTGGGGGAGGGCAGGACCCCCACCCCCCCGCCCCCCATCCTTTGCCACATCAAGCATCTGGGCTCAGAGAGGGAATGTGACTTAGGAAGGCCACTCTGCTTCCCAGGCAGCCCTCAGGGTCCCAGCCTGTCACTCCTGCCCTTCCTCAGCCTCTGGAAGCCCATGACTCTCCCAGCCCCGGCTTGGCTGTCTTGATTGGCTGGGTGGTCAGCTGGTCCTTCCCGGGGGGCTCTCCCCAGGTCTGCACAGTGATGCCAGCTCTGTGGTCCATCCTAAAAAGCCTGGCTCTTCACCCGCCAGGAGGTGGGGTGGGAACGGCCCCCAAAGCACGGGAATTTAGATCAGGGAGGTAGAGGAGGGCGGATATTTAATCAGCAGGTTTCCCCTGGGGTCACAGCATGCCAGGCCCTGAGGCCACGGCAGGCCCCTGTCTGCACGTGGACCCAGATGACTTGGTGGCCCTGAGCATGGCTATTGGTCTTCAGTCTGAGCTTGGAACCACCCTGGGCAGCTTCCGGCCCACGTGGGGAACAGGGCGGGGAAGAAGAGAAAGCAGACAGGGCGTACACAGCCTGGGGTTTCCCAGGTCTGAGCAGGGCCTGTGTCCCTTCCGTCAGACAGATATGCGGGGAGGGGCTTGATGCAGGGGTTGGGCCACTTGGCCTGCTGAGATCCAGGGGCCCTGGTCCCAAGGCCATGGCTGGGGACGGCTCAGGATGTCCAGGCTCTTGGCCCAAGCCCCTCTCAGGCCTCTTCCTCCACCGGAGGAAGAGAATGGGGCTTGCTCCGAGGAAGGCGGGTCAAGGCAGGTGGCCAGGTCAGGTGGCTCCAATTTCCAGGTTTCCAACCATTGTCGCCGCCCACCCCGCCGAGCCATGCCACCCGCTCCCTCCATGCAACCAGACACCTTGGCCCGGTGGAGCTGTGATGCAGATGCTGATAGGTGGGCTCAGAGCCATGGCAACAGGTGGCAGCCTCCTCCCTGCCGGCCAGCTTGGCCCACCAGCGAGCAGGAGCTGAGACCCTGCAGGGGGACCGGGACTTAGACGAGAGAGAGAGAGGTCTCCCCAGCAGGCCTTAGGGTCTGTGGATCGGCCTGGCCAGATAAAATGCCCAGATGAGCAGTTTTGTCCTTTAGGGGATAGGCGGGGGGCACCTAGCTCCAGGTCCCTGTGGAACATGCTACACCTGGGAGGCCCCAGACCCCGGGGCCGTGCCCCCCTCGGCAGCACTCGGCAGGTAGGACTTGCCAGAACTGAGGTAACATCTCCCCAGCTCTTCCAAAGAGCTAGGGCGGCCCCAGGGGTCTTAGACCACACCTGGGCCTGGCTCCATTTTTCAGGGTCTCCAGGAGACGAGGAAGGGCAGGGCTGGTTGGACCACGGGAGGCTTATTGGGTTGGGGGTGGGTAAGATCATTAGGGCATTATCTGCCTGGGCCTCATCAGCAAGAGGAACTGGACAGTTCGCTCAGCCCTGCTGGCCTGGCCTGTCCACTGCGCTCTGTAAGGGTCCCTTGTTCCAGGCAGAGTTCTCTCCCCTCTCTCTCTCCCTCTCCTCCACACTCAGGTGAGGAAGCAGGCTGGCGGGAGGGGAGCTCGGAGGTCTGTGGTGGATGGCCAGTCACCCGGCCCACCTCTCAGAGGTTGCCGGGTGTTCAGGAAAGGGACCAAGGCTGCTTCAGTGGCTGGGAGCCTGCCTGGATTTGGGGGGTTATCTGGGCCCTGAACCCTCCCTTCTGGCTTCGCAGTACTCTTATAGGACTTAGAGCAGGTAGGATGAGCCCCTTTGGTTCTCGCTGAGCCTGACTCACCTGCCACCCCCTCTCCCCATAGCCCGATCTGCTAAACTTCAAGAAGGGATGGATGTCTATCTTGGACGAGCCTGGAGAGGTAGGAGGGCTGCGGTGGGGTGGGGTGAGGGGTAGGGGGTGGGAAGTGGGGTTGTTGCAGGGCCCTGTAGGGTCCTGGGGGCTGCCCAGGTGGCTGAGCAGCTTCCCTGGCCTGTCTAGCCATCTAGAGACCCTGGCTTCTGGGTGGAGGGGTTGGATGGTGAGGGCCAGAGGGGGAACCCTGAGGGGGATGTTTCCTGTTGGAAAGAAGGCCCTGGGCTGCTGGGTGGAAGGGCAGAGGCCGCTAGTCATCTCAGCTTTGTGAGGCAGCCTGCATTATGTAAGGTCTCCAGGATGGCGGCCTCCTGGCCCTTCACGCCCTCCACCCCCATCCTCTCTTCTCACCAGGAGCCCCTCGGCCATCCCACCTCTTGACGACCCTGGCTGGGTGTCTGAGGGTCTGGGATGGAGGGGTTCGCAGAGATCATCCTGTCTGAGATTATACAAATTCCCAAAGGCTCAGCCATGCAGCAGCTCCCCCCAACCTTGGGGTGGGGGCTCAGAGCACATTCCTTGAAGTCTCACCAACCTGGCGCCCCATTGAGCGAGTCACAGCTTCTTCCGGCCTCAGTGGCTTCATCTGTGAAATGGGCATGCTGGGTAGTGAGAATTCTTTCCAGGCTGGATAACAGAGTCACAGAGGTCAAGCACATAAAATGTTCCACAGAGCCCTCAGTGCCTGCTTGGGCCTCAGCTAATCACCCTTCCCTTTCTCTGCTGTGTGCATCCTTAGAGCCAGAAGGGACAGTAGCTTTTCACCATTCTACCCTTCTGGCTGCCAGGCTGGAGGTGGAGCTGGCCTCCTGCCCACCCAGCCTGGGAGGGGACGTCTCCCTGCCCGGGTCCTGCATGCGCCCGCGGCTTGGGTCTGCGTGCAGCCCGCATGCCATGGAGGGCTTGGAGCCAAAGGGAATCTCATTGTGTTCTCTACCCACATGCTTTATTCCCTCTAGCCCACAACCTTCCGAACCCGCTGCCTGCTTGCCAGCCCCCTGGTGGCTGGGCTCCAGGCTCACACAAGGCCGGGCATCCCACCAGTGACCCTTCCCAGCCTCCCCACCCAGGGTCTCTGGAGGGCAGAGATTATGAGCCCCACCCAGAACTGGCCATTACTCATTCTCTTTCACAGGGTTTTGGAATGTCCGAGCTGGAAGGGCCCTGGGAGTTCAGCTAGCCCAACCCCTTGGTGCACAGACAGGAGACAGGCCCAAAGGGCTTTGATCTCTTCCAGGCCCAGCAGCACCTTGGACAAACCCAGGCCTAGAACTTGGGGCTCCTGAGGCCCACAGAGTCCAGCCAGCTGCCATCGCAGGCAGTCGTAGACCAGGCCTGGAACGGCCTAAGAGATCTTTTGGCCCAAAACCCCTGCCCCACTTTACAGAGGAACAGTTGTCCTGTCCAGCAGCTCGGGTCACCCAGAAGAGCAGCGTGGTTCTAAGAGGGCCAGTCTCTCTGAACAGTCCCCAACGTCCTTGTGCCTGACCATGTGCCAAGTGCCATGAGAGACACTCCGGGGAGGGTTAGGAATTTCTGACCTCACCAGGAGGCTTAGGGACTACTTAGCCCTACTTTACAAGTCAGAAAACTGAAGCTCAGAGAGGTTGAGACACATGACTAAAGACACACAGCTAGCAAGGGATAAAATAGTTGTTACCCTGGTCTCTTGGATGTTAAAGTCCTATTTCTCAGGGGCGGCAGTGTGGAAAGAAGTAGAAAGTATCATCCTGGCATATCCTTGAAAACTTACCATCTTCTTGAGGAAAGAAAACTAAGTACTTGAAGTATTAACCAGAGCTTGGTGATGCGGGGGAGCTGCAGAGGACATGGGCTGACCCTGGTAGTGGGTGTATCTTGACTGGCATTCTAGTGAGTGGCCGGAAGCCTGGACGTGAGCTGAGCTTGGCACTTTCATATCAGGCTGTTCTGATGCCCCCACCCCTCTCCCATGTGTCCTGCCAACCTAACCCCATCTGCAGTAGAGAGAAGCATTGCAGAAAGGTGCCCACATCGTAAATGTACAGATAATGCATTTTCATAGCTGCATGTATATGTAACCAGCACCCAGATCAAGAAACAGAATATGACCAGCTCTCAGACACTTCTCCCTGGGCCGCCTTCTGGTCCTGCTCTCTGGGAGACTTGTCCTCGGCTGTTGGGGTGATCAATCTGGGAGTAGCATAAGGAAGAAGACTTTGAAGTCCTGACCCCTGGCTTGCTAGGCAAATGCCCTTACACAGGTCACAACCCCTTCCTGGATTGCACTGGGCAGGATTTGCATACAGGACCCTCGATGATCTTGGTGGAAAGGATCAGGAGGCCTATGGAATTGTCAACAAATCAGGGAAGGGCTCTCAGAAAGAAAGGGAGGATGAGGTTAGTGAGGAGAAGCCTACCCATTTCACAGATGATGCTACCGAGGCTCAGACGGAATGGAGGGGCTAACTGCAAATGTGGATTTTGTGACTCTGCACTGTCCCCTGCCCCCCGCATCTCAGCCCAGCTGGTAAGAGTGCCAGGCACCTGCTGCAAGCAGAACAGTTGACCTGGCAGCACCCAAGATGCCTGTGGAATGATGCGCATACACACACATACTCATTCCATGCCCCTGACCCTTACTCACCGCCATCTCTCCTTTGCAGTGGAAGAAGCACTGGTTTGTGCTGACTGACTCAAGCCTCAAGTACTACCGGGATTCCACTGCTGAGGAGGTGAGACAATGAAGTGGGAGGGCTTCTTCCCCCATCAGGTTCCAGGGGACCCCTGGAAGGGGTTCAGGGGGGATCACTGTAGTCCATGGACCATCATGAGTCCTCCTGCTGCAGGCGGATGAGCTGGACGGTGAGATTGACCTGCGCTCCTGCATGGACGTCACTGAGTACGCAGTGCAGCGGAACTATGGCTTCCAGATCCACGTGAGCCTGTGGGCAGCTGGGGGCCGTATCCCTGGAGGGCCCCCAGAGGAGGTTTGGGGGTGGAGTGTGGCTCCCCAGACTGGCTCCCATCACTCGTTTCCCCAGAGACCTTGTCCTCAGAGCCAGCAAGAAGCTCTGCTGCCAACACTGAGCTTGTCTGGGGCAAGCCCGGGTATCACTGGCAAGCCGATTTGAATGTTGGAGAGACTGTGGAGGCGACGGGACTCTTCCGAGGCTAGGAGGGGAGGGTGTGCATCCTCTGCCCGCCTCCAGGCTTAAGACCTGAGATGCCACCCCCTGGGAGGGAAGGGCACCTCCCTGGGGGAGTGGGGAGGGAGCAAGGAAACTGGCCAGGTGGCAACCTACCTGTGGGGTGGACTTGCAGACCAAAGATGCTATCTATACCTTGTCGGCCATGACCTCGGGCATCCGAAGGAACTGGATCGAGGCTCTGAGGAAGACTGTGCGTCCCACCTCAGCCCCAGATGTCACCAAGTACGTGCTGGACAAGGGCCTTTGGGGAGGCACTTACCACCCCCTGAGCGCCGCATCCTGAATGGGTATCTGGTGCTCACCTGAGGGCCCTGGGCCTCAGTTTCTCTACCAACAAAATAGGGAGAGGGAGGGGGCAGTGGATATCTGTGGCACTCATCCAGAAATACCTTGAGGTTTGGAGGTTGACTCTCATCCCATCCTGATAGGGTGGGGAGAGGCCTCGGCTCTTTGGAGGTGTGGCTGATTGTGTGCTGAGGGGCCTGGTCTGAGCCTGTGTCAGGGAGAGGGGATGGCTACTTAGTCGGGGTGGGGGACTCACTCCCTGTGGAGGTCGCTGTGGGGAGAGGGGCAGGAGGGTCGAGTGACCTGGTGGTAGAGCCCCCACACAGTATAAACCCCAGATGTGGGACTTGCCTGGCAGTCCAGTGGTTAGGACTCTGGGCTTCCACTGCAGGGGGCCATGGGTTCGATCCCTGGTGAGGGAGCTAAAAATCTCCCATGCCACACAGCACGGCCAAAAAGTAAATAAAAATAAATTTAAGTAAGCATCTTTTTAAAGAAACAAACACAAAAAGCCCAGATGCCCGTGAGGGTCGGAACTCTGGCTGTTGGGTGGCAGAAACTGAAGCATGGTATTGAGGGGGCACGGACTGTGTGTCCATCTGCCTGGCCGCCCCCTGACTGTCAGCCTTAGGCCAGTTGCTGTCTGGACTGAGTTTCAGATTCCTCACCTGTTGTGCCAGGTATCGTGTGAGGATATGCACAGAGGCGCTTTATAAACTCTTGCCTACTATGCAGCTGGACTATGATTTACTGTATAGGCTTTGCTGCTATAGCAAAGAAACCCCAAACATGGGCTTACACAAGGCAGAGGTTTATTTCTCACTCCAGTCTGGACCTGGCGGGGCTGCTGTGTGGCCCCTAGCCCCCAGCCTTGCCTCTGGGCCAGAGCACTGCTCACATTCTCACGGGTCCAAGCCAGGAGGCAGGCCAGGGCACACCTGTCCTTTGAAGGGTGCTGCCTCTCACTTGCACTGGGCAGAGTAGTCACATGGCCACTTGTAGCGGGAAGGGACACTTTAGTTTTTGGCCAGGTGACCACATAACCCAGTGTTGCTATGGAAGCAGAGGGGAGCTGACAGTTGTTATGAGTCTCCACAGTTTGTGCCTATGCAGCCAGAGGCCACTGTTCACTTCACTTGCAGTGACCCTGGGCATCTCCCCTGTTCCACTATGAGCCTCTTGAGCCCAGGGTCTTGTCTCCCACCACACCCTTAACACTAATGCTGCCATCACCATTCGCAAAGGCCTTCCTGGTTGCTTTGAACACATTAAGTCATCTAGTCCTCACGTCCCTCCTGTAAGAGGCATTGTTGTCCCATGTTATAGATGAGATGACTGAGGCTTAGAGAGGGCGGCCAGGTTCCCTGGAAGCGGTGGAGCTGGGATGGTTTCCAGGATCTGTTAATGATGGAGCTGTAGTTTAGTTCTAACTTGCTTCCCCCACTGGGGTCTGTCCCCAGGCCCCCGCACACGGGTCACACTCCAGAAGTGCTTGTTTTGGGACTGTGCAGGCCAGGTCCCGCCTGACGTGGCTCTGCTGGCCCCCTAGGCTCTCGGACTGCAACAAGGAGAACACGCTACATGGCTACAGCACCCCGAAGGGCTCCCTGAAGGCGGGGGAGCAGCGGGTGGGCTCTGAGGTCATCAGCCGGGGCGGCCCCCGGAAGGCAGATGGGCAGCGGCAGTCGCTGGACTACGTGGAGCTCTCCCCGCTGACTCAGGGCTCCCCACAGCGGGCCCGCACCCCGGCCCGCACCCTCGACCGCCCGGCCAAGCAGGAGGAGCTGGAGCGGGACCTGGCCCAACGCTCCGAGGAGCGACGCAAGTGGTTCGAGGCCACGGATACCCGGGCCGCAGAGACACCGGCAGGCGAGGGTCCGCGCCGGGTCCTGGGTGCCCCGCTGACCGAGGACCAGCAGAGCCGGCTCAGCGAGGAGATCGAGAAGAAGTGGCAGGAGCTGGAGAAGCTGCCCCTTCGGGAGAACAAGCGGGTGCCTCTCACCGCCCTGCTCAATCAAGGCCGTGGGGAGCGCCGGGGGGCCCCGAGTGACAGCCATGAGGCGCTGGAGAAGGAGGTAGGTGGGCATGGCTGGCCTCTGGGAGCCTCCTCACCCCACCAGCGCCCTTGACATCCCTGCAGTCATGCTGTAGCATTAGTTCTTGCATACCTACAGTGATGGGGAGCTCACCCCCGAGCCACTGACACTTCAGATGCCTTGTGATCTGGAAACTGCTTTCCTGGACCTTGGGGATCTTCTGTTTTTGTTTGTTTTTCTCCATCTTTGTTCTGTCCTCAGCAGTCCCAAAGAAGGGAAGGGGGAAGAGAAGGGAGAGACCATTTATTGAGCAACTTCTGCATACCAACCCTTGTGTTAGGCCCTCCTTACTTACATGCAGGCTCATGCAGTCCTCACCTGGTCACATGGCAGTTTCATGGTCCCTTAGGGTAGATCGCCTCACTGTTTTACTGATGGGAAACTGAGGCTCCAAGAAGTTTCCTCCTACCTATATAATAGGTAAATATCTCTGACTGTGGTGTCCTGTGCCCAACCCTGTTGAACCTTCTTCTCTGGGCCAGCACTCTCCTGGGTCCCTGACCTGGCCATCCAGGAAGCATCTGGAATGTGCCCCTTGCTCACGTTACCACACCAGGGCCACTTCATCCCGCCAGCTCCATTCCCCCTTCGAGGCCCTCAGTGACCTCGCCTCCTCCCATCCCCATAGGTCCAGTCCCTTCGTGCCCAGCTGGAGGCATGGCGTCTCCAAGGGGAGGCTCCTCAAGGTGCACCCAAGTCCCAGGAGGACGGCCACATACCCCCCGGCTACATCTCACAGGTAAGGCCATGGAGCTGTTGCATGGGGGCTGGGGACAGGTTTCTGGTTGCCGTATTTTGAGAAAACAGCTGATATTCTGGGAGTCCTTCCTGTACCAGAGCGGAACCTGGGTGAGGCCTTTGATGTGCACCATCTCACTTAATCTCCCCAGAGGGTGGACATGAGCACTGTGCCCATTTTGCAGACAGGGCCACTGAGCTGTGAGAGGGTGTGTGACTTGCCTGAGGTCAGCTGGCCTGCAGATGTCAGAGGTGGGATTTGAACTCGGGTCCAGCAGACCGCAGAGCCCATGCGTGAGCCCCCCTGTGACCTTCTGTATGTAGACCCGGTTCCCCTGTACCGCTCAGGGGAAGAAGGGCCTGATGGAGCAATGGGACCCTCAGCGGGCAGGCTCCTGGGAGAGTGAAAGTTGCTCAGTCATGTCCGACTCTTTGCAACCCTGTGGACTATACGGTCTGTGGAATTCTTCAGGCCAGAATACTGGAATGGGTAGCCATTCCTTTCTCCAGGGGATCTTCCCAACCCAGGGATCGAACCCAGGTCTTCCACATTGCAGGCGGATTCTTTACCAGCTGAGCCATCAGGGAAGCCTAGGCCCCTGGGAGTCACTCCCTAAACACTGGGAAATCCTGCCAGGCGGAGGCCCTGCGCAAGGTGGTCTGCAGGACATGGGTGCCTCCAGTGGCCCTCGGGGGATGCACGGCCTGCCTAGGACAGCGACTCTCAACAAGGGTTGATTTTGTTCCCCTGGGGACATTTTGGCCGTGTCCAGAGACACTTTTGACTGTCATGTCTGGGACAACTAGTTCTCCAGAAAAAATACATGTGCATATACACACTGACACACTTCTATATGTTTATTGTAAATTTTACCGATATAGAACATGTTTAGTGTGCAACTTACAAATAAAAAAATATGTCATGCTTCTATTGTGAATTCCATATGGCAAATTGATGTTTCTCAGAGTACTTTCACTGATTTCTCCAAATGCTCGTATCTACAGCAAACTGACAAACGAGTGTCATTCTTTTTTTTTTTTTTTTTTTTACGAGTGTCATTCTAATGTGAATGTTGGTTGGCATTTTTTTGTATGTGAATGAGTAAGACAGCCAGAGATACGCCTAAACTTTACTTGGTCAATGTCATGAGCAACTTCTTTGCTGAACTGGAGGATACTTTACTGTTGAGACTATTTGAAAATATTCTTTTAAGGACATTTCTTGGGTTTTTGTTCTGTGTACAATGTGGCAGTCAGAGCTGGCACACACTTTGAAGTTTAATCTGTACTGTGAGCGTTAATAGCTTTTTCTCATCATTTGGTTAAGTCTGAACAATCAACAAAACAGTAAATCAAGCTCTGATTTGTAATGTTTACCAGTTTCCATGGTGTAAATATTCCTGCTATGGCCACTGTCCCTGAACAGAATTGGGAAGCTATGCGCCGACCATCATGTGGCATTTCCACCCTGCAGATACAGGACATGTAAATAACCTCAGAGCGTAGCTAATAATAAAATGCAGTGAAATAATTAGGAGGTAATGAATCTTGACTATCAGCTTTGTTTTTTTAACACTTATTTGTTTTTGGCTGCGCGGGTCTTAGTTGCTGCTTTCAGTCTCTTCATTGCTGTGTGCCGGCTTCTCTTTTGTTGCAGCTCACAGCTTAGCTGTCCCTCAGCATGTAGGATCTTAGTTCCCCTACCAGGGACCGAACCCATGTTCCCTGCATTGGAGGGCAGATTCCCTGGACTGCCAGGGAAGTCCGTCACCCTGTTTTTTTTAATGTAACTAATTATAAGTTTATATAATTTCTAATAACAGCTATGCTAAGTAGCTGCACCACAGAATTCCTAAAAATTTTACATTGCTGTTCCCCAGCTAGCACACCCTTGCCTGAAACAAAAAAAAAAGAAGGCTGGGGTTCCAGGCTCCGGGCAGGGAGGCCTTCTAGAAGTTCCAAGGGAGCGTGGGGCTCTCACGAAGTGTTCTGGAGCTGGGGGTGGGAGCGGGGGCTGAGGCAGGAGGGGGAGGGCCACTGGGTGTTTGTCAAGGAGACGCCCACTGCCAAGCTGAGGAGCTGGGATGGCAACCCACACACCTGAGGAGGTTTGGGGTCTGGGACTCGACATCAGGAAGGTGGGGTTGGCGTGCAGGGGGCCTGGGAGGGATCACGGCCAGCACTAGCACCAGGAGCTACGACGATGCTGAAGGAGGGGGGAGGGAAGAGGGGGGCTTCACGGCCGGGAGCTGGGGCCGCCGTGCAAGGCCAGGGGCCATCTGGGGCTGAATGGTTCTGTAACATTCAGCTGAAGGGAGACCAGGGCTGAGGGGAGTTGGGGGTATATTGTGGAGGGTGAGCAGGGCTGAGGGGACTTGGGGGTGTATTGTGGAGGGTGAGCTTGGGGATCACCTGACGTGGGGAAGGGGAAAGGGAGGGCCCAGTTGTTGTCAGGGCTCCCTCGACGCCAGAGGAAGGTGGGGCATTTCTAGACAGGGTGGGGTCCAGCACCATCACCTGAGGCCTCCGGGGACCTCAGAGATGCCCCCCACTACCCACCCCAGAGGGCTTCAGACTGAGCTTGGTGGACCCCTTGGACACCCCAGAGGCTGCCTTTTTTGGGTGGGTCCATCCACAGCTGTCGGTCCTGGAGCAGCACCGTCTTTGACTATTAGAACCTGCATTAGCTTCCCTTTGCAGGAAGGTTTCTGTCACTAAAATGAAGCTGGAAAAGCACTGCTCTGACTTCTTAGGGTACAGATGGGGAAACAGAGACCCAGAGAGGAGGCGAGTCCTCTAAGCTGGCGGCAGACCTGTGTCTGTGGTCCTGGCTTCCTGGTCCCCAGGCGCCCACTGGGCTCCCCAAGGCTGTCAGCGTTTCATCCTGTTAGATCGGGATGGGCAGGGTAGCAGGTGGAATGGGGGGTGAGAAGGGCATAAAGGGGAAACAGCCCAAGACAGGGTGGGGAGGGTACCCGAGAAGAGGAGCTGAACCATGTGTGTCCCCTCAGGCCCTGGGGGAGGCAGCTGGAGAGTCAGTGGACCCTGGTGAGGTGACGGCAGGGCAGGGATTCCCAAGCCTGCTTCCTCAGGCTGAGGGGGTGCCCCCTTCCAGCTTGTGGGGTTTGCCAGCACAGGACAGCAGCCAGGGGGCCTGGGGCCACGGTGCCTCTGCAGTAGGGGCCACAGGCACTTCTTTACATACTTGGATCCACGTCAGTGGTGGCAGCCGACACACTGGGCCCTCAGGAAGGCAGGTCAGAGGGAGCAGCGCCTGGCCTTCTAGGAGCTCCTCCTTGTGGGCTAGTGCCCACGTTCTGACATCAGCTTCTGGATGCCCTATTGGCTGCTGGGTCTGCCGGCCTGATGGGGCCCTATAAGAACAGCAGTCCCTTCTCCTGTAGGCTCCTGTCTTTCCAGGTGGGTGATCTCTACAGTGAATGCTGACTTAGCTCAGGGAGCCTTGCAAGTTGGTCTTATGGGGTCTGTATTACAGATGAGGAGATTGAGGCTGAGAGGGGAATGGGCTCGTTTGGGTTCACTCCGTGATACAGCCAGGACTAGGACCCAGTCTGTGGAACTCCCAAGGCCATGTTCTGTTGCCCCACAGGAGGGGACACACAGAGGACAGGCACAGAGGCTCAGTGAGACAGGTGTCCCCTGCCCACTGCTCAGGACACCTGGATCCAGGGGACCTGGCCCTCGTCCTTTCCCCAGACTGGCCCTTGCAGCCCCCCAGATGTGGCTGCTGGTGAGGCGGGGGTCATCCTCCCTCCCCAGCCATGAGGTGCCCTGTGCCTTGGGGGAGGGCTCAGCCTCTTATCTGCATTGGGTCTCTTATCCGCACCTCCCTTTCTCCCTTGGCTCTTCCCCTTCCCTTTTGAATGATCTTAAACATATTTTAATCATGTAAGAAATTTGTTTACATTTTCAAAAATAATTTCAAACAAATCAAAAGGTTAGAAACAAACGTGTGAACTCTCCTTCCCCTGCCTGCTTCCAGCCCCAGGGGTCACCTGGGTTACCTTTTAAGCATATCTGTATAGTCTCCTGTTACAGCTATAATGAATTGCCAGAAACATAAGTAACACACATTGATCATCTCACTCATCATACTCTCAGTTCTGTAGAGTAGAAGTCTAACGTGGGTCTCCCCAGGCTGTTAATAAAATCCAGGCATCCACGGGATCTCGTTCCTTCCCGTAGGATCTGGGGAGGCTCCATCTCCTCACCTTTTCTGGCGTCCAGCAGTCGCCTGCATTCTTTGGCTCGTGGCCCCTTCCATCATCTTCAGAACTCATGCAGGAGAGTCTGGTCCTTCTTACTTCCCACTGGGCTCCTGCCTTAGTCCCCTCTCCCTCTTTCTGTTCTGCTGCTCCTCTTCCACATCCAAGGACCCTGTGATTACTTTCAGCCCAGAGGATAATCTAGGATAATCTCCCTATTTTAAGGTCAGCTGATTAGCAGTCTCAAGTCCCGCAGGCCGTGTAAGGTAACTCATTCGCTGGTTCTTGGAGTAGGGCGTGGACATCTTCCGAGGGTCATCCACTCTACTTTCCAGGGTAGCCTTCCACACCTTTTTCTATGTCGTTATGCACAGGTACTCAGACCTACACCTCTAAAGTGTTTTTGGTCCACGACTGGGGTCACACCATGTGTATCGTCAGAAACTAGCTTTCATGCCCTCACTTTCGAGACACCCTTCCACAGCAGTCTGCGTGGGCAGCTCTGTCTTTTAACAGCTGCCCAGATCCTTTGTAAAGTGCAATCCCATAACTTATTTAAGGGCTTCCCTGTTAGGTACTTAGCTTGTTTCCAGTTTTCATCTGTTACCAACCTGCCCTCAGGCAATACTCTTGTCTAAGAGTCTTTGTACATGCATGACTTTCTGTGGGGTCATTCCTAGGAGTGGACCTGCCAGGGTAAAGGGTCATTAAAATTTGATGATGCCACCAAACTGCCCTCCACACACCCGGTTGCAGCTGACTCTCCCAGCAGTCGGCATTATCAGTCATTTAAAAACTTGCCGGTCTTGTCTACACAGCCCCATTTTGTGCTAAGTCATCAATTTCAGTTTGCTTACTCAGCATCTGCCACAAGTCAGGCCTGGCCTAGACCCCAGGGACTCTGAGCTATATCAGATCTTCTTTGTTTGGGGAGGGGGGGAATTTATAATCTGGCAGAAGCAGAGCCTTTTAAAAGCAAGGGAGAGGCTGACCAGAGTCAGAGCTCGGAGGATATTTAAGCCAGGCTACAAGCCAAGTGGATTACCCAGGAAGAGAAAGTTGTAAAAGAATGTTCTAGGCAGTGGGAATAACATGAGCTAAACCTCAGAGGTGTGAACATGCCATGAGCTGTTTTGTTTTGTTTCTTTTTAAAATAACTATGATGTTCCTTGGTTGGGGAGGGCTTAGGTTGAGACCATCAGGGTTGGCAGACATTGGAGCAGGGACTTGCTCTGTGGGATGGGAAGCCCAGAAGGGTTTGAAGCTGGGGCAGGTCTTCAAACAGGCTGGGGGTTGTGGGTGGCGGGGAGCAGGGGCAGATACAGGCTGATGATGCCAGGGTCTTGGGGGGGAGGCGGTGAAGCCTGGACCAGGGTAGGCCTGCCCCCGAGGCTTCTTGCCTCAGGCTGGGAAAGGGGCACTGCCCGGGCCATGGGGGCAGCCCGTGACGGCCTGGCCTCCCACCTGCAGGAGGCATGCGAGCGCAGCCTGGCAGAGATGGAGTCTTCGCACCAGCAGGTGATGCAGGAGCTACAGCGGCACCACGAGCGGGAGCTACAGCGGCTGCAACAGGAGAAGGAGTGGCTCCTGGCTGAGGAGACGGCGGCCACGGCCTCGGGTGAGGACCCCGGGCGGGAACGGCACAGCAGGGCCTGGCCCCATGAGCCTCCCGAGCTCTGGCTCCTCCTGACTGGAGGTCTTTAAATAAGAGATGAGGGTCTGGTGCCAGACTTGGGGTGGGGAGTCAGGAGCTCCTAGATATGGCCTCTAGCCCTACTTGCAAAGGGGAAACCGAGGCAATAATAGATTTCCCCCTACATATAGACCATGGGTTAGGGTTAGAGTCGTCTCTCTCAGGGGCCTGTGGCTTGGAGGCCCACCTCAAGCCACATACACACACACACTGAGCTGCAATTCCACAGCCAAAAATCCACGCCATGTGCTGCAGAGAGACTGGTCAGCCACAGACTCTGCTCTCATATGAGTGCCGTCTCACTGGGCCAGTGGGCTGGACCCAGGGGAGAGCAAGGAAAGGTGTGGGCATTTAACCAAACCCTGTTACACACATGAGCAACCTTAGTCCTTGCAGTGCGCCAGGAAGTGAACCCATTTCACAGATGAGGAAACTGGGGCTCAGAAGGTGGCAACTTATCCCAGATGACATAGCTTGGAGGTATCAGAAGATGGAGCTGGAGCACAGAGCACTCTGACTACAAAGCCCTTCCCTCTGCTCTTCCAAGTCAGGAATAGGTATACCCAAGATTCTGGCCAGCTCTCCCTCTCTGTCCCCTGCAGACCTGCTGGGTGTGTCTGGCACAGCCTGGACACTTCCATGGGGTTTGCAGAATAATAGAAAGAGGTCACGTGATTTGGAATTTGCCATCTGCCAGTGTTCAAGCACTCAAACTGAAGGCCCCTTGCCCCAAACCCTGGGGTCAATGTGTTTTGCATTTTAGGAAGATAACCCAGGATATCCTCCCCCAGCAGGGTCTGGGTTTCACCCTGAAATCTAGCACTAAGATTTTGCAGTGAAATTTCTGTGTTGCTCTTAAGTGGGATAATAATGACCAGAAATAGCCTTGGGTCTGTTCAGGTTGGGGATTGCACCAAAAGAGTTATGAAACACTTTCAGTGTTCAGAGCTTTTGGATTTTGGAATTATGGATAAGACTATGAATGAGGACTTGTTTAATCCTCACAACAACACCATGTGAGTGTGGAAAGAGACTCAGTCCTTGGGGGCTTGCAGACTGAAAATAAACCAGTGGGGGCCAGTATCTGAGTATTGCCTCTGTACCAGGCATTGTTCTGTTCTGCATGCTCTACGCACATCTCCCAGTCACCCAAGAGAAAAGGCATTTTTGTTATCCCTGTTTTCTAGATAAGGATTCAAGGCACAGAGGGGTTAGGTTCCTTGCACAAAGTCACACAGATTTGTACCAGCCACAGAGCCAGTGTTCTTGACTACTTGGCTGGGCCAGGCAGATGGACCTTGTTAAAGAACCTCCCAGGCTCTGCAGGGAGGACTGTGTGGAGTCTTATCCAGAAATCATGAATAACAAGAGGTACTGGCGGTCAGACACTGAGGTGTCTTCCCAGCAGAGTCCTTCAGACAGGTTCTATCATCCTCCCGTAGTAGACAGGCTCAGAGAGGTTGAGCAGCTTACCCAAAGCCACTCAGTCCATGACACAGCCCAGCCCAGTGCTCTTTACTTACCACTCTCTGCTCCTGTTTCCATGCGGAGTCCCAGAGGAAGTGGAACTCGATGCTCGTGACCCCTCCCCAATCTCCCTTCTCCCTCTCTGCCCTGCTTCCAGCCATTGAAGCCATGAAGAAAGCCTACCAGGAGGAGCTGAGCCGGGAGCTGAACAAGACACGGACTCTCCAGCAGGGTCCAGACGGCCTCCGGAAGCAGCACCAGTAAGAGGGCGATGGGGCCCTGCAGCCTGGGGGCAGGGCCTCCCTCTGAGCCAGGGGGCCCAGCTATCCACCCTGCTGGTTATGAGTGAGGGACCTATGCTGAGACCCCTGGGCAGGGGACCATGTCAGTTTGCCCCAGCTGAGATTCCTGTTCCAGTCATGTGTCACAGGGAACAGACGCGGTAGGACCCCCACACCAGTGCACACAACTGTTCTCAGGCCCCTTCTTGTCTATAACAGTCTCAGTCTCCACCCTCTCTTCCCCTCTTTAGTGTCCCCTGGAGCTGGGCTGAGGGTCTTCCCTGGTGGCTCAGATAGTAAAGAATCTGCCTGCAATGCTGGAGACCCATGTTCAGTTCTTGGGTCATGAAGATCCCTTGGGGGAGGGCATGGCAACCCATTCCAGCATTCTTCCCTGGAGAATCCTGTGGACAGAGGAGCCCGGCAGGCTACAGTCTGTGGGGTCGCCAAGAGTTGCCCACGACTGAGTGACTAATGCACGCACAGAGCAGGGCTCCAGTAGAAGCCTGTAGGTGTCCCTCCCTGTCAGAGCACACTCTGGAATGCTGGGGCTACAGAGGCGTTAAGAGATGGGCTCCTCCAACCCACCCCCCCCACAGAGGAGGCGCCTGCAACCCAGAGAGGCTGACACCAATTCACAGCCCCACAGTGGGCCGAAGGCAAAACTAGGGCAAGAATCAGGAGTCCTGAGCTGCTTCAAGTCTGCATGACCTGACCCAGCTTGGCCCGAGGGCCAGAGAACCCGGGCCATCCTCCCCGACTCTATCCTGGCAGGTCAGACGTGGAGGCGCTGAAGCGGGAGCTGCAGGTGCTATCAGAGCAGTACTCGCAGAAGTGCCTGGAGATCGGGGCCCTGACGCGGCAGGCCGAGGAGCGCGAGCACACGCTGAGGCGCTGCCAGCAGGAGGGCCAGGAGCTGCTGCGCCACAACCAGGTGGGCCTTGGCCCCCCCGGGGGTGGGGGCCAGGTGTGGGCATCCCGGCACCCCTGCACTGACCATCCCACCCCTTCCAGGAGCTGCACACCCGCCTGTCCGAGGAGATTGACCGGCTGCGCAGTTTCATCGCCTCTCAGGGGACGGGCAACGGCTGCGGTCGCAGCAGCGAGCGGAGCTCCTGTGAGCTGGAGGTGCGCCTGCACCCCCCACCCCGTGCCAGGCCTCCTAGCTGGGGCGTGGGGCCTGGGCCTGGGGAGAGTACCCGGACAGGCTGGGCCTGCCCTGCAGTGGGGAGAGGGCAGGGCAGCTCGGAAGGAGGCCTGCTGTGCACCCAGCACTCCTGGGCCAGCTGGGTGAAAGCTCTCCACCTGAGTCCTACCACCTACCTGCTGTGTGACTGTGGCAAGTCACCTCACCTTTCTGAGTCCTGTTGGCTCATCTGTAAAATGGAGCTAGCCCCTCCCTTATTGAGAGAAGCCAGAATGAGAAAATGTATGTGTGATCCCAGGATCACCCTCGTCTTTGGTTGTATTTAACAAAAATTTGTACACAGCTTTACTCTCTGCCTGGCATTTCTATAAGCCCTTATATCTGCTAAATCATTGAAGCTTCTGGCAGTTTTATGAAAAAGATGCTGTTGCTGTCCCCATTTTACAGTTGGGAAAACTGATACACAGGAAGTTCAAGTACCTTGCCCAGGGTCACATGGCTTGTCAGTGTGGGAGCTGGGATTTGAACCAGGCACCTGGCTCCAGAGTCTTAATCTTTTAAGTCTCCCTCGCCCTGGCTCAACCTGTCTCCTTCTCAATCAGGTCAAAATAGTACCTGCTCATCAGGGTTTGTGGAGGGGTTAATGAGGAAGTGCAGCCCTCTCTGGCTCACAGTAGGGCCACACTGTGGCTTCTTTTCATGATCTTCGCCCTCAAGGTGAGGGCCTGGTTCTGTGTTGTGACCACAGCGGGGGTGACCGTAAGATATCCACTCACATGATACAGATGGGCTGAGAGAGCAAGGAGAAATCAGAGAGGGCTTCCTGGAGGAGTCTTCCCCCAGGGACCCTGGTGCAGGTAGGAGCTGCCTTCTAGGGGCCCAGAACAGAGAGAAGCCAGGCTTTGGGTTGTAGTGGGCCAGGGTAGCTCTGGACTCTGGCCCCAGGTCAGCCTGGAACCTGTGACCTCAGGTGCTGCTGCGAGTGAAGGAGAACGAGTTGCAGTATCTGAAGAAGGAGGTGCAGTGCCTCCGAGATGAGCTCCAGATGATGCAGAAGGTGAGTCCCGGCCAGCTGAGGTGGGATGCCAGAGGGGTAGGGAGCCCCTGGATCCAGCTGTGCCCCCATCCTGTGAGCACCTGTTCTGTGCCGGCCACTCCTGGCCTCATCAGGCCCTCCCCGTGCCTCCCCCATGTAGGGGTCAGGATTCCCATTTACAGACAAAGAAACTGAGGCTAAGAAAGGGTAAGTGATTTGCTCCAGGCCACCCTTGTTTTTATTGGGTTGGCCCAAAAGTTCTTTTGGGTTTTTCCATAACATCTTATGGAAGGCACCTGAATGAACTTTTTGGCCAGCCCAGTATTTAATCAGAAAATATTTATTGGTACCTACTACGTGCTCAGCACTATACTGGGTGCTGGGTGACTCGCTGTGGACAAGATCAAAATCCCTGTTCTTGTGGAGTATGCATTCCAGTGTGGAGTATGCATTCCCAGAAACCTGTGTTTCTGGGAGCTGGGGGGCTGAGATTTGTGGCCCGGTCTGACCCACCCTTGGTGCCGTGTCCATGTGTCTTTGACAACCCTTTGTGTGTTGGTGGTTCTGGGAGACTCCTGGAAGGGGCCCAAGCCCTGGGCCAGGCTGACCTGCCCTCCCAGCCACTCACTTGAGTGTGTGGCCTTGGACAGAAGTTTCACCACTCTGAACCTTGCCTCTCATCCTGAATGGGATGAAAATGATGCCGAAACTTGTGTCACTGGGTGGAGCGGGGGAGCCTTCTGGGGAGGCCACCTAGGGGGGCTTGGAGAGGCCTGGCTGTTTGTGCCGGCAGGTGGGTGGGGCCAGGATGGAGGGCTCCCTGCCCTCACAGTGCCTCCCCGGCCCCCAGGACAAGCGCTTCACCTCGGGAAAGTACCAGGATGTGTACGTGGAGCTGAACCACATCAAGACGCGGTCAGAGCGGGAGATTGAGCAGCTGAAAGAGCACCTGCGCCTCGCCATGGCTGCCCTGCAGGAGAAGGAGGCCGTGCGCAACAGCCTGGCCGAGTAGAGGTGGGCGCCGCAGGGTGGGTGCTGCAGGGCGGGCAGGGGGAGGCCGTCACGGGTGCTGGGCCTGGAGGTGTGACCTCAAGGCTCACCTGCACCTGAAAACCCGAGCCACCCCCTGGCCCGGGGCACTTCCTCCTCCCAGCCTCCGTTCCCCTTCTGGGTGGGGGGACAGTGACATCGGCAACTTGGGGCCGTCCCGGGGATCCGTCAGACTCACCCAGAGGCTGCTCTGTGAGCTGGAGCACGTTTTCTTCAGAGGTGGGCCAGCCAGTAAGTCTGTGATTATCGGCCCTGTCCCCGCATTGTGACAGTGGGAGCTTCTTAACACGGAGCTGCAGCTGCAGCCCTGCACCGTCCACGCCCCTCCTCAGGGCCGGCAGTGCCCTTGCTGATCGGCCTGGGCTTGGGTGGCAGATCCGGTGTGGGTGTGCCTACCTCCTCATCAGACCCAGCAGCACAGCTTGCTCATGTGTGTGCTAATCACCCACAGGTTCCTTCCTCTGAGCTTCACGCCCCAGACATCACTGGAGGCCGTGTTCTGTCCCAGAAAACAAACTTAAGGTTACTTAGTCTCACAGTCATCCCTGACTTAGCAGGGTCTGAGACTTTTCTTTTGGTTGCATTGGGTCTTAGTTATAGCATGTCGGATCTAGTTCCCTGACCAGGGATTGAACCCAGGCTCCCTCCATTGGGAGCACAGACTCTTAGCCACTGGACCACCTGGGAAATCCCTCTGAGCTATTTTTATGTTGCCTTTCCTCTTGCCCTATCTACCTGGAGCTTCCTCTTTCTAACACGTCCTTGGGGACTTCCTAAGGCACTCGGGAGAGGCCACCCTGTGGGCCAAGCATGGGGAGAAGCCTGGAGGAGCAGGTCTGGCCCGGCCTTTGGGGTTGAGAGGCTTTAGAAGGACCTGCTGGTCACACTTCCCTGGCCTTAGCCAGATTCCCTTGCTCTATTTATTAAATTGAAATGCAATTTATTTACAGTGTTTACAGTGTTACAATTTACCATGTTGTTTTAGTTTCTGGTGTATAGCAGAGTGATGCAGTTATATATACTGGGTTGGCCGAAAAGTTAGCATTTTTCTATAGGTGTTATGGAATGAACTTTTTGGCCAACCCAATAGAAATACAGATATGTTCTTTTTCAGAATTTTTTTCATTATATTTTATTATAAGATATTGAATATAGTTTCCTGTGCTATACAGTAGGACTTTATTATTTATCTATTTTATATATAATAGTTTATATCTGCTAATCCCAAACTCCTAATTTATTCTTCGTCCACCCCCACTTTCCACTTCGGTAACCATAAGTTTGTTTTCTCTGTCTGTGAGTCTGTTTCTGTTTTGTAAATAAATTCATTTGTATCTCTTTTAGATTCCACATACAAGTGATATCATGTGATATTTGTCTTTCTCTATCTGACTTATTCCACTTAGTATGATAATCTCTGGGCACATCCATGTTGCTGCAAATGGCATTATTTCATTATTTTTTATGGCTGAGTAATATTCCATTGTATTACTATGTGTATACTTTATCCATTCACCTGTTGAAGGACACTTGGGTTGCCTCCATGTCTTGGCTATTGTAAATAGTGCTGCTGAGAACATTGGGGTGCATGTTTTTTTCCTAATTCGCAGACTCCCCCACTCTTGTCTTCTAGGTCCTTGTGGTCCAGCCCACTGCAGACCCCCCAGTCCAAGGAGACCAATCGCCTTCCTTCCCTGCTGGACGGACGTCAGAAGCCAAGCTTTCTCCCCACCCTCTGTGGGCTCACACCCACGTGCATTCACACCCACCACACACATGCACACACACACACACATACACAGCAACACACACACATACACATGTACACTCTCTGCGTATCTGAGCGCGCCCCTAGCACTGGGTCTTACCTTGCACCTTCTTCAGGATTTTATATGTGAAGAGATTTTTATATAGATTTTTTTTTTCCTTTTTTTTCCCCAAAAACACTTTATACTTTTTAAAAAGCAATTCCTAGTGGCACGTGCCTCCAGCACCAGCCCCCAC
Source organism: Cervus canadensis (assembly GCF_019320065.1). NCBI lineage: Eukaryota > Metazoa > Chordata > Mammalia > Artiodactyla > Cervidae > Cervus > Cervus canadensis. Next base: position 10,005,054 of record NC_057406.1, on the reverse strand, counting down.
TCTGTCTCCAGCCACTGCTTGGGCTTCTGGGCCCGTCTCCCTGTCCGGGGTCTAGTGGAGGCCCAGCAGTAGCTGTGGCAGGGTGGACTCGGTGGGAGAGGCAGGGAGCCGGCCACCCTCTTCCTACCCTACCTCCCGCTAACTACTCCCTGCCCTGGGGGGACTCACTCCCTGGGACTCTGGACAGAGGGACAGATGGACAGAGGGAGCCGGTAGCTGTCCCCACAGCCCCGCCCCCTCCACTGAGGGGGTGCTGGGCATGGATCTGTGGGAGCCGCACCGTGCAGGTATTTCTCTCCTGCTCCATGAGCCTTCTTAACTTAATAAAATGTTCTGGCAGCTCTGCTGTCCTGGATGGCCTACACAGGGTGGGTGGCGGAGGTTGGGGGTTCTTTTTTTTAAAATTAGAGGATTATTACTATACAATATTGTGATGGTTTCTGCCATATATCATCATGAATCAGCCATAGGTACATGGGGATATATAGGTATATCTATCCTGTATATAGTCCACCAGACTCCTCCATCCATGGGATTCTCTAGGCAAGAATACTGGAGTGGGTTGCCATGCCCTCCTCCAGGGGATCTTCTTGATCCAGGTATTGAACCCTTGTCTCTTACATCTCCTGCACTGGCAGGCGGGTTCTTTACTCCTAGCACTACCTGGGAAGCCCATGTAGGCATATATATATATAGAGAGAGAGGCATCCCATAGGTCCCCTCCCTCTTGAACCCCCCTCCCACCTTCCTCCCCATCCCACCCCTCTAGGTTGTCCCAGAGCACCAGCTTTGGGTTCCTTGCATCATACAGAAGATTGTCTCTATGGTCAGGGTTTCTTAAAGTGGCTTCACCACCCACACCCTCCAGCACGCCACCCTTCCTGAAGGAGCGGCATGTGGGCTTTGAGGGTGGGGTTGAGAATCTGGTTTCTCCACCAGGCTTTGCAGCTCTATGTGGGGTTTGCAGGCCAGCAGGAACAGCTGTGATACCCGGGAGCTTGTGAGAAACCCCAAGTCCAGGACCCACCCTGACCTCCTGAGTCAGAATCTGCACTTTAACAGCTCCCCCTACCGCTGACCCCAAGGGATCAGGGGCATCTCACTCTGAGAAGCCATGAGTGGGCGCTGAGCCAGCCTTGGAGGAAGGACCAGACCTGAGGCTTTGCCCATGACTGACCTTGGTCAAGCCATGCCCCTCTCTAAGAGCCTTAATTTGCTTCTCCATCAAATGGGTATCTTTCAACCCCAGTCCCGTGTTGACGCTGTGCCCAGAGGTTTTGTCCAGCCTGGCAGGGTTAGGGGCAGGGAAGTAGAAGAAGTCACCCCAGGCCACCACGCTGGGGCCCTCATCTCTGTTGGCTGTTGTGCTGATCATGGATGGCCCCACCTGGGGCTGGGAAGAGGCCTCCTTTCTGAGATGCCGCTGGTCCAGCCTGGGCTGTCTGATGTGCAGGGCTGTGCCAAAGGTGACGAAGACAAGCCGGCCTCACCCCCTGCAGCCGTTCCCATCAACCCTTGGGGCATCTCTGTGCTGAGCACGGGGTGTGTAGAGTTGAACAAGAACTGGCCCTGTCCCCGACTGAGGCCGCAAAAACAGGTCACAGAGGGTGCGTCCCAGAAGGCTGTGGGAACCCAGGGGAGACCCCCCCCCCAGCCCGCAGGTGGAAGAGGGTTTTGGGGGGTGGCTTTGGAATATAATTTTTCTAGATGGAAAAAGGGGTCCATGGAGTCACAAGAGTCAGACTTGACTGAGCGACTGAAAAACGACAAGATGGAAAAATCAGGAAAGCTTTCCAATTCCAAGGGAAAAGCATGAGCAAATGCCCTGTGAACCTCCTTTGTGTGTTCAGGGGAGCAAGCTTGTGGGGTGTGGGGGAAATGTGCCGCATTCCCTTGTAGTGATGGGTTGAGGAATGGGCATGGGATACAGCTCCAGCCAATGAGATGGCCCAGGAAAGTCTTGATTGGGGTGGAGGGCTGGAGCGGGTCATCATCAGAGGTCTTCCTTACTCTTAGAAAGGGGCACAAGGAAGGGAGGCCTCTCTCTCCTGACCTTTGGGTGGAGTGCTTGGTGAAGTCCCCTTGTTGCCACCATTTTGCCTCATTAATATGCTAAAGATGGTGGAGCAGAAAGAAGAACCAGGATCTCTGAGCCATCAAATCACCCAGGCTTCGTGCTGCCCTGATCCAGGACTTCCAGTCTCATGGGGTAAGGAGCATGCCGTGGGCAGCCCCAGCAACCAGACAGTTGAGTCCAGGGCCCTGCCCATCCTCACCAGGCCCTGTTGCCCCAGACCAGCCCCTCCTGGACATAATTCTAGTCCATCCCCTGCCTCCATGACTCTCAGCCCATCTTAGGCTGCCCATGTGGCACCTGGGCTGTGGCAACACCCTCTCCGCAGGCAGGGCTTCCTAGGCAAACTAAAAAATCAGGCCAACCTATGAACAGGTGCCCTACCTCAGCCGTTGAAAAACAATGAGATATCCCTCCCCACCCCACCCCACTAGAATATCTCAAATCAAAAGAACCAACGATACCAACTGAGGATCCGAAAAACCGGAATTCTCACGCAGGGCTGGTGGGAGCATTCTAGGTACCAGCACTAGGAGGAACTGTTGGCAGTTTCTTATAAAGTTAAAAACACACCTACTTGTGACCTCGCATTTCCACTCCTGCGTGTACACCCAGGAGAAATGAGTGCTGAGGTCTACGAAATAACTAGTACAATAATATTCATGTCAACCTTACTCATAGTAGCCCAAATCTGAAAACAGATTTTCATGTCTGTCAACAGTAGAATGAATAAATGGTGGCAAATTCATACATTAGAATACAATAGGGAAATAGGAAAGAATTACTGCTACATGCAACTGCACAATGAGTCTTCCAGACATAATGTTAAGTGAAAGAAGCCAGCCACAAAAAGGCCCACGTTGGAGCTTCCCTGGTGGTCCAGGGGCTAAGACTTCAAGCTCCCAAGCAGGGAGCCCAGGTTTGACCCCTGATGAGGGAACTAGATCCCACATACCACAACTTAAAAAAAAAAAAAAAAGATCCCACATACTGCAATGAAGATAGAAGATCCTGCATGCTGCACTAAGATGACGCGGTCAAATAACTTTTTTCAAAGAAGGTCCATGTTGTATAAGTCCATTTATAGAAGTTCAGGAACAGGCAAAACTGTCACTATGGAGATAGTTGTCAGAACAGTGAGTACCTCTGGGTTCCAGGTATGGTAGAACACATGGACTAGTGGTAGGCACAAGGCAAATTTCTGGGGTGCCAAAAATGTTCGGTATCTTGACCAGGGAGGTCACATGTACAAACCTACCATGTTGCACACAATGGTTTGTGCATTTGACTACATGAATTGTGTCTTAATTTTTTTTAAAAAATCCAAGTTTCTAGCAGGTACCCAGGTGAAGCTCCTAGGAAAACCACAATAACCTGTCACACCAGGAATCTGGCCAAAGCCACGTGGTTTGGCTGCTAGGTCTGGTCTCCTCAGGCAGCCAAGCATGTGCTGTGGAAAGAGCACAGGGCAGGGTATCAGACACACCTGTCTGGGTTCAAACCCCAATTGCTACCTCCAGCAGGCTACATGAACCTCACGAAGTCACGTCCCTTTCTGGGTTTATTTCCCCATCTCTCTCTTTTTCCCCTTAGAACAGGGGTCCCCACCTCCTAGGCCATGGACCTTTTAGGAACGTGTCTGCACACCAGGAGGTGAGCGGCAGGAAAGCCAGCGAAGCTTCCATCTGTGTTTACAGCCACTCACCATCGCTTGCATTACCACCTGAACTCCTCCTGCTCAGCAAATTCAGTCAGTGGAATGCACTTGAATCAACTCCCATGTCCTTGGGGAAATTGTCTTCCTACAAAACGGATCCCTGTTGCCAAAAATCTTGAGAACCCCTGCCCTAGGCATGCAAGCCCAGTGTTTTTATTTATTTACTGAGGCAGAGTCTCTCAGCTTGTGGGATCTTAGTTCCTTGAACAGGGATCAAACCTGAGCCCCCAGCAGTGGAAGCAAGGAGTCCTAACCACTGGACCACCAGGGAAGTCCCTATTTCCCCATCCTCTTAAGTGGAGATGATAATGCCTGCCATAGAGAGTTATTCAGGTTGAATTACCAACTGTTTCAATGATCTATTGCTATGTAACCAACTACTATAAACTTAATGGTTTAGAAAGTTTTATTATTACCACACTTGGTCCTGTGGATAGACTGGGCTCAGCTGGGCAGTTCTCTTGTTGTCTGTTTTGCAGTTGCTGTCAGTGGTGGCAGGGCTGGAGTTACCTGAAGGGTCACCTGGGTTGGCCATTGTAGATGGTTTATTCACTCATATCTGGGCTTCAGCTGGGATGGTGGTGATAGCAGAGGCCATTGGACATCTCTCTTTCTTTCTCCATGTGGTCACTTCATATAGCTAGCTTGGGTTTCCTCATGACACGCCAGTCTCCGGGCAGTCTGTAGTCTGACTTCTTACATGGTGGTTTACTTCCCTAGAGAGTTTCAAATGATGCTGGAAGCATCTACATGCCTCTTAGGACTTAGGCTTGGAAGTGCTGTGACACTGCTTCCACCACATTTGTCAAAAACAAGTCACAGGGCCAGTCCAGACTCAAGGTGGCGGGACAACACCAGGGCATGAATGCTAGGGGTTGGTTCATGGGGAGCCAGCTTTTCCCTCTGAGTTCCTGCTTCTCCACCTAACTCTCCAGCTCCTCTTTCTCAGTCTCCTTGTGGAATTCTCTTCTGCTATCAGCCCTCTAATGCTGGGATTCCCCAGAGTCTGACCTCAGCTCTCCTATCTTCTACACATTCTCCTGTGGCAAGCTTGCTCTCTGTCTTTGATCTCTAGTCCTTGGCTCTTGTCTGTATCCAGTCCAGACCTTTCTCAGAAACTCCAGACCTGGGCAGCCTCAATCTCAGGGCTGCTATCAAAGTCCTGTCTTCCCTCCAACCTGCTCCTCTTCAGCTAATTACAAAAACGTGCAGTCAGCACAGAGGATGCAGCAAATCCAGCCTGGGAGGTCAAGGGAGGCTTCCTGGAGGAGGCGGCCCTGGAGCTAAGCCAGAACTAGCTAGGAGAAGGTATTCCAGGTCGAATGAACACCATGTTCAAAGGTACTAGATGGGAGAAGAAGGTCGGTCTCTCTCTCTCTCTCTCTATATATATATATATATATATATTTATTTATTTATATATATGGGTCACTTTGCTAACAGAGATTGACACAACATTGTAAATCAACTATACTTCAATAAAAATAAATAAAAATTTTAAAGGCACTTGATGGGACTTCCCTGGTGGTCCAATAGTTGAGAGTCTACCTTCCAGTGCAGGCTACACAGGTTCAATCCCTGGTTGGGGAACTAAGATCCCGTACGCTACATGGCATAGTCAAAAAGAGAAGAAGAAGAAGATACTAGATGGAAAGAAAAGTCCCTTCAGGGACAGAGCAGCTGTATTTGCATTGAGATTGGCATATATAGAGGGATCCAAGATGAGGCTGGAGGAACAAGCCACACCTGGAATTCAAACTGCAAGGAGGGCGGGTACCACGGGTCCAAGCTCTAGCTGCGGTCTTAACCCAGTGGGGAGCCACTGGGGAGTTTTGAGTGGGCACTGCCCTCGTTCAGGATGAGGGTCTGGGCAAAGATGGGAGTGTGCGCAACCCCTTCAGCACACAGGGTTGGTGAGGGCTCTGAGTTGGCCTTAGGGGTGGCATGTAGTAGGGGTGGGAGAGGAGGACAGGACCCCAAGGAAGAGCAGTAGGTAGGTTCCCAACAGCCCCAGGGAGCGAATGCTTTGAGAAGGGACTGGCTGACGGGCTGGGAGAAAAGGCCCACCAAGGGCCCATTAGATTTCCTCAGGCCATGGAGGGAGGGGAGCTGTGTGGGGGACGGGGGATAAGGGGAGAGGACAAAGTTTTGTCACTTCCTTACCACCTTCACTCTTTACACCTTGTCAGACTTTATTCTGCCCCTCAGCTCCAGGGACCCGGAGCTCCTCTGGGAAGAGCGGGGCAATGTCACCTCAGAAGGCACTAGTGACGTAGCCTCTCCCTTCCCCCTCCTATGATGCCTGTGGGAGGCAGGATGAGGAAGGAGTAAGAGCTCAGGTCGGTGGCAGGGGCAGGGGAGTAAGGGACCCAGAGAGTCCTCCAACCGTATCCTAGCTCCTAGGCAAACTTGGGCAAGTTATATAAATTTTCTGTGCCTCAGTTTCCTCATATGTAAAATGGGAATAGTAGTACATCCCCCTCAGGAATGTTGTGAAGCTCAAAAATGAGCCAAAAGATGTAACATGGTGAGAAAAGTGCCTGGGATCTAGTAAAATCCAATAAAAATGTTATTATTGCTGTGATTGTTATTGTTATGGGGTGGTTTTAAGGATTAAATGAAATGATGGAAATAAAATGCATGGCATGGGGCCCACAATACAGTATTTCAAAAACAGGAGCTATTATTTTTTTATTTTTAGTCAGAGGTCAGCCGACTGCCCCTGCCCCCTGCCATTTCCAGGAGATCTGGTTGAACTTGGTCCAAACCCCAATTCCATGGCCTGTGAGAATCCAGGCCTCTTTATCCCATCTGGCAGGTTCCCACTTATCACTTTTCAGGGCATCCTGAGACTTCTCCTGGGGGTGGTGGGGCGGATCTGTTGCCATGTCAGCCACGCCCTTCAGGGGCTCTGCGATAAATCCTCTAGAAAAGAGTCCTGTTAGCGAGCTCTCACCATTTGGTCCCTTCGCCCTCTTGACCCCAACAAGTAGGGGCAGCTGGCAGTCTGGGAGGAGCCCGCTTGGCCGTGGGCTGCTCCTGGCCTGCTCCTTCCTTGCTAAGCCCTGGGGTAGCTGACGACCTCTTCACCGCCCTTGAATACTGCTGCTTATCTTTGTCTGCAAGCCCATGATTCGTTCTGCGTCCTCCCCCATTCCAACGACTAGGACCTGAGTCACCTTCTTCCCTGGTCCGCAGCCTCTGGTTTTTCCCTTCCCATCCAATCCACACACCTCCAGCGTGGGTTTTCAAAAACACAATTCTCCCTTTGCGAAACCCTGCCCTGAGCCCGTGCTGTCCTTAGGATCGAGTCTTGGCACATGAGCCCCAACCCCAGCCTCCTCTCCTCGCCCCTTCAGGACCCTGGGCCCTGGGATTCCACTCCACAAAGGTACCTGCAGCTCCCAAGCGTGCCCACCCAGGCACTTGTCTGTCCTCACCCCTCTCCTCCATTTGCACCTGCCACTCCCCGCCCCTCCCTTGGTAGGCCCCCGGCAGAGTCAGCACGCAGATTAGTCATCACTTGCCACCTCCAAGAAGCCCGCCCAGATTCCCCCAGGTGGGGCTAGATGCCTGCTCTGGCTGCCACAGCCCTTCCACCTGACATGTTCTCTCTGCATGGCTCACTCAGTCTGGGGGCCCCCTGAAGCCAGGGACTAGCTCTCACTCACTTCTGTTTCCCCAGCGCCCAGCACAGAACACCCGGAGTCTCAGCTGGATTCTTGTTTGTTGATTGACTCCCTGACTGACTGACTGGAAAGGAATGACTACCCAGTCAGGCACCCTCCAGAGAGGGCACAGACACAGCCTCAGCCTCACTCCCACGCTGAACGGCAAAGGGTGAGGTCTCCCCATAAACCAGCTGGGAAGCTCAGCAACCAGACGGAGGCGCTGGGAGCTAATGGCAGTTTCCTGTACATGAAAGGGCCCGGGCTGTAACCGTGAGTCATCCTGTCATCCCAGCGTCCCCTTCTGGATTTTATGAGGGCCCCCTGGGCTCTGAGGCCCAGGGAAGGAGGAGCTCACATTGAGGGAGCTTCCGCTGTGAGTGGACTTTCAGACAACACCTCTTTGATGTGTGGTCCCCATTTTCAGAGCAGGAAACTGAGGCTCAGAGAGGGGTCAGGACTCACCAAGGTTAATAACTTAGTGTATCACATCACAGCATGTCTGGTTCTAGAGTCCAAATCTTCTTACTCAGGCTACCTGCCAAAGAGAAAGCTTTCTACCTTTTGTGGAGCACTAACCGTGTGCCAGGTTCTAGAATAAGCATTTGCATTCATCGTCTCCTTTAATCCCCAGAACAGCCAGTGAGGGAGGTGCATAGTCACCTCCATTTTATTTTTTTGTTTGTTTTGGGTTTTTTTTGTTTCTTTCTTTTTAAAAATTTTTGTTGCTGTTGTTGTTACCTCCATTTTATAGGTGAGGGGCAGGGACCCAGCAGCGCAAGAATCAGAGAGCTTGAGTCTAGGTCAGTGGGTCTCATACCACAGGGGGCTTCCCAGGCTGACCCAGGTCTTCTTACCGGAAACCACCCACAGACCACATGCCTTGGGCCTCTTGCTTGGGACATAGGTTTGCAGGGAGATAGGGGCTCACCTCTGTTGGGCTGACTTGATGAGCCACCTCCACACTCCTGCCTCAGTTTCCCCAGTTAAGCAGATCAAGAGAGCTTCCTCCCAAGAGGGCTAGGAAGGCTAGGGCCCTTGGAAAGGGCAGGAAGGGGCCTGCATTGTTGCCCCTTCACCATCCCGCAGCTCCAGCCTCACCCCATGTCAGTGAAAGTGAAAGTGTTAGCTGCTCAGTCATGTCCGACTCTTTGCGACCCCATGGACTGTAGCCCACCAGGCTCCTCTGTTCATGGGATTCTCCAGGCAAGAATACTGGAGTGGGTAGCCATTCCCTTCTCCAGGGGATCTTCTCAACCCAGGGATCGAACCTGAGTCTCCTGCCTTGAAGGGAGATTCTTTGCCATCTGAGCCACCAGGGAAGAGATCTGGGTCGGGGGGCTGCCAAACATACTTTCTTCTCAAAACTCCTGAGATCTTGCAGTGTGGCTCCCTGCCTGGACCTCCAACCCCACTCTGAACCCCCACACCAGACCCTTCCCGGCTCTGGGCACGCTGGACCCAGCTGGCCACTCTCTCAAAGTGCTCTTGCATTTCCTTGAGATCATGGTTCACTGAGGTCAGTGGCCATCTCTGTGTCTCCATCTCCGCCATCAGGGCAAGGCATGGAGCCTGCATCCCAGAGATGCTCATGTGGCGTGGCCACCCATGGGTCCTCCCACCTCAGCGAGGCATCTCCAGCTTCAAGAGATGGAGGCAGTTGGCCAAGCGGGCATGAAAGGTGACTCATGGTGGACACACCTCACTGGCAGTGAGACGTTGCTGCATTGTTGAGGAGGAGCCAAGGGGATTCTGCTGGGTGACCTTCACCTGGGACCCAGCCGGCCGGGACTCTCAGGACTCCAGGAGATTCTCATGTTCTCCCATTTCCTTAGGAAGACAGGCTTGGAGCTACCTTCGACTCCACACTCAGGGTCCCCCCATAACCCAGGCCCCAACCTCAGGCATCCTGTCACCCCTTCACTGATCCATTTATTAAGTCAAAGTCTGTGCCTGTACAAGGACGTTCATTGCCACACTGGGAATAGGAAGTGGTTAATAAATTCCCCACCACATGTGTCAAGCAGTTATAAAAAGCAGTGAGGGGACTTCCTTGGTGGTCCAGTAGTAAAGACTCAGCCTGCAAATTCAGGGGAAACGGGTTCAATCCCTGGTCTGGGAAGATTCCACATGCTGTGGGTCACCTAAGCCCATGAGCCACAACTACTGAGCCCGTGCTCTGGAACCCTCGAGCCAAAACTACTGAAGCCCAGGTGCCCTAGAACCTGTGCTCTGCAAAAAGAGCCGCCACCTCAGTGAGAAGCCCAAGCCCCACAGCTAGAGAGTAGCCCCACTTGCTGCAACTAGAGAAAGCCCGCACAGCAACAAAGATCCAGTGCAGCCAAATTAGTTAATTAATTTAAAAAGAATTTTATTTATTTCGTGGCACTGTGCAGCATGTGGGATCTTAGTTCCCCCACCAGGGATTGAACTTGGGCCTCTGGCATTTAGAGCACGAAGTCTTAACCCCTGGACCATCAGGCAAGTCCCCAAATTAATTAATTAATTTTTTAAAAGCGGTGAGGAAGTTCTTATATGCTGATGTGGAGAGATCTCCAAGATGTGAAGTAAAGAAGTCAACAGGCAAATCCAGGTGTGGGGTGTGTCACTGTTTATATAAAAGAAAATATAACAGGTATGGTTGGCACATGTACTTAGAGATGCTTAGAACCTCTCTGGAAGGAGACACACTCATGCGCGTGTACATGGAGGGAAAACCCAGGGGGAATATGGCGCTGGCCCTTGGGAGGGGTCAGGAAAGGTGGGTGATGGGGGAAGGGACTCTTATTTTGAAGTCGTAGGCTTTCCTGAGTTTTCCCAGGTGCACATGATAGCTATTCCCAAATAAATAAAAGCTTAAGTAATAAAATAGAGGACTTCCGTGGTGGTCCAGTGACTAAGACTCTGCACTCCCAAAGCAGGGGGCCTGGGTTCGATCCCTGATTAGGGAACTAGATCCCACATGCCACAACTAAAGATCCCATGTGTCACAACTAAGACCTGGTATATATTAAAAAAAATAATAAAAGAGCCCCAAAGGAGCACACCACGGGAACCACAGAGCTAAAGCCAAGTCTGGGGTTCAATTTCTGGTCCAGCCAAGTACTTAACTTCCTTCTCACCTGGCATGGATTGATAAACAGGATTCAGTGAGGTCATGGGGGCACCGCCCCCGAGCACGCTTGGCCACAGGGCCCGTGCCCACCAAGGGGCAGCTGTTGTCATGGCTGTTAATGTCCTGGCCAGGCCCGTCCCAGGCACCTGGGTGACACAGATGTGAAGGATACACCCTCACCCCCAATGAAGACAACACCAGGGAGGGTAGATGTTGCAACTGCCTCAGCCAGAGGAGTCAGGGCCGCCTGTAGGGAGAGGTGACGCCCACACTGAGTCTCTGAGGACTTGGGTGTCATCAGGAGACCAAGGCAGAGAAGGGCACTCCAGGCTGAGGGAGTGGGCAGGGACACCTGGAGCCACACCATGTAAACAGAGCTGAAATAGACGCATACTGTCGAGAACAGCTGTGCCCACGGCCACCCATCCTCTGCACTCTCAAACACGCTCCCCCGCTCAAACATCCAGCCTGCACAGGAGTCTGCATATGCTCCAGGGCCTTGCAGGCGGGCAGCTTGGGGTGCAGGCTGGGACAGACTGCTGAACATCTGTGTGACCGCAGGCAAATCACTTAACCTCCCTGGGCCTGTTTCCTCACCTCTCACCTAATAACAGTGCTGACCTTGTAGGAATGTGGTAAGGATTAAATGAGGCAGTTCCTGTAGGGTACCGAGAACACTCTTCAACAGATATTCATTGATATGCATGTGAATATGTATCCTAACACACTCAATGATACATTAATATCTTTACATTATGTGTTCATATTTCATAGACTGTTAATATTTCACTAAATGCATGCTTAGAGGGTTTATATTAATACGTATTTTATATATACATACACAATAGCCTGTAAGCACACACCACACATCTCATGTACGCCTACAAACATGTTCATATGTGTGTATACACACACCCTCAAACACACACGTGTCTGCACACAAGGATCCTCTAAAGGTGCCCACTTCACCTCTGCCCTCTCTTTCCAAGCAAAATATGCACACAGGGCAGTGAGGCAGGTGGTCTGAAAGGCTGCCCCAGCCTGAACCAAGCCAGTTCCCCAGCCCCCAGCCACCTTCTCGGACTCACCAATAGCAGACCCAGACTGATAGGGGGCCAGGAACCACATTCCAGAGGCACTGAGTCAGAGGCTACTACTCTGAATGCAAAGAAGGCTCCAGGGTATGTGTTCTCAGCCTGGACCCCCTTGAGGGCTGGCTGCATCTATGTTCTTGTACCCAGTACAGTGCCTGGTGTTGAGCAGAAGGCCCATCTCTTGGCAAGAGTTGACTATATGAACAAATGGCTGCCTATTGTATGAAACTGAGACTAGAATTGTCCTGGGATTATCTATTTCATCTTTGTCTCCACCCCCCCAACCACCCGCAAACTGTGAGTGTAGAGAAGATAAAGCTCATGTCTGATTTGTCTTTGTTCCCAAAACCCAGTCCAAATTCTGGTAAAGAGAGTCGTCAGTGAGTGAATTACTTAGGATATATTCAGCTGTGAGTGGCCAAACTCACATATACTATATACAAGCTTATACACACATATACTATACAAGCTTAAAAAAGAAAGATATTTATTTGCCTTATCGAGAAAAGTCTGAAGGAAGGGATCCCAAGCTGAGCTGAGTCACAGTGTCTGGGATCCAGCTTCCTTATACACTTATATCTAGGACCTACATCCCATGTTAAACAGCAGGTCCATTCACAAATGCACCTCATGGTCCAATATGACTGCACTAGTTCCAGTCAACACATCCGCATCCCAGGCAGGAGTTAGGAGAAGTGAAGTGAAGAAGGGGCAAAGGGCCTATGCCAGCTTTCTCTTAAGGAAGCCCTAGCACAACACTCTATTTATATTCCTTTGGCCAGAAATTGGTCACATGGCCATTTTTAATTGTAAAAGAGGGTGGAAAAGGCAGCCTCCACTTTGGGTGGTCACATGCCTAAGCCAAACGTCGGAGACTATATCACTGTGCTCCAAGGGGGACATGGATATTGACTCCACCATCATCAGTATTTACCAACTCAACTGCCTAAAATTCAGACAGTATGTTGGGAATTCTTTGCCAGGCTGGGAGCACACAAACTGTAGTTAAAAAAAAAAAAGGACTCTAGGTGTACCCCAGCCTGTACTGCCTGCGCAGAGAAGGGCTGGCAGTGTCTTCCAGCCAGAGTTCAGAGGAGGGAGAGAGGACCACTCGATGGTTACAGGCGAGCACTTTAGAGTCCAGCATGTTTGGTTTTGGCTCCAGGGCCTTTCAGCTGTGTGACCATGGGCACATTCCTTAACTTCTCTGAAGCTCAGCTTCCTCATCTATAAAATGGGAAATATCATTCCTGCCTCAAAGGAAGATCTTGAAGATACAATGGTATCATGAACACAAGACGCTCAGCACAGTGCCCTGAGGAGATTCTCAGAAAACCACCCCTGAGAGGAGAGGAATGAGATCACCTGCTCCGGCAAAGGTCTAGGGGAATTGTGATGGGACTGGGGCTCAGCCACCAAGGGACCTGGAGTTCTTCGGGTAAAGCAGGAACCAGCTTTTTGGTCACTTTTATTTTGTCCCCTTTGTTTAAAACATTTACTATACAAGTGAAGTATGTTAATTTTTGAAAGTGAGCAAAAGCAGATGAGCTAAACGAAGAATCAGCAGTAAACTTACCACTTAGAAGCAAAACTTTATGAAGTTGTTGAATATCCTGTCAGACTGTTTTGTAACCCTATGTATACATATGACCAAGTGCATTTATATACTTCTTTTAACGTAAAATGTATATGCTTTTCATGGAATCACACTACACATAGGCTACTCGAAAACCACAAAATGCTAAAAATGCTCTGTTGAAATCTTTTAACCTCTTGACTCCTCAGCATCTTTTCGTGACAACAAACTGGAGAGCTACACCATCATTCTTACTGGCATGAGATAAGACCAAGATTTACTCCACTATTATTCTGTTTCACATAGGAGTGCTTTCCATTTTTTTAGGGTTAAAAATCATGAGGCAGTGAACATCCTCATGCAGAAATATTTGTGTGACTTTAAGGGTCATTTCATTAGGTTGGATTCCTCTAAGTGGCCCTCTTTCATGTTTTAAAAATTCTGGTCTCTCAAACAACCTACATTCAGAAATAAAAGATCTCTACATTTAAAAAAAAAGCCATATGGAACTGCCAGTCAGAGCTTTGGATCAGCAGGAGCAAATCCACTGTTTCCACACTGAACTGACGCACATCTCAGCCAAAAGTAAAGACACTTAACTCATCTGTGAGTCTTTCCCGCCTTATTGTGGGTAAACACATCATTTCCGTCCAGGTGATGAAATACCAACAATCATGATAACAGCTAATGCTTAAAGTGTGCTGAGTATGTGTCAGGCATTCTTCTAAGTGATATAGATATAATCATATCATATTATAATAATATTATAGATGTTAGGTTAAATGACATGTAATTTACTATAAACATATTATATATGCACATACGCGTGCATATTCAGTTGTGTCTTGTCTGACTCTTTGCAACACCATGGACTATAGTCCGCCAGGCTTCTCTGTCCATGGGATTTTCCAGGCAAGAGTACTGGAGTGGGTTGCCATTTCTTTCTCCAGGGTATCTTCCTGACCAAGGGATGGAACTGGAGTCTTCTGCATTGGCAGATGAATTCTTTACCACTGAGCTACCCGGGAAGCCCAAATACACATATTTATCTATACGCATATATACACATTCAGTCTTCGTGAGAACTCTATCAGGGAGGTGCCACTATTGTCTCCAGTTTACAAGGGGGAGGAAATCGAGACACAGAAGTGTCAGCTTGCCCAGAACTCATACCTGTAAGTGGTAAAGCTGGGATCTGAACCCAGACAACATGAATCTATGGTGCTTGGACCTCATCACCAGGCTAGACTTTGTGGACTTCTAGTGGGTCAGTGAGATCTTCCCAACCCTGGTTTTATAGGAGAGAGCACACGAGCCCAGAGAGGATTAGCAAACTATTTTAGGTCACACAGCAGATTCGGGTGCTTCTCCCACCCAAGTTGTCTCCCCAGTTGTGTTTAAACACCTTCAGCGCCCATAAGGAAAGGCCCTGAACCTTTGCAGAGATGCCACAGAGACCTGGAGTTTTTGCCCACCCCTTCCTGGGAGCAGCATTTTGCTCTCCAACCCAGCCAGCACCAAAGCATGTTTTGAACACTTGCAGGGAGTGATGCCAGCTATGTGAGGGCTCCAGTTGGGCATGGCTCTCGCCAGAGAGCAGCTGGACCCAGTATGCAGGCCTCCTCGCCATCCTGGGCATCCCAGTCTTGCTTCCAGGTTCCTTTAGCTGCTGGCGCTGGTCAGAGTACTAGTTATGGTATCTGAGAGTGTGGTGCATGGAGTAGAAAAACTGTATTTGCCCATCCGTCTAATCACTTTTCAGCTGTAAGAGGCTGGTGTTTTTTGTTGTTGGTCTTGTTTTTTGTTTTTCATGTGGCACTTGGGATCTCAGTTCTCTGACCAGGGATCGAACCCCTGTAGTGCAAGTGTAGAATCTTAACCACTGGATCGCCAGGGAAGTCCAGTTATAAGAGATTGTGAATCTAATATTTAAGAATTCTAACTAAGTGAGAATTCTAATATGAGGACCGAATTCTTGGCTTCCATAATTTCTCTGAATTCTTTGATTCTAGAATCTTTGCCTTTCACTCCCAAAAGCTAAGGCCAAGGAAGGCCAACGGTCCTTCCTCTGGGCAGTCAGGGAGTGGCTGCCTGGAAAACATCAAAGAGTTGACAGGCAGCTGGTTTCGGTCTCTCAGAGGAAAAGGGCCACGACCTGTGTACTCTGCCATCTTTTCCCAGAAACTCTGGTTTTGTTTGTGTTGTGTGTTTGCAAGACACCCTGGTTCCCCTGCCCCTAGCCAGGGACCCCACTTTATTTCCTCATCCAGGCGGGCTCTTACTCACTGGAAGGGCCCCAAGGTCAAGCCCAGCTGACCACTTCAGTAGCAGAGCATGTGCCCCGAGGTTAAGGAGAACAACTGCTGCTGATGTTGGGTGCTGCTGGTTTTTGAAAATATAAAATCAAACAGACCCTCCACATGCCCTAGGCTTCCACAGGGCCTACACTGGGGTGGCAGAAGCAGGGCCTCAGATTTGGGATGGGGTGCTCCCAGCTTCTCCCAGGAGACCCCCACCTCTGGGGGCTTCCATGACCTTCCAGGCTATGGCTGCCCATGCAACACTTGCCGGAAAAGACACAAGTCCCCAGTGTTAGGGAGGATGGACAGGCAAGTCCAGTGAGTAGGTGGTCCCAGGGCAGCATGCGGGGGTAGACGAGGGCAAAAGATCACAGGCAGAGGGAGAGCTGAGCTTAAGGTCCCAGTTTGGCCTCATCCTGGCCGTGGGATGAGGGGTTGAGGAGAAAGGACTGGCTCGGGGTCTGGAGTGAAACCAGGGTGCAGTAGCAGCACGTGGCATGAACCTCCAGACAGGTCTGCAAAGGGTCTCCAGCCCGGAAGTGCTGAGGGCTGGGACCTGAAGGACATGGGAGAACAGGAGCAAGCTGGGGGGTGCTGGGACCAGTCCCAGGGTCAGCCCCACCAGGCTGCACATCCTGTCTGTCACTCAGAAGCTGAGTTGAGAATGGGCTGTGCCGATAGACTCACTTAACCTTGAACACTTGTCCTCCAACTTATTCTGTGCATTTTCAAACCTACAGACAAGCTGCAAGAAAAGTTCAATAGGGAGACTTTCCTGAGGTATCCAGTGGTTAAGACTTCGCCTTCCAATGCAGGGGATATGGGTTTGATCCCTGGTCAGGGAACTAAGATCCCCACATGAAAACTAAAATCCTTGCTGGGACTTCCCTAGTGCTCCAGTGGTTAAGCCTCTGTGCTTCCAGTGCAGAGAGCATGAATTCGATCCCTGGTCAGGGCACTAAGATCCCACATGCCATAGGGCATGGCCGAAAAGTAAACAAGACAAACAACAACTAAGATCCTCCTATGCCATGCTGTGCAGCCAAAAATAAATAAATAAAATTTTACCAAAAAAGATAAAATTTTACCAAAATGTATCCTTTGCCCAGAGACCAACTGTTGAGATTCTGCCACCCTTGCTTTCTCTCTTGTGTTCTCTGTTATAGATGTCAAATCTATAAACCATATCTCTGTCTAAATACTCAGTGATCTGGGTTGCAGACATCATAACACTCTCTTAGCCCTTCAGCGTCCATCTCTTAAGTAAAAAGACATTCACTCACAAGACCACAATCCAATGATCATATTTAGGAAATCGAACACAGGTGCAATGCTATCTAATATAGAGCCCACATTCAAACTTCCTCAACTGTTTCAATAATGTCTGTTAGAACTTGTTCTCTTTTAGATTCAAGGTCCATCCAGAAGCACATATGGCATTTAGTTGGGTCTCTCTTGTCTTCTGTAATCTGGGACATGTCTCTGACTAGTTTTTCATGACTTCAATGTTTTTGGAGGATCCAGGCCAGTCATCTTGTAAATGTCCCTTGGTTTGCGTTTGTCTGGTTCTCGTCTCATGATTAGATCCTTGAACAATTCAAGGTGCTTGAGTCCTAGCAGCAAATTGTTATCCAAACATGTTGATCTAATGTCCTCTCCCACGAGCAGGGGAAGGATGTGCCTGACTCACTGCCAGCCCTGTTACCATTTGTAAAAATCTTAGGGAATTCCTTCACAGTTAACACTATGATTTCACTTCCAAGGCCCTGGGTTCAATCCCTGGTCAGGGAACTAAGGGGACCTAAGATCCTGCAAGCTGTGTGACCAAAAAAAAAAAAAAATCCTGAAAGGTGGAAAATCTGACACTTCTCTGTTTAATGCTGCACATCTTAGCTTATATATGAGATCAAATGAGCTATTGGTATTTACTTGTCTATAATTTATCTGTTTATGTACTATCTCCCACTGTGGCGTGACCATTTTTCTCCCAAGGACTTGTGACATTATTCTATATGCTTTGGACATTTAATGTTTATCATATTTACTCTGAAGCAGTTTTTTAATATTATTTTTTTGCCTTTTCTTCATATGTATGTTTCTGACATTATGAGGATTCTTTATTACAAAAGTAATGCATGTTTATTATTTCAAAAATTAAAACAAATTAGAAGTATAAAAGTAAAAAATAAAGCCTGCCATGACCTAATTCTACTCCTCAGAGAAAACTGGCAATAATAACATGGATGTTCACACACATATCCATAGCCTACTTGTTCAGCCTGGAGAATGACCTACTGGTCACTGCTCAGCATTTTTTTTTTTTTTTAAGTTTTTATTAAATTTGTTACAATACTGCTTCTATTTTATGTTCATTTTGGCCACAAAGCATTTGGGATCTTAGCCCCCGACAGGGATTGAACCCACACTCTTTGCATTGGAAGGTGAAGTCTTAACCTCTGGACTGCCAGGGAAGTCCTGTGGTTGCTTTTTTTTAAAAACCATCTGTCATGCATCCGCATGCATTTATTGGTAAAGAGGCCCAGCGTCTCCCTCTTGAGGTCTCTTCCAGAATAGCCTGAGATTCCCAGAGCTCACTGGATTCTAAGGCTAGTCCCACTTCCATAGCTCCCAGCCTGGCTGTTGCTGGCCCCAAGGTTCATACCAGGAGCTCAGTTCTTGATCCCTGAAATGGGAATGATGCCAGAAGGTGGGGGCGCAGTTGGGGGAGAGCATGGCTTCCCACCCAAGCCACATGTGGTGTCTGCCTTCCCACAGAGTGACTTCCCTCTTCGGGGCATAGGTGTCTTTGCCAGATGACCTTAGTCAGGACTGTTTCAATGGGTCAGATGGCAGCTAATCTCAATGACCCGTATAAGAGAGGGCTTGGTGCCAGGAGCTCTTTCCTCCAGGGCTCCCAGGGACAGCCACAAATTTGCCCTCCTAGTCCCCAGATTAAGAGAGGGGAAGTTTGTTTGTTTGTTGTTTGTTTTTTAATATGCATGTGTTTTTACTTATTCATTTCTTTGGCTGTGTCAGGTCCTAGTAGTGGCATGCAGGATCTTTTTAGTTGCAGCATGCAGGATCTTCTACTTGTGGCACCCGAACTCTTACTGCAGTGGGATCTAGTTCCTCAACCAGGGATCAAACCTGGGGCCCCCTGCACTGGGAGCACAGAGTCTTAGCCACTGGGCCACCAGGGAAGTTCAAAGGAGAGGAAGCTTTGAGAGCTGATTAGAGCATGGAGTCAGACCCCTTTGGACAGGTTCCTTCCCCATCTGTCAGAGGAAGTGACAATAACAGAAAAAGGTCCAAAGACACTGTTGTTGTTCAGTCGCTAAGTCGTGTCCGACCTTTTGTGACCCCATGGACTGTAGCACGCCCAGGCTTCCCTGTCCTTCACTATCTCCCAGAGTTTCCTCAAACTCGTGTCCATTGAGTCAGTAATGCCATCCAACTATCTCATCCTCTGTAACATTACTACCTATCAACAGAGCAGATAGCCCTCAGCATAATGCTGGGCACACAGTAATAGCTCTATAGATGTGAACTATTACTATATCCCTGGATGAAGTGCCCTATTTTATAAAAATTAGATCCCCACACAAATTTTTCTCAGTCTGCTTTTCTGAATCGGTGTACTATAGACACCTCCCAAGTCTGCACGTACAGCCTCCTCTCCTGTGGAAGAGTCACATGGGTTCCCAAAGGATGGTGCCCATGCAGGAGATTAAACTGTTTCTAAGAATCAAAACCCTCAGTCTTTGCCTTGGTGATGTCTTTCTGCTTTAAATCTTAGGAAATTAGTTAAAATTTAATTCAGCTAGATTAGTTAAAGTTTAACGGTGAAGCTATCACCTGCATTTTCATTCCTTTGTCCTGGTAGTGTGTGTTTATCTTTCTGTCCATCATTTGGCTCTCAATTCACATGGGATTTCGATCATTTTCCTAACTTGGGAGAAGTGGGTGAGAGGTCAGCTTCCAATGCATGAGGTTGTAAAGGATGAGAAGGGACCAAGAGAGCCGCCAGCGAGGGTGGGAATGGGGAAGCCCTTGAGGAAGGGTCCTGGTATCAGACTTCCAGCCATCAGCATCTCTGGTTCTACCACCATCCTTGCTTCTGCTCCAGAACTTGGAACTCTTTCTGGTTGCTCCCTCACCTCTAACAGGGAACCCTTCAGGGAGTCCTGTGGACTTGTCCTCCTTAATATTTCTCACATTTGACCCTTCTTCCCACCTCCACTGTCACTTCTCACATCTAGCTCGCTGAGATGGCCCCTAACGGTCTCACCACCTTCATCCCGCCGTTCCCCAAATCAGCCAAACTGTAGCCAAATCAGCCAACAGGAGCAGTTGCCTCCACCTGGTAAAGCTAAGGCTGTTCAAACAGCAACATTATCTGGAAAGTAAGAGACTGGAAACAACCTAAATATCCAACCCAAACAGTAGTATATTAATTTCCTAAGGCTGCTGAAACAAATTGTCTCAAATTTGGTGGCTTTAAACAACATATATTTATTACCTTACAGTTTTAGAGGTCAGAAGGTCAAATAGGGTCTCACTGAGCTAAAAGCAGGCTGTCAGCAGGTGTGTGTTCTTTCTGGAGGCTGTAGGGGAAGATCTGGATTCTGCCTTTTCCACCTTCAAGAGGCAGCCCACCTCTTGGCTTGTGGGCTCTTTCCATCTTAAAAGCCCACAATGGTCAGTTCTTTCATGATACCATCTCTCTGGTTCTTACTCTTCAGCCTCGCTCTTCCTCCCCTTAAGGACATTTGTTACATTGGAGTCCCTCTGGATAATCCAGGGTAATCCTCCATCTAAAGGTTGGCAAACTACTCCATCTGCAAACTTGCCATGTGACAGAACAGCACAGGTTCCAGGGAAGAGGATGTGGACAGGTCTGGGAGCCATTTATCACAAGGAGCATGAAGTCAAACTGCAGCTTCTTCCTACAGGGGAACATACCACTTTCTAGGATGGATTCACTGTGAAGCTGCCTCAATGAAAGTTCTCTCCCTTGCGCAAGCCCCTTGTATAGCTGTGAGAGGGATCCTAGCAAAGTGGGTCAAACAGTGCATCAGAAAAAATGTATTTCTGGATTTTATGACCTTTGTGATATTTACCAGGTTTTTAAAAAAAAATTTAGGATTTGTTGTGAGTTCTTTTCTCACTCGAAATATAAATTCACTTGTTACCTAATATTCTATTACAATTTTGTGTTTTTTTAAAAGGACTCTAAAAATTGTATAAATGTCAGGTCCTACACAACCAGTATGTTCTCTGACCACCACTGAGCTACAGCTGCCTGCACCAATGGAATGACTCTCAAAAATACACTGAGTAAAAGAAACAAGTCATAGAAAAAAATACTCATTATATGATTCCATTTGTCTATGGCCCAAAAACAGGCAAAACTAAGTTATACAGTAGTGTATGGGGTTAAGTACACATATGGGGAAACCATAAAGAAAGAAACACAAGAGAATTGCTTACAGAATTTCAGGATAAATGTCATGGAGAAGTGATCAGGGAGAGCAATAAACAGGGTTTCCAATGGACTGATGATGTTCCTTATGTTAACTTGAGCAAAAGAAACAGTTGTCTCCATGTTGGTTTTAGAACTGAATATACATTGCATACTCTCTTGCATGGGTGATGTATGTCATGATTTGAATTTTTTATTTTAAAATAACTGGGTTAATTATTTTAAGAAACAAAATTTTAAGCTTAAAATTCTGCAGCAGCTTCTGACTGCACTCAAAGCAAAATCTACACCCATTGCCGTGGCTTAAAGCCCCACGTGCTCCAGCCGGCTCTTCAACCTGAGGACGTCTCCCATCACACTCCCCATCCTGCCCCCATCTAACCACATGGCCTCCCTGGGGCTTGATCTACAAAAGCCCACCTGTGACCTCCTTCCCAGGTCCTGGTTCTCAGCCTTATCTACGCTTGACACAATCACAGTTTGCAATGATATCAGTGCCGTCTCCCCAGTGGCCTCTGAGCCCAGTATGACCAAACCAAGTCTGTTTTGTTCCCACCTGGCCAAAGTAGAGGGTCTTTAAATGGGAGAAAAGGAAGGTAGAAGATCTCTCTCCCTAAACTCCAGACTCAGGTTCTTCTATTTACCCGCCTTCTCAGCATTTCTACTCACACATCTGGGAGGCATTTCAAACTTAATCCAGTCAGAACTCTGAAACCCTCAGTCTTTCCTGCCTCACTTAATGACAACTCCATCTTTGCTTGTTCAAGCCAAAATCCACAGTGCCGTCCTGGGACCTGACCACTTTCCGTCCCCTCCACTGCTGCCCTATGGACCAAACTGCCATGATCTTTCACCTAGATTACTGCAACAGACTCCCTACCCTGCTTCTGTCCTTGCCCTCTGCAGCTTCTCCACACAGCTGCAACAGGTGACTGGTTGGCTACTGCTTGGGTCCCATCATGTCCCTCCTCTGCTCAAAACTCTCCAGTGGCTCCCATCTCCCTCAGATTAAAAGCCAAAGTCCCTACAATGGTATCCCGAACTATGTGACCTGTGCCTCCTTTGTTTCAGAGACCCTTTTTTTAAAAAAAAAAAAAAACCTCATCTCCCCTTAGTGTCCTTCTTAATTCAGCCACCGTGTACATTCCTGCCACAGAGCCTTTGCACTGGCTATTCCCTCTGCTTGAAAGATTCTTCCTCCAAGAATAAAAATGGCTCCCTTTCTCACCTCCTTTGAATCTGCTCACATGTCCATTTCTTAATGAGTCCTTCTCTGACCACCCTATTTAAAACTGCAAACATTCTTCTCTCAGCACTCTTAGCTCCCCCTTACCCTGCTCTATTTTTTTTTTTTTTTAATTACCGAACTGGGTCTTTGTTGTGGCGCATGGTCTTCTCACATAGCACAAGGGCTTCTCTTCTTGCGGAGCACCTGCTCCAGTGGTCCCAGGCTCAGAAGTTGCTGCACCTGGGATTCGCTGCCCCACAACATGTGGGACGTTAGTACCCCAACCGGGGAGAGACTGATCTTGTTTCGGCCAGACTGGAAGGTGAATTGTTAGCCACTGGACCACCTGGGGAGTCCCCCTGCTCTAATTTTTGTCTTTGCAATCATGGCTCTCCAACATACCATACAACGGACTTCTTTGCTTACCTAGCTTCTCCACTAGAAAGTAGTTTCATAAGAGCAGAGATCTCTTGTTCACAGCCATACCCCAGGGCCTGGCACATCCAAATGAATACCTTAGTTTTCCAAAGACCAGAATGAGTTCACATCTGGAGCGGGAAAGTCATTGGCTTGAGAGTCTGTCACCCGTCACCCTCCTGGTTCACCCATCTTGGACAAATCACTTAGCCATCACAGACCTCCTCTCTGAAAAATGATGTTATGTACGACTTGAATATACTCAGTAAACTTACGGGCACATTCACCCAGGCATATTAGTAAAAACAAGACCCCCGCATTCTAGCTCGATTTACCCTTTTCCATACAGGATTTCATTTCACCTTCACACCAACCCCAGAGGTAGGTAGAGCCCTATTATGATAAGTGAAAACACCAAGGGCCTTTTTTGACAACCGAAAAACTGCAGGGAGGTCTGGGCCCCTCCCTAAATGAATGGACAGGCGAGGTCTGACCCCCTCCCCACGCTTGGGGCGGCCCCGCAGTTCGGAGGCTCGGGAGGTCCCCGGCGGGTCGCAGTGCGGGGCTGCCACCCGGGGACTAC
This sequence comes from Cervus canadensis, assembly GCF_019320065.1. Classification (NCBI taxonomy): domain Eukaryota; kingdom Metazoa; phylum Chordata; class Mammalia; order Artiodactyla; family Cervidae; genus Cervus; species Cervus canadensis. The sequence continues at coordinate 9,981,800 of NC_057406.1, read as the reverse complement.
ATTTCCCAGGAGGAATTGCCCGCAGCTCGGCGGCTCCCGAGTTTTTAAAGGGCTCGCGTTAAATGAGGCGGAGGGAGTTCCGCCTTCTGTCGGCCAGTAAACGACTCGAAGCTTGGTGGAGACCGAGTGTACCCTGCCAGGGTAGGCGGGTGGGACCGGGTCGCGGTCTAGAAGACCCCCAGACTCTGCAGTGTCTGCGAGGCGAGGTGAGCCCAAGCCAATCTGGAGGCAGCCTGTTCTCTTCGTGCCCACCTCGGTCTCGGACTCTATGCCCAACTCCGGGGAAACCCCTGCCAACCCCCCCCCCCCCACTTCCTATCCAGTTCTCCCTTACAAGGGGAGGGGCAGAGAATCTCGGCGCCTGCAGGGAGAAAGGCTATCCGCCGGCGGCAAAGCTCCCGAGACCCCTAAGCGACACCTCCCTCCATTTCTGGCTTCAGGACCAGGAGAGAATTTACCGGTTGCTGGGATGGGCGGGGATTCGAGATGTGATAACTACAAAATGAAGTGAAGGCCTGGGGGCGTGGGGAGCTGAGCCTCACAAAGCGCCTCTACGTCCATCCTTCCTAGTCCCGTGACCTTCACCCCTTCACCGTAAAATGGGAGTGATTGGGGGGGGGGGGGAGGGAGTGACAGCGTTACCTGCTTCTCCAGGCAGGAGGTGCGAAGGATCGAGAAACGGGTGGAGAGCGCTGTGCAAATAAAATTATTTCATCATGGTGCCACTGAATTCATTCAGGCCTTATTTTGAGACACGCGGGGACCTGGGATGGGGGGATGACATGTCTATAGGATCGCTGGGTGAAACAACATCTCGGACCTGTGGCTGTCACGTGGATGCCTATTTTCCCAATCCAGATCTTAGTGGGAACGGGAAGAACTGTCTTTGACAATAACCAAAGCAAACCCATCAGACTGTTGTGTTTTCAAGCCAGGAGACTTCGGGGTAATTGACAATATCCAAATAAGAAGGTTGAGCTTTTGAACTAACCTGGCCCTTCCTGGTTTCTCTTCCTCATCTGTGCCACCAAGATATGCCCCGGAGAAGGTATCCCATACCGATACAGTCTCAAGACTCCCCCTCCCCGTTCCCAATCATTTGGATTAATCCAGCCCTTGGTGTGTGTGTGAAGGGGGGGGGGGGAACCCATTAATTTCCCTGTCCTCAGAGACTCCCAAGTCCAGTAGGAGCCTCCCCCCCCCCACACCCCTCCCAATAGCGACCAGTTTCCCCTCTCTTCCCCCATCTAAACCCTCCAACCCTTCCCCGTCTACAGCTGGTGTCTGCAAACACCTCCTGGACCTTACTACCCAGATACCGTCATCATTTTGACTAGCTATAAATCCCCACCACCAGGGTATTGTTTAAGCTAAGAGTGACAGCTTATTTGCTTGGAGAATAAAAGCGGGTTGTTGCGGGAGGGGGCTCAGAGAGGGAGCATTACAGAATCTCAACCTAGGACCCCTGCCAAGAGGGACCCTGCATGTGAATATAGGACGTCTATGGCAGACAAGAGGTCCCAGGAACGCTGCGCCCCTGACCACTAAAGCCCCTCTGAGCCCCCGAGGCTCCCCACAGACGGTGGTACCCGTTGTTTTCCTTATCTGTACCTGCCAAGCAGCAAGGGGAAAGATACATAAATTTTAACAAAGACATCGCATCTTCCGAGCAAAATGGAGGTGGTCCCGGCCAGGGCTCCCTGAACAACTCACACTTTCTGAAGATCATTGAGGACTCAAGCAATATGACCCTCTCCTCGACCTCCCCGCCAGAGCCCCGTTTTCCCAAAATCCCAAAGCTCTCAGGGCTTCTCCTCATCCCAGGGGTCCCCAAGACAGTCTTTGATTAGAGCCTTCTGAGCAGCGCCTTCATTGTGGACCTCCCAGCGCATCGTCTTCAAGGAGTTCTGGGAGGGGGACTAGACCCCCAGGCTGGGTCCTAGGAGTGGGGGCAGCAAGCTCTGTCTCTGACACCCCAAAACTCCTAGGCTGAGGAAGGACTATAAATGAATTCCCAGGTAGGATACATGGAGGATTGGGGGGGGGGGGTCTTTGAGGAGAGGAGGAGACCTGGGAGACCCCTCCTCATTCCCTCAGGGACCCAGGCAGCATTCGGGGTTCGGCCTCAGGAGAGATCCTCGATGCAGATGTCGGGGGCGCGCTGGGGGAGCGAACACAGAGGAGGGGGAAGGGACAAAGTTTGAACGTGCCCTTCCAACTCTTCCAGGGAAAGTTTACTTCGGGGTCCCATGGACTGAGAGATGGTAGAGGTACGGGGGGCCCGGTGGCAGGATGACCCCCGAGAGGTGACCGGACCCCGGGGGAGCGACCCCTCCCCCCTGTCCCAGCTAGGCCCGGCTGGGAGTCGCCCGTCTCGGGGCCGCGTGTGTTAGTTGGGGCCGCTTTCGGGCCGCTCTGCTGGGCTGGGGGGTCCCGCGGCGGGCCGGGAGTGAGGTCTCCGGTAGCCCCAGGGGGGAGCTTTCCTACGGGGGTTTTCAAGCAGCGGGACTCCCAGGCCCCGCAGAGCCAGCCCCCCGCAAAGGGGAAATGTGCCGGCGCGCCACCGGTCCTCAGCGCTGTTTGGGGCGCGTGGCGGGCGCGGGGGGCGGCGGCCGAGGGAGCTGGACGCCTGGCGGAGGAGTTCAGAGAGCCAGGCAGCGGCCCGGAGCGGCGGCGGGGAGCAGGAAGGCCCGGGCAGGGGGGAAAGGTCGGATTTGCTCGGCGGAAGAAACACAGATGGCGGCGGCGCGGCGCCATTCCGGGCCGGGAGCAGGCAGCCAGCAGCCCTGTCCTCACCGCGGTCCGCCCGCCGCCGCTAAATACCCGGATGCGCCGCCCGAGCGCCAGACGCGGAGCTGGGAAAAGGGAGGCAGAACAGGAGGAGGCGGAGGCAGAGGCAGAGGCAGAGCCGGGCGCCGAGACCGACCGAGCGACAGACCGGCGGGGCTGGGCCACGCAGACACGGCCCAGTGAGCCCTCCCCGCGACCCGAGGCGGCCCCCGAGAGTCGGCCTCTGGACTGGCCTGGGAGTCAGGCTCCAGAGCAGATCCCGAGTTAGGCTTTCCTCCGCTGCCGACGAGGGCTGGCCCTTTGGAAGGTGCCGTCTTCAACAGCAGGACCAGGCAGGCCACCATGACCGAGAACTCCACGTCCACCCCTGCGGCCAAGCCCAAGCGGGCCAAGGCCTCCAAGAAGTCCACAGACCACCCCAAGTATTCAGACATGATTGTGGCTGCCATCCAGGCAGAGAAGAACCGCGCTGGTTCCTCGCGCCAGTCCATCCAGAAGTACATCAAGAGCCACTACAAGGTGGGTGAGAACGCGGACTCCCAGATCAAGTTGTCCATCAAGCGCTTGGTCACCACTGGAGTCCTCAAGCAGACCAAAGGGGTGGGTGCCTCGGGGTCTTTCCGCCTGGCCAAGAGCGACGAGCCCAAAAGGTCCGTGGCCTTCAAGAAGACGAAGAAGGAAGTCAAGAAGGTGGCTACGCCAAAGAAGGCAGCCAAGCCCAAGAAGGCTGCCTCCAAAGCCCCAAGCAAGAAGCCCAAAGCCACCCCAGTCAAGAAGGCCAAGAAGAAGCCGGCTGCCACGCCCAAGAAAACCAAAAAACCTAAGACTGTCAAAGCCAAGCCAGTCAAGGCATCCAAGCCTAAGAAGGCCAAACCAGTGAAGCCCAAAGCCAAGTCCAGTGCCAAGAGGACCGGCAAGAAGAAGTGACAATGAGGCTTTTCTTGTGGACACTCCTGCCTGTCTATTTTCTGTAAATACTTTCTCCTTCTCTCTTGGTCTCATTTGCCATCCTTTGCCCCTTTCCCTTCTGACTTTGTAAAGAGACAGAATTTGTATTTCTCAGAAATTAGGGAATAATTCATTTTTCCTTAACCAACCATGCAAGGACAGCAACAACAAATATCTCTGTAATGATGAGAATGTACTTATATTTTATTTGTTACTAATCTGCTTGTGGGTTTGGGAATTTGGGTGGGTTTGTGTGTTTTCTTTAGTTGGGTGGTTGGTTCACTCTGAAGGTAAAAGTCGGTGGGGCTGGTGGGGGGAGGAATGGGCAAGGTAGTTTGTTGGGGCTAGGTGACAGGGAGCCCAGGAACTTTAAGATTTGTAGGAGTTCCTCAGAGACCATCAAGCTTTAAGTTCAGCACTCCTTGTGAGAGTTTCAGAACCTTGGTGGGGAGTAGAGAGGGATGGCAGCAGCTGGACAGGCAAAGGAGGTAGATGGGGGTGGGGGGAAACCCTCTCTTGGCTGTCTGCCACCTTCCCGTGGTGAGAGTGGGACTTCCAAACCCAGTTTCCTTCTCACTTCTGTTAGTTTGTCCGTGTGGCCTCTCTATTGTCCTAGGGAACGGGAGGGAGGGTTAAAGTGACAGCTGGTCCTAGAAACTAGCTTTTCAGTCAGCTAGAAACTAGCCACTGGGGGTTTCTGTGGATTCAGAAAGTCTCTTGTTAAATGGGAGTAGAAACTTGGGAAGGGTGAGGAGTGTCAGCCAAGTGCCTCAGTGTGCCCCTGTTGAAACTTGGGTTTTTCCACACAACTGTATTGTTTCCTAGGAGGACCTTTTTCCTTTCACCCCTTATTTTTGGTTCCTCTTGTACAAGAGGTGGCTTTGCTTGGCAGTCCAGTGGGGCTTCAGCCCTACCACTCACCACTTAAAAACCTCCTGACCTCTTTACTTTTTTTAGATGTAGTGGTAGACGGGGGAGGAGGGGAGGGCGGGGAGTGGACAGTAAGACATACTGCAGTCGACTTTGAGTTGCTAAGTAGTTTTACAGAGCTAGGTCTGGTTGTGTGTGTGTGTGTGTGTATGTATGTATGTATATATATATATACATACCTAGGGCTAGTACTTAACGTTTCACACCCGGGAGCTGGGAGAAAAAACCCTGTACAGTCTTTCCTTTTTTTTAAATAGGCGCGCTTGCGCTCTTCCCACCCTCCTCGCCCCTTTTTATTTTTAAATAAGTGTTCCTTGTGCCTGGAAGAATTTGCTGTCTTTGTAATTTTCAAACTTTAAAATAAAATGTAAAAAAAAAAAAAAAAAGAAAATCTGAGCGCTGTGTGTTTCCGTACTTCTAAAACTGAAGGAGAAAGCGGAGCAATATGGTGGGCGAAACCTGGGGGGGAGGTTTGCACCTAAGCACTAGGGAGAGTTCCAAGAGCTCGACAGAACCCAGGAAACCTTAGGGCCGGAGCATATGGAACGTGGCTCAGCCTGCTTCTAGGCGCCCGCGTCCAGAGGGCGTCCCTACCTTCCGCGTGTGTAGGCAGGGCATGGGAATGGGGTGGGGGGGTCTGGTGGGTCTGGCCCTGATGTGTCTTCCAACCCCCGTCGCCTCCTCTCCCCCAACACGGACAGCTCCAGTCTCAACTTACATACAAATCACTCCACTTTCGTCCTCTGCTGATCCCTCCAGGTCCCGCCCTCCTATCCCTAGGTCCTCCTCCCTTGCCCTAGAGCGGAGCCCTTCTCACTCCGATTGGCTGCCGGGGCCCTGCCCCCGCACGTGATGACGCCGCTGCCTTGGTGCGCAAGGACTTGAGCGGGCAGTCTAGCTCGGGCGAGGTGGGCAAAATGTGGGCTGGCCGCGTCTTACATGCTGCGCTCTCCGGGGCCTCCCGCGGCCGCCGGGCGCAGTCGGCGCTGGCTCAGCTGCATGGCATCCTGGAGGAGGAGCTGGAAAGCATCCGTAGAGCTGGCACCTGGAAGAGCGAGCGGGTCATCACGTCCAGTCAGGGGCCGCACATCCACGTGGACGGCGCCCCGGGAGGTAACGCCCCCCTCCTGGGAATCGCCAGACCTGGACGGGTGTTCGGGGGGGCCGTCCTGAGGGTTCTTCTGAAATGGAGATCCTGGAGGCAGTGAGCGGGCCAGAGCACGGGCGCACGTAGCCGCTGCTGGACCGTTTCCCATCTGTCAGGCCGACTTGCCTTTTCCCACAGTTAATTCTAACCTGATTAGGCCTGTTCCCCCAGAAGAAGGTAATTAGTCCTTTGAGCACCTTTTTGATTTAGAGACCAGGGCTCGATCCGAGATCCAGCCTGTGAGAACGTAAGGAAGAAAGCGAGACAGCCAGTTGGCTCTCACCATACGGATTTAAGAAAGGGTGATGGGAAGGCAGCAGCAAGAAATCCCACATTTCTAGAGCTGCTGCTTTGTTCAGATTTCTGCTAACTGCTGCGCCTGCACTCCTGCAAATCTCAAAACATGGGCATGACTGGTCCCATTTACAAACGAAGAGAAACTGATGCTCATAGATTTGAAGTGCCTTGCCCATAAACCCCCAGCTAGCTGCAGGAAGAGCTGGGCTTTTAGGGTAGGTCTTCTGGTATATTGGCGCAGGAAGGTCACCTAACTGTCCATAGAGACCAACTTTCTGGCTACAATCACTGTTTGAGCAAGGGGCTTGAGGGCTGCCCCACAAGTCATACTGTGAACTGGCCCACCAGGCCTGCCTGGTTTCTGTCTCATCTGTGGTCACTGCTCATCTTGTCTGTGCCAGGACCCAGGTGGGTGCTGGTTACCAATAGGCCTCCAAACCTGCCTTCTGCCCAGGAAATAGGCCTGGAATACTTGGTGCTGTTGTGCTTATTTGTAAAACAGAGGTCTCTCTCCTCCTCCAGGGAACCTTGGAGCAGATCAAACAGTGGGAAATTAGGAGACCCAGGTTCCCATCCTGTTTTGCCTCTCCCAAACTGAGTAAACCTTGCCCTCTTGGAGTCTTAGTTTCCTTCCTGGGTCAGCTGTGTCCACTTTGGGCTTTAAAATGCAAGGGTCAAGGTCTCAGAGAGGCCACCCTCCTGGGCATACAGTTCTATACCAGGCAGGAAAGTCAACTGTGTGGAGTTTGGAGACCATTGTAGGGCTCTGTGATGCCCTCTTCTTTTACCCAGGAAAGAGCCAAGGGCCAGATGAGGGGTTACTGGTTGTCTTCAGAGATAGAAGAAGCCAGAGAGGAAGGGCTGCGGGTGAATGTGATCCAAACCTTCTCCTTCTCCAAAGTGCTCTTCTGGGAGTCCATTTCTGCCCCTCCTTCTCCTGTAACTGTTGAATTCCGTGCCTCCTAGGGGCTCCCTGCTCCCCAGCCTGGCCTCTGCTCCAGAACAGATCGTATTGTATGGTTGTTGCCTCTTCAAGGGTGACTCAATGTTCATTTCCTCTCTTGAGTCCCCAGGGCCTGGCACCTTTACAGGCCCTGATTGTCCTGAGTTCCTGTGTCTATCCCCTGTCCTCCATCTCAGGAATTATTAACTTCTGTGCCAACAACTACCTGGGCCTGAGCAGCCACCCTGAGGTCATCCAGGCAGGTCTGCAGACCCTAAAGGAGTTTGGAGCCGGCCTTAGTTCTGTCCGCTTCATCTGTGGCACCCAGGTACACCAAGGGTGTGGCCCGGGCTGGGGCCAGGGAGGACGGGGTGGTTGGGCACTGACTTCAGATGTCTGCTTCTGCAGTCAGCAGGGCTGGTTTAGGCAACTCAGCTCATCCCAGAACTCTGGGCCCATGCTTAGCCCCAGTGCTGTTCACTGGAAAAACTGGGTTCAAGCTTCTGTTTTGCTGTGAAGCCTTGGGCAAGAAATTTAACCTCTCAGAGTATCCATTTCCCCACCCACAGAACAGAGCTTCTTACCTGTTCCTCTTCAAGAAAGGAAGAATAGAAGGCAGGGATTGAAATAGAGGTTTCTGGAGCTATTCTGCCTGAGTTTGGTTTCTAGTACTGCCATTTATTGGTTCTGTTACCATGGGCAAGTGTCTTAACTTGTCTGAGCATCAATGCCTTCATTGGTAAAGTGGGAATAATAATACTTAATAAGATTACCCCAAATTAAAGAGTTAATAGTGAGTTGGCAAAAAAAGTTCGTTGAAGTTTTTCCGTAACATCGTTCGAAAAACCCTGAATGAACTTTCTGGCCAGCCCAATACATGTAAAAATGCTTAGAACAAGGCCTGGCACACAGCAGTGCTCAATAAATGTTGCTTAATAATTTTATTTTGTATATGCTACAAAATGAACTCTTTATACATGAAACTTATAGTGCTTACTATGTATCATGTGCTATTTTAAGAACATTGCAAATTACTTCTTAAGGCAGATAATAATCCCAAGTTCTAAGTGTTATTCTTGCCCCTGTTCTAGAGATGAGGACACTGAGGCCCCGAGAAGTTAATTGACTTGCCCAGAGCACACAGCCTATTGTGGTGGAACTTGAACCTATATGGCCTTGCTCAAGAGTCAGTGCTTCTGAGTCCTTGTGATTATTATTACTTGTCCTCTCAGAAAGGTGAAGGTGAAATGAATGGAACTTTTGACTTCCAACCAGGGCAGGTTAGACTGGACAGCTTCCAAATCTAACAATTGGAGGCCCAAATGAACCTAGAGTTACTTGTGTAATCCTCCTTTTTGCCATTAAACAACAGGAAAAGGCACTTAGGGACTTGCGTCATGATCCAGTGGTTAAGACTCTGTGCTCCCACTGCAAGGGGCACAGATTTGATCTTTGATCCCTGGTCAGGGAACTAAGATCGTGCCTGCTGTGTGGTGTGGCCAAAAAATAAATAAATAAAAGGAAAATAAAGAAAAAAGAAAATAGAAAAAAAGGGTACTCAGTTTAATAGAGAAAATATCTTCCTTTGCCATTAGCATCTGTAATTCTACCATCAGACCCCCATTGTAAAATGAAAACCCAACCAGGAAGAGGGGCACCTAGTGGGCCCCTAATGCTTCAGATTCCTGTGTTGGCTCTGGGTGAACCCTTGTGGTGCAAAAAGAAGGGGGAGGATTTGTTTGTGGCTCTCTAAGCCTCTGTCCCCAGGACTTGTCCCATGTGGCCCCAAAGGCATTAATATGTGTTTCACTCCTTTACTTCAGAGCATCCACAAAGATCTAGAAGCAAAGATAGCCCGCTTCCACCAACGGGAGGATGCCATTCTCTATCCCAGCTGTTTTGATGCCAACACCGGCCTCTTTGAGGTGTGTGACACCACGGGTGGGAGTTAGTGAGGCCTGCCAGGCTGTGCAGGGCTTGGGAGTGTGCAGTCTGGAGCACTTGGCAGGACACCAGGGCCATGTCTAGAGGCTCCAGTGGGCCAGCATGTCTCCAGGAGGAATCCTGGGGCTTACAAGGAGGCCAGCTTCCAGGGCATCTGGGAGGTAACCTACATCAGCTGGAAGGCTGAGGGTGTTAGGGGCCAGGCATTCACCATATTCTCACCTGCTTTTGCTAGAGCAGGGTCTCTGATTCAGCCCAGTCCTGGAACCCCTGGGGATCAAGATAGAGGCAGGGGGCTCCTTGCCTCCCTGCCCAGAATAATGCCCTGGTTGGCAGTGAAATATTGATTCAGGGGGAGTCATGAGGGAGGGAGAACCCCATGGTGGTTGGGTGATGGCTCTACTTCTGACTGCCTTCCAACAGGCCCTGCTGACCTCGGAGGATGCAGTCCTGTCGGATGAGTTGAACCATGCCTCCATCATTGACGGCATCCGTCTGTGCAAGGCCCACAAATACCGCTACCGCCACCTGGATATGGCTGATCTGGAAGCCAAGCTGCAGGAGGCCCAGGTGCGGCAGGGTCTCGCGCATCCAGGGCCAAGGTTTTATCCTCAGCCTCCCCCGCAAACTGCCCCCTTCCCCAGTGAAGGAAAAGAGGCTTGCAGAAGCCATCTCCTCACTCACAGGCAAATAGCCTGAAAGTTCGAAACAGCCAAGATCTGAACCCAGATCCTCAGACCCAACACGACTTGGCAACTAAACAACAACAATCTTAGACCCCAAACTTTATCCCATGGCACAATGCTGTTTTGAGTTCGAGGAAGCACCTTATGTGTGGCAGGCCCCTGCCCAGCATCAGAGTGGGATAAGCTTACGGACAGAACTGACCCCACCCCACCCTGCCCTCTGGAGAGGAGACTGGGAGCATTCTCACTGCCCAGTGGCTAAGCATGTCTCCAGACTGCCCTGGAGGAGATGGGGAAGGCCCAGAGGAGGGAGAGGATGTGCCAGCCTCAGCACGAGGGTACATGTGTGCTCATCTCTGTTCTGGGCACGGGCAGAGTGAGCCTTTAGAGCGCCAAGCAGCACAGAAAGGGAGTGACTTGGTCCAACTCGTGATACCAGCCACTGCCTTCCGTATCTTCTCTGCAGAAGCATCGGCTGCGCCTTGTGGCCACTGATGGGGCCTTTTCCATGGATGGTGACATCGCACCCCTGCAGGAAATCTGCCGCCTTGCCTCTCAATACGGTGCCTTGGTCTTTGTGGACGAAAGCCACGCCACTGGCTTCCTGGGGGCCACAGGACGGTGGGAGCACACAGCCCCTGAGGCCTTGGGTTGGACTCATCAGGGTGGGTGGGAAACAACAAGGCCAGCCCCTACACCCAACCCATGAGCCTGGGTGCTCAGGTGGCCGTGGTGGTAGTGGCAGCTTCCCTTGCAGGGGCACAGATGAGCTGCTGGGCGTGATGGACCAAGTCACCATCATCAACTCCACACTGGGGAAGGCACTGGGTGGAGCATCAGGTGCTTGCTGGCTTGGGCCCCTGGGCTCCCTTTATCTGCACGCACGGCCCTGGAGGGGTCTTGAGGGAGGTGGGAAGGGGAGACCTGGGGCTGCAGGGAAGAAGACAGCATGGACTGTCCTCTCAGGAGGGCCATGGGATAAGCTCTGGCTCCTTGTGCTCACCCTTGTTCTCAGGGGGCTACACGACCGGGCCTGGGGCCCTGGTGTCCCTGCTACGGCAGCGGGCCCGGCCCTACCTCTTCTCCAACAGTCTGCCACCTGCTTCTGTCGGCTGTGCCTCCAAGGCCCTGGACCTGCTCATGGAGAGCAATGCCATCGTCCAGTCTATGGCAGCCAAGACCCTGCGGTGCGGTCCTGGGCAGGGTGGGGCCAGCTGGGGCGAGGGAGCTAGTGAGGGTCTGCCCTGTGTGCCTGCACAGGCCTATAACTCCCTGCCTTTGCATCCTGCCTCTGCCCACCTCCATGTCCCCAGCGGGTTGGTCTGGAACTTGGCTCTCTTAACCAGGGGCTACGTGCTTGCCCCCACCCTCTTCTCTCTGTCTTTTTCTTCCATTTCTTGGTACATTTCATGTATGTTTATTTTTTTTATTTTTTGGCCCTACTGCCTGTGGGATATTAGCTCCCCAACCAAGGATCGAACCCACGCCCCCTGCATTGGAAGTATGGAGTATTAATCACTGGACTCCCAGGGAAGTCTCCCCGGTGCATTTCTTTGCAAATGATCCTGCATTCCCCCTTCTTGTACAGTCCTGTCTTTCCGCCTCCCTAACTGGTCTTCCTGTTCCTCTGCCTCTTTCCCCATCTGCCTCTCTGGGTCAGCATCTCTGTCTTTGTTGGTCCCTCCTGCAGACTTGGTCACAAGCCTTGGGTCACATCCATGTCCATCAGGGGTGGATGTGATTACTCCACAGTCCCCCAACTCCCAGTAACACCCAGCTCATGCCCACAGATTCCGCAGTCAGATGGAGGCTGCTGGCTTCACCATCTCAGGAGCCAATCACCCCATCTGCCCTGTGATGCTGGGTGACGCTCGGCTGGCCTTAAACATAGCAGATGACATGCTTAAGAGAGGTAAGGAGGCGGGGCTTGAGATGTGGCTGTGGGTCCTAAAAGAAAAGGAGGGAACCCTTAGACTGTGAATATCCCCTCTTCCCCCAGCCCTACTACCCTTCTTAGATCAGATGTCTGTCCAAGCTTGAAAACCCTAGGCCATGAGGCAGTCCCAGGTTTGAGAGACCTTTGGCCGCTCCCTTGCCCTCTGTAGCCCCCAGAAAAGTAAGGGCTATCTGTCATGCCCTCCAGAACCTGCCTGGTTATGGTGAGCCCCAACTTGACCCTCTCTACCCTCGCAGGCATCTTTGTCATTGGGTTCAGCTACCCTGTCGTCCCCAAGGACAAGGCCCGGATCCGAGTCCAGATCTCAGCAGTGCACAGCGAGGAGGACATTGACCGCTGTGTGGAGGCCTTCGTGGAGGTGGGGCGGCTGCACGGGGCACTGCCTTGAGTTCTGGGTAGTGACCAGCAGAGCCGAGGTCCCCCTCCCAACACAGTGAAAAGGGGGGCCTCTGATCAGCCCAGGCCAGAGGCTCTGAACTCTGTCATTCCTGGCGCCAGGCTGGCATGAGGCCTGTGCTTGTGGGTGTGAGGTTAAAGCAACAGTGTGGAAATCGGCTGTGACGTGTTGGTCTGCTTTATTCTCTCAGAGCAGCCCCAGTCCTGCAGCTGGTTGAAGGATCAGGCAGGAGCTGGGGCTTTGAGGGCTGTGATAGCTCTCAGAGTTGATCACCTCTTCGAAATTAAGATGGGACCCAGGCAGGTGGGATGACACCATTTGGCTCAGTTGGATGCTTTCCTGACGTAGAGAGAAGCTGAGCACCAGCCCTACAGGCCCCTTCCCATGCCACCCGCCCCCCCTACTCCACAGCCTCCAGAGTCTAGCCCTGGTGAACCCCTCATCCTCTGCTCCCCACCCCAAGGATGGCCTACAGCTGCCCAGATAAGAAGGGGCTGGACACCCAAGTCCATGTTTGGGAGAAGCAGAAGATTGCGCCCCAGAGGAAAGAATGTCACCATTGGAGAGGCCCCGAGAGACTGGAACCCTATATTCTAGCCCCACTTTGTCCCTGCCTTTGTGGCCTTAGGCAGCCCCTGCCCCCGTGTGTGCCTCGGTCTTCCCTGCTGTACCAAGACTGGCTGTTACATTGGTATCTGGAGCCCTTCCATCTCCATATTCCCAGGGCTCACTGGTCTAGTCAGAGGAACCGCCAGGGGGCGCAGTGAGCTCGGGTTCTGGCTGCTATTTTCCAGCCCCCTCTAGACTTCAGGCCTTGGACAGGCTGTTTTTACAGCCCCACAGGCAAGGCCCCATCCCCACTGCCCCCCCCCCAACCCCCGACAACGGCTCACTGCTCCCCTGCTAGAGATGACAGTCCCCTTCCCATCGTCGCAGCCCTTCTCTCTCCATAGCCCTCCCCACTCAGCCTTATGGGCACCTGGTAGGGTAAAGGATGGGTCTGAGTCACACAGCTCCAGCCTCAGCATGGTGTGGCCTTGGGAGCTAATAGTCTGCTGGCGAGAGGGCAGGGAGGATGAAAAAGCCCTTTTTCATTAGAGGTGGGCGCCACGGCTCTGGTGCCCCACACCCCCAGCCCTCCCTTCAGCCTGGGTGTCTAGAGAGGGACAGTCTGGGTGAGCTCTGGTCCCAGCCAGCAGGGTCTTAACGCTGGGATTCTGAGAATCCTAGCCTGTGATCCTGGGCAGTTTGAAGCTGGGGGTCCAGGAGTTTGAGGTACTTGGGGATGCAGCCCCAGGGAAGGGGGCTGCAGTGGCCACATCAGGGGCCCAAACACAGGGTAGGGCATCTAGCACCAGGTGCACTTCAGCAGCAAGTACCCACCGCCTGGTGCCCAGCGCCTGGCCAGGCCAGCAGCTTGATGTGTGTGGTCTGCTCAGGCTGGCAGGTCATGGCAGGTGACCATGAGCAGCCACGGGAGGACGGGTCACAGTTGGTAATGCCCAGATAAGACAGCCGTAGGTGAGGTCCACCCACCAGTGGTACAGAGTGCATGCTTCTTCCTCCTACAGTTTCCAGGCACCACCAGCTGCTGACGTTGTGTGCCTGGGGACAGCCCAGCACTGTGACGCTGTGGGCCAGCTCGTCGCAGTAGGGTGCCAAGTTTTCAGCCAGCTCATGGTTCAGCATGTGACCTGTACTGGCCCAGGTCCACCATGGCGCAGGTCTTCCGCAACTGTCCCAAGGGGTCAGAAGAGGTGCCATCAGGCACAGGGGCACCTCTGGGCACACTTGCTTGGGCTTAGCACATACTGGTCATTGCCAGAGGCCAAGACAGGCTATAGGGCCAGCCACAAAGTCGCACTTTCACATCTTGCAGGGCCCAGATCTCCAGGGACTGCTCTCAGGGCACACCATCTGTCCTCTACATTGGGCGCAGGGTTCAAGGCCACAGCCACCAGAAACAGCAGTTGGAACAAGGGGAGGTGTGGGTGCCCGGGGCCCACTGGGCTGAGGCCATGGTGAGGCGCCCATTCTGCCTGCCTCACAGGTGGTCCTACTCTGGTTGCCTCGATCTTCCTCTCCTCGGCTGTCATCACAGCTCAGCTTAGCTGCTCCTGGGAGCTCTTTGCCCTAGAACTGTTCCAACCCAGCCAGAGCCCAGACTCTGGCAAGGAGGGCCATAGCTGGCTTGGGGCTCCCAAGGGGAGGGAGGGCAGTGTGTCAGGGCTTTCAGGGTCCAGGCCTGCCACATTTGTGAGTCAAGGCTTCTGGGCATCTCACAGTGCATTCCTTCCATATAAGATGGTTGTGGACCCCCAAGTTCTCAAATCCCACCACTCTAAGTCTAGATCCTATAGTTCTGCTCTTCTGAGATCACAAGATTCTACAATTCTAACTCCTTAATGCAGTTTTGATAGCTCTGAATTCAGGTTTGCAGAATCTAGGGATGATCCCTAATATTTTCAATTCAATGAGTTTCTGCTTCTAAAAGTTCGGGGATATTCCACATCTGTGTTGGGTGGCATCAGGCTTTAGAGGAGCGTGAGCACTGGTGAACATCCCAGGGCCTCGGGAAGCCAGTTCTGAAGAGTCTCGTCCCAGCTCCTCAGGCCTTGGTTGCAAGTCCTGGCTTCATCAGCATCATCTCAGGCTGTTTTCTTTCTCTTTGCACAGACTTCTTGACATTCACCCCACCCTCCCAGCTTCTAGAAAGACTACACAACCCCTAACGCCTCTCTTCCCCATTCATTGCAGATTGCCTTCTGCCCCGACTACATTTGTCTAGTACCAACAACCACCTTGTTGTTAAATCCAATGCATCTTGTCCCACTGGCCTCTAACCCTCTGGAAGATGTGGCCATGTGGTCCACTCCTCCTCCAAGAGGAGGTCCAGACCAGAACCCCATGACTGAATCACCAGTCATTCACCAAGACCCGGTAACCTCTTTGCCTGGAGGAGAGGCTCTTAATGGGTCACTCATTAAATCACTCCCCCTCTAGCCATTCTTTCAACCCCAGGCCATAATAAGCTAATTACAAAATAAATGAGCAGGTCACGCCCCTGCTCTAGAATCTTCTGTAGTTCCCCACTGCCCTAAGACTAAAAGTCAGACTCTGGACACGCACATAGACCCTTCAGTCTTCAGGCAGACTGAAGCCCTGGAATCAGTTTAGGGAAGTTCATGGATCTTGAAATTCTCAGGGCCAGGAGGAATCCTAGTCTGCAGAAAAAGAGACTTTTATCTGGTTTCCTAGCGTTGGACACTCCATTCAAGACTAGAAGTCCTGGGACTTCCTTGATAGTTCAGTGGTCAAGACTCCACACTTCCAATGCAGGGGGCTCTGGTTCGATCCCTGGTTGGGGAACGAAGATCCCATATGCCATGTGGCAAAAAAAAAAGACTAGGAGTCCTTTCTGAACTTGGGTTGGAGCCCTTCTTGGAGCAGGGAGCAGAGAGGATGTGGAGTGGAGTGAGCAAGCAGGACCACGGGAGGTGAGAGGGCCAGGAATGGACTGGGCCCTGGGCACAGAGGGGTTAACCACAAAGCGAGAATCTCAGAGAGCGAGATCAATGGGTTACTCGCTGCAGAAAGGCAGAAGCAACGCAGAGAGGCGGAGGAGAGGAGAGCCAGGCAGAAGAGCATGCCACCCGGGGAAAATCAGGGGCTGAGGAGGAGGTGGCTACTTCTTCGGAGGGAGAGGAGAGGCCTTAAAGGAGAAGAGGGCGCAGTGGGAGGCAGAGCTGTACCTGCAGGTAGGCACCAAGGGGCAGCCACTGAGCCAGGAGGCAGCTTCAGCCTGGTCAGTTTGCCCAGGGAGAGCAGGAGCCCAGTGCCCAGGACTGAGGTCTGTGTCGCCCATCTGGGCTTGGTGGTGGGGGTGGGGGGTGGGGGCGGGCTCCTGCATGCTGGGATCGGGGGTCTCTAAGATACCACCTTTCTTTCCTCCTCCCTGCTCGGCCCCCTTGCCCTTCATTCGTCCAGCTACCCCAGAGGTCCAAACATGCAGGGAGACCCACAAGTAGCAGCCGATGTGGGCCATGGGGTGTGACAGGGGTCAGCTGATCATAGCTTACATAGATGTAACACACACACAGACACACGCACGCACGCACACATGCAGGTTGTCAGGGGCACCACCTATTACAGCTCTCAGATGAGTGCTCCAGCCTGGGAGTCGGTACCAGGGTCGCAACAACCTCAGATCTCTCAGAGTGTGATAACTAGCTTCCCAAGTCCCCTCTCTGAGCCTCAATTTCCTCATGTGCAAAGGTGGGCAGTGACCTATATGGTGCTCCCAGTTGTGCCATGTGGTGCTCTCACTAAGCTGGACTATCCAGTGACTCAGGGATGTCACCCCAGTTTGGCTGAATTTGACTAATATCCAAAAGTCTTCCCTGTATTTCAGATCCCCATTGAAAAGTGAGGAAAATACACCAGATCCTGGGGTTGGAACTGCCCCTCCCCACACCCCACTTTGCATATGTCTTTACCTGCATCATTGGTTGAAGGTGTCTATCCACTACCTAATCAGTCCTTCACGCCCTGGGATGTTTCCTAGGAAACTGAGAAACCCACCTTAGACACCAGTGAGACTGCCAGGAGCTTGCACAGTGGGTCTCAGGGATAAGTTTTGTCTCTGTCTGCCCAACATCCCTGTCCCCCACAAACGTCCACCCCAGGAGACTTGGCCAGGCCTATGGTGGGGGAACTAGACCCCTGAATTAAGTGACCAGAGCTGAGGACTCCAGCTTTTCTTCCTCAGGTGCCCATCTGTTGGGAAGATGGCTGATATTCAGAACATTTCGCTAGACAGCCCGGGGAGTATGGGGGCTGTGGCAGTGCCCGTGGTCTTTGCCCTCATCTTCCTGCTGGGCACGGTGGGCAACGGGCTGGTGCTGGCAGTGCTGCTGCAGCCTGGCCCGAGTGCCTGGCAGGAGCCGGGCAGCACGACGGATCTATTCATCCTCAACCTGGCGGCGGCTGACCTCTGCTTCATCCTGTGCTGCGTGCCTTTCCAGGCCGCCATCTACACGCTGGACGCCTGGCTCTTCGGGGCCCTGGTTTGTAAGGCTGTGCATCTGCTCATCTACCTCACCATGTACGCCAGCAGCTTCACCCTGGCGGCTGTCTCAGTGGACAGGTGCGCTGGGCTGGGAACGCGGCCCGGTCTGGGGGAGGGGAAGGAGGGAATCGGGGACCAAAAAGGGAGGGGGAGGGAGAAAAAGAACAGCTGTCTGGCCCCCACCAACCAGTCTCGGGGCATACTCGGAGTATACTGCAGGGCATACTTGAGGGGGTCATCCTGCCCTCACCCCATCTTCACTGGGAGAATCCTGAGAACATCTCTGTGTTCCAAGTGTCAGCACAGGGCCTGGCACTTAGTCCGTGCTCTGTAAGCATGAAATGAATGGCAAAAGGAACACACGAATGAAATTCATCAGCTATTTTATTACCGCCCACATCTGGCCCGAGTTGTGATCAGACCGGCTTTCAGGGCTTGAAACTTGGGGTCAAACCTAGGCTCACTCTCTAGTTAACTCGTTGATGACCTTGGGCCGGTTGGTCATTTCTCGCTGAGCTCCGCCCCAGCCTCGGTAGGTGCCGGGCGCTGGTCCAAGCGCTTTGCGCGCTAACTCCCTTCATCCCCACAACCTCCCTGCCAGCGAGGCCCGGCGCGCGGTCACCGCGACAGTTCAGACGCGGGCGGTATCCAGGCCGCCCGCCCGCCGCCGCGCTGACGCCGCGCCCGCCCGCAGGTACCTGGCCGTGCGGCACCCGCTGCGCTCGCGAGCCCTGCGCACGCCGCGCAACGCCCGCGCCGCCGTGGGCCTGGTCTGGCTGCTGGCGGCCCTCTTCTCGGCGCCCTACCTCAGCTACTACGGCACGGTGCGCTACGGCGCGCTTGAGCTCTGCGTGCCCGCCTGGGAGGACGCGCGCCGCCGTGCCCTCGACGTGGCCACCTTCGCCGCCGGCTACCTGCTGCCCGTGGCCGTGGTGAGCCTGGCCTACGGGCGCACGCTGCGCTTCCTGTGGGCAGCCGTGGGCCCCGCGGGCGCGGCGGCGGCCGAGGCCCGGCGCAGAGCCACGGGCCGCGCGGGGCGCGTCATGCTGGCGGTGGCGGCGCTCTACGCCCTCTGCTGGGGCCCGCACCACGCGCTCATCCTCTGCTTCTGGTACGGCCGCTTCGCCTTCAGCCCGGCCACCTACGCCTGCCGCCTGGCCTCGCACTGCCTCGCCTACGCCAACTCCTGCCTCAACCCGCTCGTCTACGCGCTCGCCTCCCGCCACTTCCGCGCCCGCCTCCGCCGCCTGTGGCCCTGCGGCAGCCGCCGCCCCCGCGCCCGCTGCCCCCCGGGTGGTGCCCGTCGCGCCCTCCGTCGCGTCCGCCCGGGATCCCCGGGCCCCGCCGGCTGCTCCGGGAACGCCCGGCCTCGCGGGAGGCTGCCGGTGGGCTGCGACTGGGGCGGGGAGCGGGGTCCAGAGTCCGCAGGTGGTGGAGAGGCGTGCAGGGTCCTACATGCCAGAGGACCAGAATAAACCTTGTCTGCCTCCGCTCTGCCGGGTGTCTGTCTGTCTGTCCTTCCTCTTCCAGGGCCGGACCGTACTAGGAGATGGGGCCAAAGCCAGGAACCCTCTGGGGAGAAGTGGACACTCAGTCCATGGAGTGACACCCCTGGACGGTGAAAATGGTTCCACGCAGCCAAGCGCAGGCCCCCAGGCCAGGCAGCCCCCCGACTATGTCCATAGCAACTCTGGCAGGAAGGAGGGTTGTCCCTCTGCCCATTCCTCCAACTCTGTTAGCGTCTTGGAAGCCCTGCTTCCTCTACCAAGCCCCTTCTCCCTTCGAAGCCCTGTCCTGAGTAACTTAATAGCGTAGTAGTAGTGCTG
Source organism: Cervus canadensis (assembly GCF_019320065.1). NCBI lineage: Eukaryota > Metazoa > Chordata > Mammalia > Artiodactyla > Cervidae > Cervus > Cervus canadensis. Next base: position 9,962,867 of record NC_057406.1, on the reverse strand, counting down.
GTCGCTCAGTCGTGTCCGATTCTTTGCGAACCCAAGGATTGTAGTCCAGTCAGGCCTCTCTGCCCTTGGGATTTCCCAAACAAGAATACTGGAGTGGATTGCCCTTCCCTTCTCCAGGGGATCTTCCCAACCCAGGGATGGAAGCTGGGTCTCCTGCACTGCAGGCAGATTCTTTTTTTTTTTTTTTTTTTTTTGCAGGCAGATTCTTTACCGTCTGAGCCATCAGGGAAGTCAGAGTAACTTAATACTAACAGATACAAAATAAACATAGCAAATACTTATTAAGCACTTTGTATGTATCCCATGAGGCTTCCCTGATGGCTCAGCTGGTAAAGAATCCGCCTGCAACGAGGGAGACCTGGGTTCTTTCCTTGGTTGGGAAGATCCCCTGGAGAAGGGAACAGCTACTACAGTGTTACATTCTTCAATCTAATTACAGCTTTGCAAGGTAGATATCATTCCTTCCTCTTTAAAGATGTAGACATCAGGAATCAGAGGAGTTTAGCGATTTGCCACACAGCTAGTGTTTGGGAGAGTCTGGATTCAAACCTACTGCTGTTTACCTTTTCTACTTAGCAGAACCGACTCCTCCACCTCTGGGACCTCTGTTCTCAGATCCCATAGTTTCCAGTGTTTCTCTTGGTTCTTCCTCATTCCGCTTCACCTCTCTTCCCCAAACCTATAGATCCCCATACTCAACTGGCTGCCCTGGAAACCACAGAGGGTCCCCACTCCCCTGCTATAGCAGAATTCTGTTTAGGTACTCAGAACAGCGGGTCTTGATGGGTGTGCCCCAGCCATCAAGTCCTAGGTCCATTGCCTGACCCCAACTCCTCACATTATTCCTTCAGCCACTTGAGGCTCCTGGCTCAGGGGAGACATTGAGCCACACTCAGACCCCAGCTGGCCTTCCAGCAGCCCTGATTACCCTGTGGCCCCCTCCCTACCTGGCCCTACACACAGCTGGCATAGTCTGTGGCTGTGGAAATCTCCTAATTAACCAATAGATCAGTCCCAATGGTGTGGAGCTGCCCACTTCCTCCCTCACCGTAAGCCAATATTGTTTATTAGCTTCTGGCTGAGACCTTCCAATTCTCTGTCTCCCTGGCACACATGCCCCAGCTGCTGGGCACCCTGGAAAGGCCCTCCTTGACACTGGGCAGCTGCTGAGACCTCCTCACTGCCTGCCACCTGCCACAGACCCAGGGATCAGAGTGGCAGTCAGCCTTCTCAGGGGGAGGCTGAGAGCCAGCTGGGAAGCCAGTGCCGCCAGGGCCCAGCACCAGGGCTGACACCTGGTCCCCAGCTCTTTCTCCCCGGTCTCTGCCAAGATGTCCCCGACTGACTCAGGCTGCAGCAGTGGGAGAGTTTCCTGGAGGGCAGGGGCTGTGATGCTGCCGCTTCTGCAGCCCCCAGGGTGGCCTCTGTCTCCCCACGGCCATCACTCACACCTCCCCTGCCTCATCCGTGCCTGGCACCAACAGGCAAGGGATATGACTTCCGTTTGCAGAAGTGAAAACTGAGGCTCGAGACGAGGTACTTGATCATAGCCAAGTGGCAAAACTGAGGAAGAGCCAGGATCCTAACTGGGCGAGAGGAATGGCTCCAGGGGCAGCCCGGGAAGTGTTGGAAAAACATCTAAGAGCATCTGACAAGACTGCTACACACAACAATGGTGAGAGCCCACGAAGCCGAAGTTCGGAACAAAGTCTCCCAGGGTGGCCTATGCTGTGGTTGGTCCAGCCACCCAGGTGGGCTGGTACTTCTCCACAGTCACCTCTGTGGGCACGGACAGGTGACCCACTGCAAACAGGATGGGCAGGAGACAAGCGCCCAGCCAGGGAGTGACAGCCAGAGCCTGAACTGGCATGAAACTCCAGGCCTGGGGGAGGGGTCCGTCAGTGAAAGCCCTGCATGGTGGCCTGGCAGAGGGACAGTCGTACAGCCCAGGCCCTGGCTGGACCCTGAGGCCTCCTGCTTCTGACTCCTGCTTCTGAATGGGTCTCCCTGGCCCATTGGAGCTAGATAAAGAAGCCCAGACACCCCGACTAATGGAGGGCCATACAGCCTGGCCCAGAGTAGGCGCACGGCTGACATATGATACAGGAGGACAGAGGTGCCAGGGAAGGCAAGGCGTGACCCTTTCTTCCTTCTTTATCCCTCAAACATTTGAGTGCCTGCCTTAATCTAGCCCTTGAGAGGAAGTCAGAGATGATGTGAATTTGGCCTGGCCCCTGCCTTCTGGGAGCTCTTAGTCTAGCTGGAGAGCCAAAAATCAAAAGAAGAAAGGATAGCACTGTGTCATGGGGCCATAACAGAAAAGTACACAGGGCCCAGAGTAGGAAATGCCTGCCTTCCTTGGCCAGTCCAAGCAGGATACCCAGAGGAAATGACATTTAATATGCATTTTCTTGGGAAAAGATGGGACAGGCCTGCCAGGCAGAGCAAAGGCCAGGGCAGGTACAGGTGGGAGCAGTAAGTGGGTTTGTGTAGCTGAAGCAGAGTGGGATAGGGTGGGGTGGGCCCTGGAGAGGCAGGGAGGGTGGGTGCAGTGAGGTCACATGTGCCTCCTAGGTCAGCTGGCGGGGGCGGGGAGGGGGGGTCAGGAACTCCATCCTTTCAGGCAGGCAGGCAGTGATGCCACTGGTTTTCAGGAAGGGAGGGGCCCTGGGTTGCTGTGTAGAGGCTGGGTTGGAGGTGCCAGGCTGGCAGCAAGGATCCAACCCAGAGGCTGCTCTGTGAGCCCTGGGTCAGGAAAGCTACCACCAAGGGCCTGGCCTGGGGCTGGGGCTGGGAGATTATTTTTGCCATGGATTTGGCAGGAAGATTGATGGCCTGCTGCTGGGCTTAGGCTCAGCCCCTGAGGTTCCTGGGTCTGCTTCAGGAGGCTAATGAAATGCGTGGAAGAGCAGATGGTTGTAATACTTTGGTGGAAAGAGTTGAGTCCTGGAGGACCAAAGGCAGGCAATCCGGCTGTCCAGAGGCTGAATGAGCCCCGGCCACTGCCCCTAGGGCCCAGGAGAATCCACCTGACCTCAGCCTCCTATGAGGTCTCGAGCCAGCCTAAGAGGATGGAGCTCCTCTTATTTGGAAGGAGATTCGAATTATGTAACCCTCTCACCCTCCCGTTTGTACCAACCTGTTAGGGAGGATCCTGCAGCATTCAAGTCTGAACACCTACTCAGTACAGAGTTCTCCTGCAGGAAAGCAAGACAGAAGCATGGGGGACTGTGGGAGCCCAGAGAAGGGTCCTACCTAGCTTGGAGAGGCAGAGAAGATTTCCAGCAGGAGGTGATGCCCAAGCCAAGCCCTGAAGTGTGAGTCAGGGCAGATGTGGAAGGGAGAGACGGGAGAACGTGTGCGCAGGCCACCTGGAGTCCTCCACCTCGACTCAGGCACAGCACGATGAGCCCAGGGCCTGGGACAGGGTACATGGAGCCCCAGCAGGAGGTGAGGTGGGAGAGGTCAGGGGAGGCAGCTGCAAAGGATTCTCTAAATCCTGTCTGTAACCAAGACTGTACCTTGTCCTGAGGGCAGGGGGACTCATGGAAAGGTTTTGAACAAAAGAGTGACCGGATCAGATATATTCTCGAGGGAACTCTTTCTGGCTGCAAGGCAGACTATACCTGGGGAGGGAGAGCAGAATGAGGCTGAGGCTGGGCAGACTAGTTAAGAGGCTAGTGTGAGAACCCAGAGAAATGAAGGCATCCAAGATGTGGCAGTGGGTAGAGAGACGTGGACAGATGGGACAACCACATACGAGGTACAATTGCTGGGGCTAAATAGTGATTAAATGTTATGGGGTGGGGGAGAGCAATGTCCCAGATAACACCCAGCCTTCTGGCTCAGGCTACTGGGGGTGGCAGTGGGGGGATGTTGAGCTCGGTGGGAACGCATTGAGATGAGGGGCCTGGGGGACATGGTGAGGGTGTCCGTGGGGCAGTGGTGAACTAGGCACCTGTTGTATTTCAGACCTTGTACTTGGCCCTGGAAGGTGTGTCTCATCTGCTTTCGAGTTTGAATTTGGAGAAACTGAGGCTCAGAGAAATTAAGTCACTTGCCCAAGATCGCAGAGGTAGTCCCAGACAGAGCTGGGGTCTAATTCAAGTTGGTCTGATTTCAGTTTCATGGTCTTTTGGGAAGAGAAGAGGCAGATAGGAGTTGTTTTTTTTTTAAGGGGAGGGAGGAATTCGAATGTGCAATGGTGACCCCCACCACCAGCCGGCCCCGTGTAGCAAATGTAGCCAAGGTGAAACTCAGCCCCGGGCAGGGTGGGCAAGGTGAGGACCTTGGCACAACCATGTTAACCAGTCTCTCTCCCTGCCTCCAGCTGACAGGAACAGCACCATCTATCAACTTCAGGGTGTGTACCTGGGGACATAAATACCAATTAACCACCCCGAGTTTCCCTATGAATGAACATTAGTCCTTAGCCTGGATGCAGGGCTCATTTGCAAGTTGCCGGCTGGATCCAAGATGGCATGAAGCCAGAAGGACAGGCTGTGGGGGTGGAATTGTTTCTGACTTAAGAGGACAAGACTGATTTATTGAGGCATCTGCTTGATGCCACCTTGCTTTAGCAGCTTGGGCTTTGCGTAGGGTTGAGCCTGAAGCAGGGGGAAGGGTTGTGAGGAGGGGTTGAGGGGCAAAGGGGTGCCAGTTGGGAGTTCCTGGGGGTGCTCTGGATGGCTGTGGTTCTGGGGAGGGTGCTGGGCTGGGCATGGTGGGCCTGTCAGGTCAACTCAGAGAGGCGGCGCAGTGCAGGGGTCAAGACACGGACTATGAGCCACATCACCTGGTTTGAATCCTGGCTCCTGCACTTTGCAGCTGACCTCTTAGGACTATGGAACTGAGCCGCCTAAGCTAGGCTGCGATGCAGGCACACTGCCACAGGTTGCTTCCTGGCTGCCGCCACCTATGTGAGAGGTTTCTAGGGCTCTCCTGGGCAGATCCTTGCCTCCATCAAAACCCTAAAAACCCTAACAATCTGAGACTTCCCTGGTGATCTAGAGGTTAGGATTCCAAGTTTCTACTGCAGGGGCTGAGGTTCAGTCCCTGGTTGGGGAACTAAGATCCCACAAGCTGCATGGTGTGGCCAAAAAAAAAAAGAAAAGAAAACAAAGCCCCAAAAACCCTCACAATCCAACTGAGGAGGCTCAATTCACCTGCCTCTGCCTCCTCTGCACATGCTGATGGCCAAGGGCATTTAATAAACGTGCCATCCTCCCCAGCTTCCAAAGTGGGAGAACGTCACTAGGCTGGCATGGGCCAGTCACAGAGACAAGGGACCACTCTGGGCCCTGGTCTGGGGCTTTGAACAAGACTCCTTTGCTGCCTTGAGTTCGTTTCCTCAACTGTCAAGTGAACTGATCATATCTCCCTGCAGGTACGGGCCTCAGTGTTTGCTGGAGAGTCGGCATCAGGGGCTTTGGGCTCTCATTCCCTATAGCTGGGGGGGCTGGGAACTTTGTTGTTATCCAGGTATGTATCAGTCCAGCATCCTGTCCTCCTGACCCTGGCTTGGGCTCGGCATCTGAAGCAGTTTGGGGATCTGAGGGGAGGGGTCTTTTCCCCGGAGCTCATGGTGATTGCTCTAGGTAAGGGCGCTTATGACCTCAAGGGTAGAGGTGACAGCTTGCCTCACCTGCTTTCTGTCGCCAGGGCAAATCTTCTGACCTCAGGATCTCTGCAGCCTGGTCTCACCTGCCTCTCTGGCCAGCCCCTCACGCTCCTGGGCCCCACGTTTTCCATGCCATCTCCTGGTCCCACAGCCAACTTGTGTCCGTCCATCTGCCAGGCCTGGCTCACGCTGCTCCCAGCTCTCTGACCACCTCAGAAGGCCTATAATAGTTTGGGCAGCCACCAAAGATTGGCAAAGACCATTCCAGACCCAGCTCAGTCCCATGACTCCGCCCTGTCCTCTCTCCCCTCGGTGACCAGGTGCAGGCCTTGTATACCAGGCACACTGCTCCATGTGCTCAGTGAGGAAGGGCCCACCCCTCCCCACACAGAGAGAGATATTTACTCAGTAAGGTCCATGGGTGTCTACTGTGGCTTATGAACATTGGGGAGATCGGCACTTTGGGAATTCCTGGACTGGGCTGGGTCATGTGCTGCTATCTGACCTCAAGCAAGTTCCTCTCTGAGCCTCAATCTTGTGCATCTATAATAGTGAGCAAGGCCGCTGGCTACCCTTTGACTGCAAACACTAAATCAAAGGGCTTGTGTGGGCCTGCTGGCACATAGCAGGAGGTCAACAAATGTTGTGGCCCTCAGTTTTAGGAAACTACTTCTGAGAAGACTCTGACCTCAGGCGTGGTGGAAGCATGAGCTTTGGGGGGTGAGTCCAGGTTCCAGCCCAGCTGCACGGCTGGGTCACTCTGGCAAACAGCAGGAAGGCCAGCTATCTCGTGAATATCCTTCTCCAAGCATTACCACCATTTGCGTGGCAGGGATTTTGTGTTTTCTTTCCCTGTTATGTTCCCACCTGGAACATTGGTGAGTATAAAGCGAGTGCTGAGAGGCATTTCCAACATGAATGAAATGGGAGGTGTAGAGAAAAGGACCCTACCCAGAAGGTGAAATCAACAGACGTGGATTTTTTTTCTTCCCGCTCTCCCCACTGCTTCCCCCACAAACTTGGTTAATTCCCCGAGCAGCTAGTAAGAGAGCTGACTCCTGTGTGGGCAACCTCCGTCAGGTTCTCCATCTTGCCCTGCCCTGCTCAGCCTGCTCAGGGCGCACTTGCATGTTTTCTCTTCTTTTTAAACATATTTACTTATTCTTTTGGCTGGGGCATGCGGGATTGCTACTGCATTATCTACCTTCCTCTCTCCCCAGCCTCAGGGAGGGTACCTTCCCCAACTCTGGCAACCCGATGGGGCTTGCAGCTTCCCTACTCCCAGGGCCCAGGAGGCAGCCCCCCGCCTGAATCTCACCCCCTGCCTTTCTCTCCCCCAAGGTCCTTTCTTCTTTCAGTTCAGTTCAGTCGCTCAGTCGTGTCCAGCTCTTTGCGACTTTTGAATCGCAGCACGCCAGGCTTCCCTGTCCATCACCAACTCCTGGAGTTTACTCAAACTCATGTCCATCGAGTCGGTGATACCGTCCAACCATCTCATCCTCTGTCGTCCCCTTCTCCTCCTGCCCCCGATCCCTCCCAGCATCAGGGTCTTTTCCAGTGAGTCAACTCTTTGCATGAGGTGGCCAAAGTATTGGAGTTTCAGCTTCAGCATCAGTCCTTCCAATGAATACCCAGGATTGATTTCCTTTAGGATGGACTGGTTGGATCTTCTTGCAGTCCAAGGGACTCTCAAGAGTCTTCTCCAACACCACAGTTCAAAAGCATCAATTCTTCAGCGCTCAGCTTTCTTCACAGTCCAACTCTCACATCCATACATGACCACTGGAAAAACCACAGCCTTGACTAGATGGACCTTTGTTGGCAAGGTAATGTCTTTTGCTTTTTAATATACTATCTAGGTTGGTCATAACTTTCCTTCCAAGGAGTAAGTGCCTTTTAATTTCATGGCTGCAGTCACCATCTGCAGTGATTTTGGAGCCCAAAAAAATAAAGTCTGACACTGTTTCCACTGTTTACCCATCTATTTGTCATGAAGTGGTGGGACCAGATGCCATGATCTTAGTTTTCTGAATGCTGAGCTTTAAGCCAACTTTTTCACTCTCCTCTTTCACTTTCATCAAGAGGCTTTTTAGTTCCTCTTCACTTTCTGCCATAAGTGTGGTGTCATCTGCATATCTGAGGTTATTGATATTTCTCCTGGCAATCTTGATTCCAGCTGTGCTTCTTCCAGCCCACTGTTTCTCATGATGTACTCTGCATTTAAGTTAAATAAGCAGGGTGACAATATACAGCCTTGACGTACCCCTTTTCCTATTTGGAACCAGTCTGTTGTTCCTTTCTTCTTTAGAGTCTGGGGAAGAGCTAGGTTCCATGAGTTCCATTCAGATCTGATTAAGCTGGGATTTGGGAGACAAACTCCCCACTTCCTGAAAAGCAGCCAGGACTCAGTCTGGCGAGAGGGAAAGTGGGGCAGAGCCAGAGCAGAACCGGCACTGACAATTTGGGAAAAGTCTATCTTAACTTCGTAGTCAAATGTTCTCTGGGAGACAGCTGGGTCTGCCAGGCCTTCCCTTCAGGCTTCCCCGCTGTGGCATATCCCTGCCAGAAGGGGGTGCTGCCTTGTGCATCTCTGAGCCCCAAGGGGAATGTCGGCTTCTGCCAGGGTAGAAGTTGCCGGGTTGTGAGTTTTTGAGCCTTTACTAGCATATTAGTTTCCCTTCACTACTGCAACAAATTACCACAAATCTAGTAGCTTAAAACAACACAAATTTATTCTCTTACAGTTCTGGCAGTCAGAATTTGAAACCTGTCTCTCTGAGCTAAAATCAAGGTGTCAGCAGGTTGGTTCCTTCTGGAAGTTATGAAGGAAGAATCCATTTCCTTGCCTTATTTTTTTAATTTATTTTTTGGCTGCACTGGGTCTTCATTGCTTTGCTCGGGCTTCAGTGGTTTCGGCACGCAGGCTTAGTTGCCTGGAGGCATGTGGGATTTTCTCAGACCAGGGATCAAACCTGTGTCCCTTGCATTGGCAGGCTGATTCTTAACCACTGGCCCACCAGGGAAGCCCTCCTTGTCTTTTCCAGCTAGTGGAGGCCGCCTGCATTCCTTCCCTTGTGACCCCCGCCTCGCGGTTACTATGTCCCCTACTTCCTCTCTGAGCTGCTGCTTCCTTCTAATAAGGATCCATGTGATCACAACAGGCTTGCCTGGATAATCCAGGATAATCGCCCTGTCTAAAGACCTTAGCTTAATGACATCTGCAAAGTCCCTTTCGTCATATAAGGTGATGTTCACTGGTTCCTGGGATTAGAACATGGCCATCTTGAGGGCCACTCCTCGCCTACTACAACTAGGCTGCAGAAAGGCTACACCCTCCTGGTGTTTCAGTGACTGGGGAAAAAAGGGTCCAGGATTTTCTGCTTTGGGTTCAGCTAGGTCCTCCCTAACCTTGTATTTCTAAGGTCTAGGCTTCACCAACCCCCTGACCCCTTCCAAACCAAAGAAACTAGCTGCCATGTCTCCTTGCAAGTCTGGTGACAAGCCTGACTTAAGTGCTGGTGAGAGGTGCAGGGCCAGCCAAGAAGCCCCCAGGCCAGAGGGTGCCTGCCCTAAGCCCACCCGGCTGGCTGCAACAAGCCCACGGCCGGGAGCGGACTCAGAGGAGGGTCTGGGGCCTGCCGAGGGCACAGGGAGGCTGTGGGACAAGCGAGGCCTGTGAGGAGAGCACGTGTCAAGTCAGCCAGGGCTGAGGCGTGGCTGTGGTGCTGCGGGAGCCAAAGGAAGAAGCTGGGGGCTGTGGTGTCGGCCCATGGACACGACAGAGACCGCGGCTGGGAGCAGCACTGAGGTCAGTGAGAGAACGCCTCTGCCTCCAGCAGCTGGGATGAGGCCTCAGCAGACCGGGTCCCAGGCACCAGGCCTTTTCTTTGTAATGAGAGGGCAGCGGGCGGGGCGGGGCGGGCAGCAGAGCGGGACGGCAGGGAGCCTCTCTCGCTACCTCTTCTCCATGTTCTGCATCTGCAAGCTAAGGGAGGTGAAGCTGGCCAGCAGGTCGGTCACTTCGTCCACCTGCGGGAAGAAACCAAGGCTCTGTGAGGGGGTGCCCCGGATCTCCCCCGACAGCACCACAGGCGTGGAGGCAGGCACTGTCTCTTCCCAGAGGCTATGAGGGCTTCACCCCGGACTATGGGACAGCTGTCCAAGGGTGAATCCTCGCTGCCCCAGAGAGAAGGACCCAGGCCGCTTCCAGAGAGGTGGACAGAGGCTCTGAGGCCCACAGAGGACGGCAACCAGCAGCCACGCCTCTCTCTCCAGCCTCAGAGCAGGGACCGGCTGGCCCTGAGGCTCCTGCCAGGCCGGGGTCTGGACCACAGCTGCGCTCACCTGCTCGCGGGTGCTCGTCATCTGGAGGCGGGTGCAGAGGTCGTCCAGCCGCTCCCGCTGCTCGTGCCGCCCAAGGCGCTCCAGGTACTCCCTCAGCATCTGGATGATCTGAAACCAGAGGGCAGGCTGAGGGTGTGCTGGCAGGCACAGAGCAGCCCGAGGCTGCTGCCCAGGGGCGCACTGGACCCGGTGTCCACTGGGGTCCACATGAACTATGAAGTCACCGCTCAGTGTTGCAGGCTCAGCCGAGCGGGGTGCTCACCTGCTTCACCTCCAACCGCACGGCCTCCAGGCACTGGGAATGGCCTTCCTGCAGGATGTTGAGCTTGGACTTAGCCAGGTGCAGAGGCGTGCGGCCCGCTCGGTCCAGGGCGTCCACCCGGGCACCTGGGGGAAACAGGCAGTGGTGAGCATGCTGAGCGGGGGGAGGAGGAGGGAGGAGGGAGAGGGGAGCACTCACCTCCTCGCAGCAGCGTGGTGATGACGGGGACGTGGTTGGTGCAGGCCGCTGAGGAAGGAGAACAGGGACTGAGAGTTCAGGACCACGAGGGGCTTGGTCCTGGGTGCCCGCGGGAGGGAGCAGGACTGTCTCTGAGGGTTCAGGTGCCAGATCACTCCCCAAGACGCATCACCGAGGCAGCAACTGGGGGGATTCAGCGATCAAACCCAACTCCCTCCCTACACAGCTGGGGAAACTGAGGCTGGGAGGCGGGACCCGCCTCACCACAAGCCATGATGAGAGTTGGCCGCAGGGCGAGAACCTCCCCTGGCAGAGCTGCTGCTGAGCCAGTTCAGGTTGTGAAATCAGCTCTGCTTGGGGCACAGCCAACCAATAGTGGACGGGGACAGCCATGGACACAGCCCAAGGGGAGTGCGGCCCCGGGGACTCAGGCTCTCCCCAGGAGACAGGAGAGCCTGCCTGCTGGGGGTCTGCAGGACCCCAGGCTCTCCATCAAAGGAGCTTGTCTTGGCAGCTCGCCAGGCACTTACCCAGGTGCAGTGGCGTGTTCCCCAGCCCATCTCGCTGGTTGGGGTCGGCTCCGTGGTCCAGAAGCAGCTGCACTGGAAACAGGAAAGCCCCAGAGGAGCCATTGGGGGCTTCTACTGGCAGGATCCTAGCCCCCACCCCTCCACGGAACACTGAAAGCCAGTACCCTGCCCTGCGCAGTTTCACTCCCTTGCTCACTCGTGAGACTTGCATGCAGGACGCTGAGCGCCATGAACTAAGGCTTCTGGGAGGGTCCCTGAGCCTCTGCAGGTATTAAGGGACTGAAGTTTTAGGGTTAAAGAAAGTTCTCCCAACAGCTGCGGCTGCTAGTGAAGGCTCTTAAGGGGCATGAGACAGGATGCCAGGCACTGAAAAGATTCTATATTTTGATCCAGGAGGTGGACACAGCGGTGTAAGGACACAGAGACTTCACTGTTTGCAAGTTACACCACATCCTAAAAAGACTTCTGGGAAAAAAAAAAATTGGGTTTGGGGGTGGGCTGTCCCACTGCTGCCCTTAGCACTGAGTAAATGTTGCTTGAAAGTCTGGAAGGTCCGGTCCGACCTTGGGGTCGATCTCATTCTTTCCCCAGGTGGGCCCCGCCTTAGTCAGGCAGCGCAGTTCCACAGGCCAGAGGCGTGGGAGGGTCCGGCCTTCCTCACCTCCAGCAGCCCCCACCCCCGTGTGCTGTCCCCCAGCCCCTCTGAAGGGAGAATACTCACCCAGCCCCCCTCCCCCTCCTCCCCAGGACTCACCAATCTGGTCGTTGCCATTGCAGGAGGCAAAGTGCAGGGCAGTGCGGCCCTTGTCGTCAGCTGCACAGGGGTCCGCACCATCCTCCAGGAGCTGCTGCACTGGCACCGCCAAGACAGAGGGAGCAAGCAGGCAGAGTGGCGGCGTCAGCCAAGCTGCGGCCCCGGGGGTGGGCAAGGGTGCTGAGGGCCCTTTCCAGCAAGGCATCCATAACATGTGGGAGAGCTAGTCCCTCCGGGATGCGGCCCCCTCGAGGATTGCTGTGACGAGGGACTTGTTCTCCTGAGGGCACAACTGAGCACCATGGGTGCTGGGTGCCCAAGTACGTGTCTTGGGACAGAACCTCACAGAAGGATCTCGGCCCTCAGGGTCAGGAATTCTGGAGTCATGGAAATCCCCAGTACTGATTTTGGTCCTGCCCCTCTACCTGAGTCTGGCTACACATCCATCCAGCTGGGACACGGCTGTGGGCTGATGCTCACTTAGCTCACTTAGCTCCCAGGAGGCAGCCCAGGACACAGGCTGGGCTCTGCCATGCAGACCAAGTCCCAGACTGAGCTGAGCAAAAGAGGAAAGGAGTTCATTGCTAACAGCATGCGGCAGTGGGAAGAGCTGGGCTGGGAGCAGGAAGGCTGAGATTTGGTCCCCCATTCACCAGCAAATGGGAGTAATTTCTGCCCAGCCAACCTCTAGAGCTGCCATGATGAGAATAATGGATATGAAAGTCCTTTTCTGAAAGTCTGGAGCCACTATAAAATGTGAGGCATTATGTACTGCGTGCCCATGTCCAAACTGAAATGCAGAAATTGCTGCCAAACATCATTTTAGAGCAAGCAGTGAAATGCCCTAGCAATCCCCCAGTGAACCTCTCAAGGACCCGAGTCCTTCCAGACGAAGCCCAGATAATCTCCTGCTCCGTGAATCTCTCCCGTCTCCTAAAGGTGAATGAGTCCCTCTGACCCCCACATCTCTGTAGTGCCCTGTTAATCCTGCTACTCTCACATTAACAGGCTGAGCTCTTTCAGAGTAACTGCCTGTACACCAAGCACCAGCCAGGCATCTGGTGCCTGACTGCCAACACCCTCCAACACTCGGTATGGTACCATGTCCATGCTACAGACTAGGAGACAGACTCCAGCCCAAGCCAATAGGAGGGCTGGGATAGGAACCCAGGTTTCTCCTGCTCAAGAGCTTATACCTCTCCAACTAAACACATGACTTCCCTTTCTCTGGGTTTTTTCTTTTTAGAAATGGTGTCACTTTATACTCTTCTTCTCCAGCAATACTGTAGGGTTTTGTTTTGTTTCTTAATATCCTGGACCAAGATATGACTTGTCCTGTTCCACAAATGTGGCCAACTGACTGCATAAATGAATGAATGGTTTGGGAATGAATGAATGGAAAAGGTTTATAAGAGTGGAGAAGAAGGAAGAGCTTCAGGTCACCTCGGTGTTCATCAGTGCAGTCACCAAAATAGAGCCAGCATCCCCGAGATAAAGTAAATGGTTCTATTTTTGTGATCTGTACAGCTAAGTCTTTATGGAAAGCACTTTAGCGACACCTATCAGAAGCCATCAAGATACATGTATCCTTTGATGTAGAAACCCCATTCCTAGGAAATTATCTTAATAGTGAAAAACCAGTGTGCAAATATGTGACTAACTGAATAACTCTTGCTTTGTCCCTTTGAAGGCATCATGTGCATCCATTACAAACTGTGGTTATAGTTGGGGAATAGAATTACAAGGTAATTTCTGCTCTTTACAAGCTTTACAAAAATTGCACAGCTATGTATTCATTCTATAAATAAGAAAAATGACACTTCTGTTTTGAAAAAAAATGGTTATGAAGACTATGGGAAATGTTTATGATACATAAAGCATTAAGCAGGCTGTAAAACTGTGTATACAGCACAGTCTGCAAGCTCATCAAGAAAATTCCTCTGCACAGGAGAAAGGACAGGAAGGAGAGTCACCAAAGTATTAACAAAGGTTAGTTCCTTTCCCGACATTAAAAATGTTTTTCTTGCATATTTTTCTAATTTTTAAAACACTTTAAATGCATATATTATTTTCACATTTAAAATCTTTTCAATGGGCCTTCCCTGGCAGTTCAGTGGCTAAGACTCTGAGCTCCCAACATAGGGTACCCAGGTTCACTCCCTGGTCAGGGAACTAGATCTCACTTGCTGCAACCAAGAGTTAACATGCCACAACTAAAAGATTCTGCAGCTAAAGATCCCCCATGCTGCAACTAAGACCTGGTGCAGCCAAAAAAAAATCTTTTAAATTATTATGAATTCACAGAAAGGTACTTATAATTTAACGATAGCAGGGTGGAAATTTTACATCCACTATAATTGCCAACCTACACCAAAAGACCCAACAAACGTGGAGCAAGAAAACAAAATGCTAACCATACAGTAAAATGGAGTGAAAAAGCTAAACTATAGCCAGTTTCTCTACCAGAGTCCTGCAAGAGCCTGGTAAATCTAAGAGCCATAAGCCAGTTAGATTTGAAGATGGGTGTGTCACAGACACTGAATGGAAAATTACAGCATTTCCACCAAAATAATGAAACCAGCATGTGGACACCTGAATGATTCAAGATAAGCTAGACACTGGCTAATGATTGTGAAAGCTGATAAACATCTTTTACTGTTGTGAAAAAGAAAGATAAGCTAGACATAAACTCACAGGCATAGAGAACAAACCAGTGGTTACCACTGGGAAAAGGGGGGGCAATATAGGGGTGGGGGAGTAACTATTAGGGGCAAACTATTAGGTATAAAACAAGCTACAAGGATATATTATACAACAGGGGGAATATAGCTAATATTTTATAACAACTATAAATGAAGTATAACTAGTAAAAATTGTGAATCACTATAATGTACACTTGTAACTTACATAATATTATACATCAACTATACTTGGATTTAGAGAGAAAGTAAACCTATTAAAAAAGATAAACTAGACTTTCTGTGGAAGGGAAGTATAATTAAAATATTCTCTGGTCACACACTAGAGGTATTAAAAAGAGAATACATCATTTTTCCTTGAAAAGCCATATAGGTTACTACCCAAATATTCCACAATATTAAAGCTCATGGAAGAGATGAAATTGGAGAGTGCTGAAAAGCCCTCCAGTTTCTAGGCCTGCTCACTATACTCTGCCAGCTGGGCCCACTCAAGGCCCAGCTCCCTGAGGGGAACAACCTCCTCTCCATGCCTGCTCTCCTATCCCACGACCCTTTGTCCACACTTACATTTTATCTGATCACAGCATCCCACTCTCAAAATAGAATGATGGCCACTTGAGGTAGGCGGAATCACAACACCCAAAGGTGGCATTGACAAATAGCCAGAATTTATGGATAGGCCACCTTACTTGGCAAAAGGGACCTTGCAGACAGGATTAAGGTTAGCAACCTCTAGCTAGATTATCCTGGATTTTGCAAGCCCAATCTAACACATGAGTCTTAAACATCAGAGAACCTTTTCCCATTGGTAGAACCAGTGTGCAGACTCAGTCTACTATTGCTGACTCTGAAGATGAAGGGAGAGGACTATGAGCCAAGGAACGTGGGCAGCCTCAGGAGCTGGGAAAGGCAGGGAAACAGATTCTTCCTGGAGCCTCTGGCAAGAAATACAGCCCTGCTGACACTCTGATTTCAGCCTGATGAGACCTAAGCTTGACATGCGACCTTCATAGCTGTATGATGACAAACTGGTGCTGTTTTACACAGCTATATCTGTGGTAATTTGTTACAGCAGTTACAGAGAACCAATATACCACTTTTCCCTGATTCACAGAATGAATTAAGTTAGTGGATAAAATTAAATCTTTTTTTTTTTTTCTATAGCTTGTCTTGTACCTTTGATGCTGCTACTGCCCTGTCAGCTAGAAAAGGATGAAGAGCAACAACAACAACAAAAAACAGAGCGGTGTCCTGCTAGGAGCCCCACCCCTGCCTTTCAGATGTTCTGTCAACTTAAGTTGGAGAACCACGAACCCCACTACCACCAAGCCTCAGGGAGCAGTTGAAGGGCTCTGCACAGATGGTGGCTCTCCTGGTGGTTCAAGTTGACGATTCATTCCTTTCAGCCAGAAGTTCCCAAAAACTCCTACTCTGTGGCTGGGTGCCAGGGATACAAAAGCTCCCTCTGTGAGGTGGCTCACAGGGTAATAAACACTCTGACACCAGGAAGGACAGGGTGGCAGGGAAGCATGGGAAGAGTAAGCATCTGAACCAGACTTGTCATCTGTAAGATGACAGCAGTTATACAATAGATACAGTGGTCCCAGGGGTGAGCTGGCAGATTCAGCACTGTCTTCCCAGGTACTGGTTATGTGGCCTTTTCCTTCCCTGACCAGACCATGGAGCCGGACTCACTCTGCACACTCACCTGTTTCCACATCGTTGGCATTGGCTGAGTCCCTCAGCCTTTTCAGAGCTGTGAAGAGAATAAGAGTGCCAGTTAAAAAAACAGACAAAAAAACCCAGCAATGGCCATGATGAAGCAGAAAGTGATGGCTTCCTGGAAACTTCCTGGCAGTCCAGTGGTTAAGGACCCATGCACTTCCACCACTGGGGGCACGAGTTTGACCCCTGATTGGGGAACTACGATTCTACGATTCTGCGTGTCGCACAGCACTGCCAAATGGGAAAAAAAAAAAAAAAGCATCTAAAGGGAAAGAGAGGTCCCAGAATAAAACCAGGAGAAACCTGAAATGTGACACAGCTCATGCAAAAGCCACATTTTGTAGCAAATCCTCCAAGGCCTTTGCAGCCAGTTCTTGGCTCTGCCACTTGGTGACCTTGAACAAGTTAGTTAAGCCCCTGGGCTTCAGATCTATCAAGTACAAACAAGGCTGAGCTCTGTCCTGACAGTCCTGAGTTGTTGCAAAAGTCAAATGAGATGATTTACACAAAGCTCTTTGTGAGCTGGTTACACATATAATCTTATACTCTCCTTCAAAACAGACCACTCCCAAATGGCATATTTAAATTTGATAATTCCCACACAGAAACTTTTTTCTCCACAATGACACTACTTCTATATTAGAGGCTAATAGCAATACTTTTATGATCAGAGAAATGGACAAAAATTACAATTCAGATATATAATGATTCCTTACATTTATACAGCACTTTCAAATTCTCAATTATTCCTGATAACACCATTAAGATATGAGTAGGTCCTAGAGGGAATCTAAAAGTCCCCATTCTTAAATCTTTCAGGGTGTTGGTTTCCATGGCATCCATAAAATGTAAAAGACAATATGGAAGAAGTATCAGAGCAGGTGTTCTAATAACAGCACAAACAATTTCTACTGATGTGACTTAGAGCAAGACAATTTCTCCGAGGCTCAGTTTCATCTTCAGTAAAGTGGGAACAGTATCTGGATCTTGATGAGTTATTATGAGGATCAAAAACCATCACAGGGCTTCCCTGGCAGTCTAGTGGTTAAGAATTTGCCTGCCAATATAGGGGACACGGGTTTGATCCCTGGTCCAGGAAGATCCCACATGCCTCTGAGCAACTAAGCTCATGTGCCACAACTATTGAACCTGAGTTCTAGAGCCCAGAAGCTGCAGTTACTGAAGCCCGCGTGCCTAGAGCCCATGCTCTGCAATGAGAAGCCACCACCAGGAGAAGCCTGCGCACCGCAATAAGGAGTAGCCCCCACTCACCAGAACTAGAGAAAGCCTGCGCTCAGAAAAGATGGCCCAGCAGAGCCCAAAATAAATAAATAAATCTTAAAAAGAAAAGAAAATGACCACATTATCACCAACAGTGTCTGGCACAACTTGAAGGCCAAATATTGACTATACATTCCCTACTTTACCTCGTCAACATTCCCATTCTACAGATAAGAAAACTACAGCTGAAAGGGTCTGCAGTTTGCCTAAAGCCACCATGAGCTAGAAAAGTCCAACCCAGGTCTGTGCATTTAAAAAAGCTGGTACGACTTGGCTCTGATACGAAACTATTCTCCACTACCCGCGTATTATCTACACCTGGGGCTAGGAATCCGTTTCTACTCAGGAACTACCAAATGTGAAAAGCCTCCGGGACTGTTTCTGAGCAGGAAGACTACTTTTTTTTTTTTTTTTTTACACTCATGACTCTTAGCAGTCATACGACTACTATTCCTACTGGAAGGGGACTCAGGGGTCACTCCAGGTCCGTAGCGCAGACGTCGGAGGACTCCATCCTGAGCGGGCTGAGGAGATCAGCCGAAAGCCAGCCCCGCCTCCCGCCGCGCTCCTCACCGTGCACCTCCTTGCCAGTGGGCCCAAGCCGGCGGTGGGGCCTGGCGGCGCGCCTCAGCCTGCCCGCGGGGATCTTACAGCGCAGCTCATCGCGGGGTTCCGCGTCCTGCTGCCACAGGACGTGCAGGTACCGCAGCGGGGACTGGGCCCCGCTGGACGCCCGGCCCGGGAGGCCCGCGCCGCCGCCCAGCGCAGACCCAAAGTCGGCGAAGGAGAAGAGGCCCTCGGGACCCGTCAGCGGCTCGGGCGCCACCGCGCACTCGCCGTCGGAGCTCGAGCGGCCCGAGCGCGACTCGTCGTCCGCGCCCCCGGCGGCGGCTGCCATGGCAACGGCTCCGCGCCGGCCTGGCCGCCGGAGGAGCCTCGTGCCTGACGGACCAACGGACCCGCTTCCCTCCGCCCTAAAGGCTCGCTGTCAGCGGACGAGCTGGCAGGCCGGGCCTGCAACCACGGCAACCGGGTGGGGGGGCGGGTTCGGGGCGGGGCGGGCGCGCGAGCGGGGCCGTTCCGGACCAATGAAAACCCTTCCAGCCGCAATAGACTTCGTTTCCGGCAGCATGACTGATGGGTATAAGAGCCAATCACAAATTTGAGCGGTCCCCTACCGGAGCCAGTAAAATAGCTGAGTTTAGGACACTTTTTTTTCTTATTTCTCCCATCGGATGAAGGGAAAGATAACGGGCAGATGCCCTAGCCAATCACGTTAAGATTATTTGCAGCCAATCACAAAGGAAAGTGAAGAAGCCAGAGGAAAAGGAAAGGAAGAAAATGTTTAAATCAATGAACGTAAAAAGAAAAAAAGAACTTCCTACAAATATACACTGTTAAGAATATGTTAAAATGTGGGGCTAGCAACACAAACCGTGTAGTAATAGCTTCTAAAGGCGATAGATTCCGTTCGTTCTCTCCGTAACCCTGACGTTGATCACTAATTTACAAAGAAACGAATTCTGTAATTCAAGGACTTTCCTGTGGCTCAGACGTTAAAGAATATGCCTGCTATGTAGGAGACCCGGGTTCGATCCCTGGATCGGAAAGATCCCCCGGAGAAGGAAATGGCAACCCACTCCAATATTCTTGCCTGGAAAACCCCATGGACAGAGGAGTCTGGCGGGTTCCAGTCCATAGAGTCACGAAGTCGGACACGACTGAGCGACTAACACTGTAACTCAACATCATTACACGAGAGAGATCAACATTTGAGTCCGAGAGCCAGTCACTGACCAGCAAATTCTCTGTGCTAAGTCCTGGACACAGAATCAGACTGGGTACGCTCTGAGAGGCTCACGTCGGATGGGAGAAGTCAGAGCCGGAAACAAAGAAGTGTTCCGCAAACGGCTAACGGTGAGCTTAGCAACCCCTCCCAATTACCCTGCTTTGTAAGAATTTTCACAACCCTGAATCCCGCATCCACTTCTGTAAAGTGAGCAGAGAGGACCACCGCTGCTTCATAGACGAGGGGCTGAAACCAGAGAGATAACGGACTTGTTCACGGATGCCCAGCTCTCTTGAGAGGAAGACTGTCCTGGCAAAAGTTGTTCCTTGTTATTCAGCACAGTGAAAATGTAATCTTTTTCAGACAGTTAAAAAGACTTTCAGATTTTGCAGTGTTCTCAGAACACCACTATAAAGTTTATCATTGTAACATGGAGAAAAATGTTTATTATTATTATTCTCCTCCTCTGCCCCATGCAGAAGAAGGGCATATGACAACTTCATTTGTATCTAGAAAGAAACATTGAATGGGTACCATTTACCGAGCGCTTAATATATATGATGCCATTTAGCTCTCCTTCACAAGAGGCTTAGCAGGTAGATATTATTATACTGACTTAGCAGAATAGGAAACTGTAGTCTTGAAATGTCATATGAATCAACCAGGGGTATGAGACTAGAAAGTTGGAGAAGTGGGATTTAAACATAGAAAATCCTCTTTCCATCACACTGCTCTCTCCTATTGGAAACCTGCCTCCAGAGAATATAAGTGACTTCTGGGTGTTTATACCTCACTCCTGCCGAGTGTACCCTGAAATAACTTTATTATTCATTCCTCAACTTTTTCCATGTGATAACCTCCAAAATAATCTTCATCCCTCCAGTCTCTCTTTGAAGAATCAAGGTGTACTTGTTGTCTAAAGCACAATTCTCTTCATCTCCTACTAGTGGGTCTGGTCTTCAAGCCATCTTGGTCTCCTAAGAAGTTTGCATGGTCTGAAATCTTTTAATTTAAACAGGATCCCTAAACATCTAGAGGTTGCTGTTACTTCTAAATTTTAAGTCAGCTTTGTTGAAGTACGCAGCCCAACACTTCGTGTGTTGCAAGAACCACTTGTTATTTGGATTGGAAGAATGGGATGTGGGTTGGATGTGGACCCAGTTAGCCTAACCAGCTGAGATTTGAATGGAACTGGGGACTATGAAATTGTATTCCCTCATAATGCCTGGCTCAGCAACTGGAGCAAGCATATTGTAACTATTTGACTAACTGACTGGTTGAATGAATGAATGCATGAGTAAAGAGAACATGTCCCAATGGTTAAGACCATCAACGATGGGACCATAAATATGTAGTTTTATGGCTCTAAGCAAGTGACTTTCCTTCTCTTGTCATCAATTTCCTTAACCACAAAATAAAAGTAAGAGTAGTCCCTATATCATGTATGTGCATGCTCAGTCACTCAGTCATGTCCAACTCTTTGGGACCCCATGTACTGTAGCCCACCAGGCTCCTCTGCCCATGAAATTTTCCAGGCAAGAGTACTGGAGTGGGTTGCCATTTCCTGTTTCGATGATCTTCCCAAACCAGTGATCAAAGCCAATGATAGAAGAACCTAGTACAGAGTGTGGTACAGTTATTGCTCAAAGTATGATAGTTGTTGTTCTTATAAAGAAGCTTAGGATGCAGGCTAGGGCCCATGCAGTTCAGTTCAGTTCAGCTGCTCAGTTGTGTCCGACTCTGTGAGCCCATGGACTGTAGCACGCCAGACTTCCCTGTCCATCACCAACTCCTGGAGCCTGCTCAAACTTGTGTCCATCAAGTTGATGATGCCAGTGAAAATCCTATGCAATTGTGGGCATATCACACTGGCATGAACTTGATCTAAGGGGGCTGCAAGCGTTCATATGCAAGTCATTATGTTTGGTCAGTTAGCAAATAGAACATGAAGCACTTAATGGGAGACAAAGAAAGTACGTCTAATGTTGCCTGGTGGGAAAAGCTTCTGCTTGGGAATCCAGGGGCTTGTGTTCTAAGACCTACTCTGCCATGACTCACTTCATAATTTGGGGACGAGTGTTTCCTTTCTTTGGGCTTCAGTCTTCACATCAGAAATATTGTTCTAGGTCAGATAATGACACTGGCTCAGGCTGGCTTGGCTTTCCCTTCATTCATTCCTTCATCCTGTTGGCCTACACAGTATTTTAGAGCAATTTGAACTGGTTGCCAACATTAAAAAATTTAGATCTTTCCCACAAAACTTTTTATTTCCAGATTCTTTTAAAAATAAGACAGTATAGCAATACGTGACCAACTCTCCCACCTGGCAATGGTCGGCTGGAGCTGTATAGCAACTTTCCCCTTTAGGCGGCGCATGGTATTCTGGTTTGCCACAGTCCCCACCACTCTCTGTTACCTCCATTTGAGGCCTAAAGGCAGTTGCCATTTGTCCTCATACCTGTGATTTTTTTTTTTTAATGGAGCTAACAGGAAATTAAAATATCACTTGTCTCCATCAAATGTGGAATAATGAAAATTAGTGTGGAGGAAAATTATTTAGTATGTAAAAGCATGATGTACAGTGATTGTGTGACTTCTTAATGCCATTCTAGAGAATTTCTAATCAACTTACATAAGGGACATCTGACTCTCTGGGGAAATTTAACTTTGACTAACAATTGACTAGGACTCAGTGATGTTTTTTATAACTCTGTAAAGTTAGAGGTTAGCTTGTAGGAAACTGATAAGGTACATTGACTTTTGTACATCCAGTAAAGAACATAACACCAGAGTTATGGTTTTGTTACTCTGTAGTGCAAGACAGATTTGGATCTAATTTAGCAATCATATTTCTATTTTTTGGCTGCACAGGATCTTCATTGTGGCATGCAAGTTTCTCTAGTTGCAGATGTGGGATCTTAGTTCCCTGACCAGGGATTAAACCCATGTCCTCTGCATTGGAAGGTAGATTGTTAACCACTGGACCACCAAGGAAGTCCCTAGCAATCATATTTCAGCATTTCTTTGCCCATTCTAGTGCATGTGTGCTCAGCTGTGTCCGACACTTTCTTTGCCGATTAACTATTCTCAAATTCTTTTCAGGCCATGTCTGTCATACTGTTGTTTCCTTCATTAACGAATAAATAAGCTCACTCTTTATTGGTATGAGAATTATGTTTTTAACCTCTTAGTGGTATTAATCTTTTACCTACTGTGGAAGTTCCGAAGATTTTTCATTAGTCATTTGTTGTTAATTTTACTTATAATTTTTAAATGAAATTTACTGAGGTTTAAAGTATATACAAGAAAATTCCCACGTTTTAACACAAGGCCGGTCATTTCTTATAAATGTATACACTCAGGTGACTATCACCTCAATCAAGATATGTAGCATGACAAAGAAATATATATATGAGCATGCAATTATATTTTTAACAATTTGAGAATTGCTATTTTAGATTGTAGAAAGAGGGCCACGCCCTTTTCAGAAAAGTAGGTAAATATTTATTTGCAGGCAAGAACAACAGTCTTCAATAGTCTCCATCAAAGAAGGCTACAAGTTAACATACATTCGGAAACAGCGTGCTACTTTTTGTTTTTTTTTCCTATCTAGTGGACTCCTGTACCAGATGATCCCTAAAGATACTTCTACTTCTGATTTATGAAGACTCAGCTACTTGTCTCTCAAGGCCTACATACTTCCGCCCCAAAGGGCAGTGAGCAGAGGCTTCTGAGATCATTTCAGGAGAATGAAACAAACAAGGTAATACATCAACTACAAACAAACTCAAGATTCTTGGGAAGTGGGGCTTGACATGAACAGAGCTGAAGAGCCCAGGATGACTATTAAATATAACTAATGGCTTTCCTGTGTCAGAATTTCCTGTCTCAAATCCCAAGTGAAAGAAGATCAAGAAAACAGGCTAGCTTTTCAACTGCTAAATTCTCTCAGTGACTCTCTCAGGTAAAATTATTCCAGGAGCTTTGGTCTGCCGCCTGTTTCTTTCCCTTTGAAGTACTGGTTTTCCATTAACAAGGGAGCCTTGCAAAATCAAACACTCTGTGATCAGACATTTCATAGTCTACAATGGGGGCCCGGTTACTCTTAGGTCAAAGTTGGATTTCTTTCTTTTCTAAAAAAATTGTCTTCTTGGGTCTTAATTGTGGCATGTGGGATCTTCATTTGGGTGCATGGATTCTAGTTTAGGGGGCATCTGGGCTCCATAAGTTGTGGCACATGGGATCTTAGTTCCCATCAGGGATGGAATCTATGTCCCCTGCATTACAAGGCAGATTCTTCACCTTACGCAAAGAATAAAGAACAGAAAATAACAAACCAAAAAGGAGAGAGGAAAGATATTTATTTATTTAGAACGAAGGAGCACAATGAAAATTGTAGGAGAAATCTTGCAATTATAATTTGCAATTTGTAATTTAAAAAAGCTAACAACGCAATCATCATGAAATCCAGAAATGAAGCCATATTTTTCTTAAACACCTCTATTTTTTCTTTTTAAAGGTTTAATTGACTTTGATCACTTTATATAACAATTTTGTATCATTTCCCACAATTTTAATGGAACGACAATTTAGTTTTTCCTTCAGCATGTCAAACCAAAAATTTTTTCTTGTAATTTAGAAAAGTTCCTTCCGACTTTGCAATTCTTTTTTAGTAAGTCAGGAACATTTTGAGAGTTGTCAAAGTTGAGGGCAACCTGTATCAAATTTTTGTCATATACTAACTGTAAGGTTTTGGGAAATTTGAAGCTTTCTAGTTGCCCTGATTACCCTTAAATACTTACTTCATTGAGGACCCGCGGTGTAGGTGTTCGTTACACACGGAGGGTCAACAGTAACTATTCACACAAGAGTATCACATAAACCTATCCTACTAAGCTCAAACGTTCCCAACAGGATTTCCTCTAGCAGAATCCCAAACGCCACTAGACACAAGAGGAAATGTGATAGGAGGAGAAATCGGAATAGAAAGAGGTTCTAACCGACTGCAATAAAAACATTACTCTTAAAAAATTTTCGAAACCATATGACTATGTGAGCACGGTGCTGGGTCCCCTCCTTAAGCCAACGAAGGGTCCCGGGGACTAGACGGGCCCTTAAGCTTAAGCTTAGTTCCATGCTGGTATCACCTTTTGGTAACCGACGACGCAAAGCAAGAACGCGGCACAAGGAATTGGGGCGAGGCACTGCTGTTGTAATGGCTAAACTAAGGCCCTTCACCCACACACCAGTTTGTGTTGGTTTGTTTTATAACCCTGTCCCTAACTCTACGGTTTCATCAGGACTCGAACTCATTCAAACGCCCGCTGGTGAACACCCCTCACAGCGTGCAGTGCTGTAGGCGAGGGTGGGTCCTAGGACTGCCTCCTCCCTCCACAGCTGGCTTCATCTTTGCCTGCTCCAATATTAATGTCCAAAGTTGGGGAGGGGGGCGCCTTTTCTCAATACCTTCGCACTGCATTGGACTAAACTTCCATTTTTACACTCGATAAGTTTAGACTTTGGAGATCAGAACATTTGAAGACCGTTTTTTCGCCTCAGGCAAACTTCTAGCACCTAAATCCACATTCAGGCCCCCCCATAGCCAAATGACCCATCTCGCGAGACGACGGCCGAGGAAGCTGTCAACCATCCTTTGAGGGGGATTACTTCTGGTTTCTTTTACCTTGCCCATTCTTTATGACCCTAAACTACTTAACGTTATTATTTATAAAATTTTGCAAGTACTGTAGAATCGCCTTCCTTGTAGAGCCTCTATTTGAAGAAGGAAGATTAATGGTGTTTACTTGCGCCCTTCCCAACATGGCTACCTCAGCTTGCCGGCGGCCCCAGAAAAGCTTCCGGTTTCCCGGCAGCCTCTTGGGAGGTTGGATTTCCGGCGCCCAGACGGAGGCGAGGCCGCCTTTTTCCGCTCTCTCCAGGCTGGGTTCGCGGCCGCCGTAGCCATGTCGTATCCTGCTGATGATTACGAGTCTGAGGTAACTTGTCCTTGACGTGTGCTGGTCTCCGCCACAGGGGTAGGGCTTTTGGGACACTGATCCCTAAGGGGAAGTGGTGTCCCCGCCTCTCTGGGAGCCCGCGCCATCCTCGCCGCGTGCCCGTACTCATGCTGCTGCCACGCACAGCTCCGGACTCCAGATCAGCCGGGTCTCGGCCCGCCCACCTCGTGTGTCCGGTCCTCTCGTCCTCTCCTTTTCAAGCCCGGGGGCCGAGGCTGGATTCAAAGGGTTCTCTGTTTCTGTAACTGAGCTCTGACTTCTTATGATTTAGGCTCAGTTCCGTCAAACCCCGCTGATTCCCACAGCCTCTTGTGCTTTGCTCTTATTGCAGCCGTAACGAGGTATTGTCATTGTCTATTTATTCTCCCTTTTCTCACAGGCGCATGAGTCGCTCAAAAGCAGGGACTGTGTCTTTTTGTCTTTGTGTTTTTTCAGTTCAGGTCAGTCGCTCAGTCGTGTCCGACTCTGCGACCCCGTGGATTGCAGCACTCCAGGCCTCCTTGTCCATCACCAGCTGCCGGAGCTTGCTCAAACTCATGTCTGTCGAGTCCGTGATGCCGTCCAACTGTCTCATCCTCCGTCGTCCCGTTCTCCTGTCTTCAATCTTTCCCAGCATCTGGATCTTTTCCAATGAGTCAGTTTTTCACATCAGGTGGCCAAATTATTGGAGTTTCAGCTTCAGCGTCAGTCCTTCCTGTGAATTTTCAGGACTGATTGCCTTTAGGATGGACTGGTTTGATCTTGAAGTCCAAGGGACTCTCAAGAGGCTTCTCCAACACCATAGCTCAAAAGCATCAGTTCTTCTGGGCTCAGCTTTCTTTATAGTCCAACACTTATATCCACACATGACTACTGGAAAAACCATAGCTTTAACTAGATGGACCTTTGTTGGCAAAGTAATGTCTCTGCTTTTTAATATGTTGTCTAGGTTGGTCATAACTTTTCTTCCAAGAACAAAGTGTCTTTTAATTTCATGGCTGCAGTCACCATCTGCAATGATTTTTGAGCTCAAAAAAATAAAAGTTTCTCACAGTTTCCATTGTTTCACTATTTGCCATGAAATGATAGGACTAGAGGCTATGATCTTTGTTTTTGAATGTTGAGTTTGAAGCCAGCTTTTTCCATTCTCCTCTTTCATCAAGAGGCTCTTTAGTTCTTTGCTTTCTGCCATAAGGGTGGTGTCATCTGCATATCTGAAGTTATTGATATTTCTCCCGGCAATCTTGATTCCAGCTTGTGCCTCATCCAGCCTGGCATTTAACATGATGTACTCTGCATATAAGTTAAATAAGCAGGGTGACAATATACAGCCTTGACTACTCCTTTCCCAATTTGAAACCAGTCTGTTGTTCCATGTTTAGTTCTAACTGTTGCTTCTTGACCTGCATACAGATTTCTCAGGAGGCAGGTAAGGTGGTCTGGTATTCCCATCTCTTTCAGAATTTTCCACGGTTTGTTGTGATCCACAAAGTCAAAGGCTTTGGTGTAGTCAATAAAGCAGTAGATGTTTTTCTGGAATTCTCTTGCTTTTTCTATGATTCAGTGGATGTTGGCAATTTGATCTCTGGTTCCTCTGCCTTTTCTAAATCCAGCTTGAACATCTGGAAGTTCATGGTTCACGTACTGCTAAAGCCTGGCTTGGAGAATTTTGAGCATTACTTTGCTAGCGTGTGAGATGACTGCAGTTCTGTGGTAGTTTGAGCATTCTTTGGCATTGCCTTTCTTTGGGATTGGAGTGAAGACTAACCTTTTCCAGTCCTGTGGCCACTGCTGAGTTTTCCAAATTTTCTGGCATATTGAGTGCAGCACTTTCACAGCATCATCTTTTAGGATCTGAAATAGCTCAACTGAAATTCCATCACCTCCACTAGCTCTGTTCGTAGTGATGCTTCTTAAGGCCCACTTGACTTTGCATTCCAGGATGTCTGACTCTAGGTGGGTGATCACACCATCGTGGTTATCTGGGTCGTGAAGATCTTTTTTGTATAGTTCTTCTGTGTATTGTTGCCACCTCTTCTTAATATTTTCTGCTTCTGTCTTAATCGTCTTTGTGTGTTTAGGAACCTAGATCGAGCATGTTGGATTCTCAGACTGGTGACTGTTTATCTGTGTCTCTTTTGTTAATAGGCGGCTTACGATCCCTATGCTTATCCTGGCGACTATGATATGCACACAGGTGAGTCTATGGGTTTGGCTAGCTGGGTGCTTCTGAGGATTGGCACCTTTTTGAATGTCTCACAGCTGCCCTGAGGGCACCTGTTTAAAACTAGGTGTTGATGATCCAGGTTTGGAGTCAGTTATTAGCTCTCCGCCAAAGGGTGGTACAGAGCCTATTAAACCAGGCTTTTTTCATAGTCCACATCAAAGTCTCACAAAGGAAGGATGGTTGTCCTGGCTGTGGTTTTCCTTGTTTAAACTATTACCTGAAGAACAAAATCTTGTTGTGAAAAATTAAAAGTTTAGTTGCTTGCACCATCATATTGATAGAGAATGGCAGTTGGTTATTTATTTTAAAAATACTAAGTGCCTACTACTTACTCTCTCTTAACCACAGTCTCCACTCCCTTCCCAGTAACTGTCCCAAGTTCTGAGGGTAGACCTGGGTACAAGACAGATAGGGTTCTTGCTGTCATAGACTTTAGATTCTTGTGGGAGAATCAATAAGCAAATAAATTACTTTAATAAATAAAATGAGTAGTGGAAAATGTGAAGAAAGAGGCCAGTGGGGATTGGGAGTGACGTGGAGAGTGTTTAAAAAGGAATTAGACCTAGTTTTATCGACGTAAGTTTAGTTTTAAGAGTGGCCTTCCTTTTTTGTTATGTTATACATTCAGATTTGAAGTGTTTATCATATCCAATCTCTAGGAGATCCAAAGCAGGATCTGGCTTATGAACGTCAGTATGAACAGCAGACCTATCAAGTGATTCCTGAAGTGATCAAAAACTTCATCCAGTACTTCCACAAAACTGTCTCAGACTTAATTGACCAGAAGGTGTATGAGCTACAAGCCAGTCGTGTCTCCAGCGATGTCATTGACCAGAAAGTGTATGAGATTCAGGACATTTATGAGAACAGGTATGGGCCATTGGCTGAAATGATCTCCTGTTGGGAGACTGGCTGAGTAATGCAGTCTGTAAAGGGGATGATATTTACTCATTACTCTGTAAGTTACTGAGAGTGCCCAGAGTTTTCTGTGATTCTTTGGGGGCTATAGACATTACTTTGTTGGACTCTATACCAGAACTTGTAATAGGCCTAAAATAATACCATCAGTGTTAATAATTATAATAGTAATTGCATATATGATCAATATAAATTAGTGTCATGAGTGCTTTTCTTGTATTTACTCATGTACTCTTCACAGTAACCTTGTGAAATAGGTACCATTGTTTTCCTCATTTTATAGGTGAGAAAACAAAGCACAGAAGGAATAAGTCACATAGTGGATGTTCTGAGTTTTGAACCTGCACAGTCTGTCAGCAGAGCCTAATTTCTAAATTGTGCTGTCCAACTTCTCAGTGCATAGTAGGGTGAACTGAGCTCTTGAGTGGTTGCTTCTGGGTTTTTTTTGTCTTAGTTCCCACTCCCACCTTGTTCATGCCATGTGACTTATGGGATCTTAGTTCCCTGACCAGGGATCAAACCCAGGCCACAATAGTGAAAGTGATGAGTCATAACCACTGGCCCACCAGGGATTTCCTGATTGTATCCTAGTTTTGAGGGGACTGCCCTTGTGTAATGGGCTTTAGAAGTGAGACAGGTCAGTCCGAGCTGGATAGTCAGAAAAGACTTCAGGAGGAAATAGGGTCATGAAGCATCTTGGGCAGCAGTGTTTGGGTTGGATCCTCTAGGGCTGTTGTGGCATCAAACTGCAACAAATAGACAGTGTTGCTGCCATGTTTGGAGAAGAAGAGAACTCTTGGAAGTGGAAAGGGGGGAAACTAAGGGAGGTGTGTGGGGGTGTCTGAAAAGTTCTCAAGTCAGGAAACAGTAAGCAATGAAATACAACTCCAGAGTTGATGACACAGGGGCAGGAGATGATCTTGAAGAGCTTTGTGGTTGCCTAATTGATGTAAAAGAAATGTTTCACTGTATTAAGAGAGGTTGGGGTGCAGAGTTGGGTTGAGGAAAGTCACAGAGTTGGAGGCTCTGGCCCTGGCTCTGGTTCTGTGACTTCTTCGCTTTACTGAGCTTGGGTACTTATCTATAAAATGTGACAGATCCCTAAAACAGATCCTTCCTGTGCAGATCCTTCCTGTTTTGGACTTACAGAGTATGTCTGTTTGGTTTTCAGCTGGACCAAGTTGACTGAAAGATTCTTCAAGAATACACCTTGGCCTGAGGCTGAAACCATTGCTCCTCAGGTTGGCAACGGTAGGTGTCCTGGGTGCTGGATGGGATCCTATAACTGGAAGTCATTAGAAAGCTCAGAATTGTCTGTGTCTGTTTTGTTCTTCATTTTATTTCCCCAGGGTTTGGTGCATAGTAGATGTAACTTGTTGAATGAAAGCTGAATAAATGAAAAGGGGACAGGTTTTTCATATGTGGTGAATGCTGAAAGTGAGATTTTTGTCTTGACTGATTTCCTTTTCCTTGTGTAATTTTTGGGGTCATTACAGTTGCTCCAGAGTGGGCTTTCTGACCTCCTCACATTTCACCTTCTGATGGAGTCTTTTACATATAGTGTAAAGTAGGAAGAGCCAACCTCATTCTTTTGCATGTGGATACCCAGTTTTTCCAGTACCAGTTATTGGAAAGACCTTTTTTTATTGAATTGTCTTGACGCCCTTTTTGGAAATTGGTAATCGTATAAATGTAGAGGTTTATTTCTGGACTCTGAACTGACTCCATTGATCTTTTATGCCTGTACCAGCCACACTGTCTTAACAATTGTAGCTTTGGACAGTTTTGAAATTGGGAAGTATAAGTCCTCCAACTTTGTTGTTTTTCAAAATTGCTTTGGGTCTTCTGTGTCCCTTGAATTTCCATATTAATTTTAGGATCAGCTTGTCAATTTTAGGATCAGCTTGGATTTTGATAGAGATTGTGTTGTATTTGAGTATCAGTTTGAGAGAACCTCAGTTTGAGATTCTAACAGTCCTCTCTAGTGGAGTCACATGGATTGTACTTCATTCCTTGAGCAAGGAGTTGTGACACGATGTGTGACAAGTTATCTACCATAGCAGCTCATTACAGACTCAACATGTACCGAAATTCCAGACTCCCAAAAGTAAAGCAGGTATTCAGTGTAAAACATGTTGTTTGTACAAACAGTTTAAGGACATCAGACCATCCCCTATCGGGTTGGTGGGAACCCTTCTGAAACCTTCAGATGCCAGTCAAGGAGCAGCTTTACTAGCAGACCTAAGGATAATAGTCTCAGACCTGTATGTGAACTCTGCACAGCATCAGTATCTGAAGAGCTTCCCCACATCTATCTTTTTCATGGTTGCATCATATCAATAGGATAAATTCCTTAAAATAGGATGTCTAAGTCAAAGATCCCCTTGCATGTGCAATTTCAATAGTTAAATGTCATGTTATCTTCCTTGGAGCCATTATTATGTCCTGGTTAAGCAACTGGATGGCAGCAATAGCTAAATGGTGAAGGGATATGGGCCTGAATGAGGTTAAGATGAATTTGAAAGAGTAAAATGGGAAATGAATTTTCTTGTCGCATGTATTCTTGGAGTGCGAGTGTTAGAAGTTTGATGTTGTTTAATCTCTGAAATCACATTTACCCTGTTACCTCCCACCAGGGGCTAAAACTGACTAGTTGTTCAGTGGATTCCTAAAGCACCCCTCTGCCATCTCTTTCAGATGCTGTCTTCCTGATTTTGTACAAAGAATTATACTACAGGCACATATATGCCAAAGTCAGTGTGAGTATCTAAATGTTGCTGGCAGTTTTTTAACTCTATGCCATTTTTGTCCCTGGAACACAATTGCTCGTTTAATTTCTCCACCTCTAATAGTTCTCCTTGACTGGGCTCGGGCAGGTAGTAGTTTCAGTGAAAGAGCGTTTACTGTATTTGGCACTTTACCTTCATAATCTCATTTTTCAGAGAGATTAAATACCTTGTCAGACCCCATGGTTAGTAAGCTGTGGGACTAAGACTCCAAGGTAGTGTTCTTTCTAGTCCATCAAAAATACACCTTTCATCATGTTGTTCCCCAGCTCAGACATCTTTAGTGGTACTCATTTACCAGCAGATGAAGTCTAGTTCAGGGCTCAGCAGCCTTCTATGTACAGAGCCAGGTAGTAAGTGTTCTGGGCCTCTTTCAGAGTCTGTTCACCTGTGTAGCAGCCATGGACAGTGAGTACACGTGGCTGTGTTCCAGTTGAGCTTTCTGTTTACTGAAATAGGTGATGGTGGATTTGCTGAACCCCTGGCTTAATTCTTGTTTGGCCCTAAAAGACCTCTGCATTTCTGGCCTATTGAAGCCCAGTGTAGCATTGTCTGCCTTACTCCCCAGCCCTCAAGCACCATACACAGTTTTTATCTCTTTGCCTCTGTTAGTCTTGTTTTTCCTGAAATACCTTCCCTTTGCTCCTCTGCTTTGCCAGTTGTGCATGCCTATTCTCTAAAAGTCAGTTAAGATTTTTGGCATAAAATTTGACCCGTAGGGTCAGATGCTCAGGATCGCTTTGGACTGCTGTAGCACTTACTGTCTTCCCTGTCACTAGAGTGCTCTTTACGTGCTAAGAAGGGGAGAGCAGACATCAGTTCTCATGTATGTTTGACCCCTGAACAACACAAGTTGGAACTATGTGGGTCCACTTACATGCAGATATTTTCAGTAAATATACTACAGAGTTGAGTCTGCAGATACAGAAAAACCACGTGTATGGAGGGCTGACTGTGCGTTATACATAGATTTTTGAGGGTGGGCACCCCTGACCCGCGTGTTTTCAAAGGTCAGCTGTGTTTGTTCTCTGCTGTCAATGGCAGGCCATGAGTAGAGTGCATTAGGTTAAATGTGTCCTCCTGTCTTCTGCTTTCTTTACAGGGGGGACCCTCCTTGGAGCAGAGGTTTGAATCCTATTACAACTATTGCAATCTCTTCAACTACATTCTTAGTGAGTCTGAGGTTATGATGAGACCTATTTGTCTTCATCTCTTTTTAACAGGATTTTAACATGCAGGTGGGAAGAGCGGAAGTCTTGAGATTCATAGTCCTTTTAAGAGAGAAATTAGAAATTGTGTTCTGCAGCCTTGCTGAATGGGCGTAGTCATTGACTTTAGTCTGACTTTTCTGTGGTCTTCTGCACAGATGCTGATGGTCCTGCTCCCCTTGAACTCCCCAACCAGTGGCTCTGGGACATCATCGATGAGTTCATCTACCAGGTAGCTGGTCAGCTTTGGCTTAATTTGAAATATTCAATAACTGGTCCAAACAGGAATAGCTGTTAACCATTCATGTTATTAAAAAGATACAGGGCATTCTCCATCCCCCTTCTGATGTCTATGTCAGAAGGTTTTTTGGTCCTTTTACATTTTAATAAAACTCTGCTACACACACACACACAGAAAAAGGTACATAATATAAAACCGTCCCAGTATAGTGAGAAATAACCCTGTCACATTGAACTCCATGTCGTGGTTTTCTGAAGAATTCAGTGAAGTCTGAGAGCTCCATTCTGAACTTGGAAGTCAGGAGAGTTGAGTTCCAGACTTCCAAAACTTTCTTGCCTGACCCTTAGAGGTGGTCTGATGGGAAGAATACAGATTTCTCAGGTTTTGGAGTCAGCTAGAAGTGGGGTCTTGCCGGAGCGTGGCCAGCTGATAGCTCTGTAGCAGTGACATGTTTTTTCAGCTTTCTGAGCCTCACTTGCATCACCTAAGGTCAGGGTGTTTTTATATCTTGATTGTGGTGGTGGTGATGTGAATATATTCTGGATCAGAGTAAAACAGGACATTTTTATCAAAGGGGAAATATTACCTAAGAGTGCTATTACTAAAAAAAGGATGTTGAACTTGGGGAAAAATCTTTTTCTTGTATTTTACTGAGATAGCGTAGCTCTTACTGGGTATTTCAGGAAAAATTGGTTTGTTAATAAAGCTCTTATTTGAACTCCGTGGATCGAAGAGACTCTAAATACAAAGTGCTGACACGTGTGATTGGAGAGCTGAGGAAACCTTGAGGCCTCTTGCTCAAGGTAGGCTTCAGTGCCTTTGGGCAGTGAAGGCCACAGAGCACACCGGCCTTATTTGCCTTCTCTGGCTCCTTGGCTTGTTTTGTTATTGTTGTTTGTAATTTATTTATTTGGCTTTTCCTGCTGTTAGTTGCAGTTCATGGGATCTTCACTGTGTCATGCAAACTCTTTAAGTTGAGGCATGTGGGATCTAGTTCTCTGACCAAGGATCAAATCCAGGCCCCCTGCTTTGACCACGAGGGAAGTCCGTCCGTGGCTTGTTACTTGGCATAATTTTAGAAGGTTGGCCATCCTGTTGACTCACAGCAAGTCAGAGTCTGTGCTAAGGTTCTTCATCTGATTAAAGATAATCCTAATTCCCTGGGCTTAACTGGTGCTCTGTTAACAGGTTTAAGTGCTCTCACTTCTAACAAAGACTCCCACTATGGGCTAGGTGTGATTCCTTCAGCCAGTCTTTGTGAGACATGAGAGTGCTATAAGCCGCTTAAGAAATGCCAGCTATATACCTTATGGGGTGAGTAGCTCCTCCCCATCACTCTTTATTGTTTAAAAAAATTTTTTTTTTATTATTGTTCCTTTTTTCTTTAAAAAAAAATTTAAAAGGAAGTGTTTATTTTTCTCTTTATTCCCCACCACTTTCATTTATTTATATTGATATAGTAATAACATGAATTTGTTATTACTGAGTTTTTTAACTACAGATAAAGTGAAAGTGTCTTCCTGCCTTGCCTTTGCAGAGATATCAATTAGTATCTGCAAAGATAATCAGCGTATAAAGACCTGCCTTGTTCTTTTGTACCATCCACATGATGTTACCACTCTTCTGGTCTATGTGTTACACATAAGTCTGTTTCTGGAGATGACTGGAAGTAGAGTTGTCGGCCAAAGGATATTTGCTTCTTAAATTGTTTTAAATCAGGCTTATAGAGTCATAAATTGCACTCAATAAATAAAATATACCAATTTTAAGAGTATAGTTGAGATCTGACAAATATATACACAACCACAATCAAGATATAAAACATTTTTGTCACTTCAAATTAAAAAAAATAGTAATTACTGCTCTCTCAAAGGGCTGTGTCAAATTATACTACTACTATCAGCATTCAAGAGCAAGTTTTCTGTGTTGGATGTTATTGGTCTAATTTTTGTCAATTTGATAGGAAAGAAATGGTAGTCATTTTAATTTACGTTTCTCTGAAAAGATTGAGCATTTTCTCTACTAATTGACCAGTCCAGTCCTGTTCAAAGTAATTATCAGTATTCTTTGCCTGTTTTTCTGTTGGATGATCTTCCTCTTTTTGGCTTAATGAGAATTCCTTCTACATTCTGGATACTATTCTTTGTTTATTGTAGATTTGGAAACATTTTCTCCTGCTTCTTAGAGGAAGATGATATTTTACAGTTGAAGAGTGATCTTAGGTCATCTAGAACTTAGCTTCTAGGTCACTGGAACGTGTGTTTGGAAACCAGGTTCTAGCGGCCAGCACTGTGCTGCCCAGAGACATTACGTAACTTTAGGCTGTGTTTGACTCCAAATTGAATGTTTTCTTTTTCCCACAAACTACTTGTCATTTTAGAGATAGTTACTTTGGTGTGGAATAAGTATATAGTAATGAACAGAATTCACAGCTTAATCAAAGCTGGCTGTCAGAGAACCAGTAGTGAGCGCGCAGCAGTAGCATTGTGCGCTTGCGCTGTCCCTTTGGGTTTTATGCCCCTGCTGCATCTTTCCCTTCCTCCTCAACAGTTTCAGTCGTTTAGTCAGTACCGCTGTAAGACCGCCAAGAAGTCAGAGGAAGAGATCGACTTCCTTCGCTCCAATCCCAAAATCTGGAATGTTCACAGTGTCCTCAATGTCCTTCACTCCCTAGTGGACAAGTCCAACATCAACCGGCAGCTGGAGGTGTACACGAGCGGAGGTGAGTGCTGAGTGCTGCCCGCCATCTGGTTCTCAGGCATGGTGGCCATGGGTAGTGCTAAGGAGCCGTGTCTTTCGGGTGATGGGCTGCTCCTCTGGTGTCTGGGGGTGAGTAGGAGCTGAGTGCTGATTTGGAGGCTGCTGGGCTTGGCCGTCTGTTGGCTGACAGAATGAACCAGTACTTCCTAAGAGCTGTGTTTGTAAACATTTCGGCTGCCTCTCCAGGGCCTTTGTTGAGATAAGCACTTCTCAAACATTTTGGTGTGAGGACCACTTGACACTCTAAAAGATTAAGAATCCTAAAGTTTATCTCTATAAGCATTTTGTTCCAGTGAGAAGAGCGGCGGTTTTGCAAACCTCTTTAAGTGTGGCTCTGTGGAAGAGCCCTGGAGGAGTCTTCTGCCTCTTCCCTCAGTTTGTGGCAAGACGCTGCTCTGGGTGATGTATCTGAGGGGAATCTGGCCTCACACAGAGATTTAATTGGGACAGGGAAGAGAAACTTTAACAGCCTTTTTGCATAGCCCAGCTCTTCTCTGATTCTACAGCAGAACTTGACCATGGTAGTTTCTTTCTTTTTTTTTTTTGACCATGGTAGTTTCTATAGGTTAGTTGCAGTGTGGAATCTGAAACCTTATCAGTAAACTTGTACTTTGTTATGTTAAGGTTTACTAGTCTCTCCTGTAGCCTGAGTGAATTTTTTTAATCTGTGCGTGATTTTGTAAAATGAGCTAGCAAGATTTTCTGAAAGTTGACACATTTTATTATACAGTTTTTTGAAACCACATCTGTTACTTTGACCATCAACCTCATCAGATAAGTCCTTATTTTGGGAAGCTGTTCATAGTACCAGATAGAAGTTTTATGAAATTCTAATTTTTACTTAAAAGTTGATAAGTAAGTTCATTGATATTTAACAGACATTGGAATCTTAACAAGTTCGCTGCACTCATTTTTGAGAAAATGTCTGCTAAATACCCATGTCTGAATAGTCATAGTTTGTATATCAGTTATTCCTTTAAGTAACATTGGGTTTTGTGAAAAAGAGTGGCTAGTTCTTTCACTGAAGGTGAGTGGTGGTAAAGAATGCCGTGATGACAATAGAGTCCGGTGCCGCTGTCTGATTGATGCTAAGTTGTCTGTAGTTTTATGCACATTGTTTTTGCACCATTGATGCAAATGCCAACTCAGTGAGAAAGGCACGTGGTATCTTGGTGTTATTAGGAAGATAGCTTTGATCTCATGGACATCCTGAAAGGAGGGGCCTTAGTGAGGAGCTCTTATTGATGAGAGGGGTCCTTTTGTGTTCTCAGGTGTGTGAGGGGACTGGTACCACCACCACCCCCCCACCAGTTGACTTAACTGGTGAATATAAGATTAGCATAAGGCAGGCATGCTTCTTCCTATTCCTTCAAAGGCAGAGTTATTTCCTTTTGCAGAAAGCTTTA
Source organism: Cervus canadensis (assembly GCF_019320065.1). Lineage (NCBI taxonomy): Eukaryota > Metazoa > Chordata > Mammalia > Artiodactyla > Cervidae > Cervus > Cervus canadensis. The sequence goes on along the minus strand of NC_057406.1, from coordinate 9,926,123 downwards.
GAGACTGGCAGTAGGTTAAGAGTTTACTGAGTGACATTCAAGGTTCAGGCCTGCCCTTGTTCCCAGCCTCTCCTGAAGTGTACACTGTCTGTCTGTCTCTCAGGTGACCCAGAGAGTGTGGCTGGGGAGTACGGACGGCACTCCCTCTACAAGATGCTCGGCTACTTCAGCCTGGTGGGCCTTCTGCGACTGCACTCCCTGTTGGGGGATTACTACCAGGCCATCAAGGTGCTAGAGAACATCGAACTGAACAAGAAGGTAATTCCCTGTTTCCTCAGGCCCACATTCGCAGGGCCTTACGAGAATCTCTGATCTATTAGGACAGATTTCAAGGAGAAAAAATGAGGAATCCTCCGCAGGGAACATTGAGACAAGAATTGGGAAAACTACTGCAGGGAAAACCTGAATCTGGACAGGGTGGTTTCTCTTTGATGCTTAATAACGCCTCAGATATTCACCACTCCTATTGATACTATTTTCAAACCAGAATGATTAGGCAGATTTTTACCTTTCAGCTTTCACCAAAGAATTAACAAAATACTTAAAAAGTTCTGAGGTGGTAGAGATAATGGTATGTTAGCAGTGGTTGTTTGCCTCACCATAGAAACATGATACCTTTTTTGTTTGATGTGTGTATCTTATCTGTCTGTTCCTTTATAGGGCTTACTTGGAAAAGCAAGAAAGAATGTAAAAGTGAGGTGTAGAGGATTTTAGAGTTGAAAGAAATTTTAGGGTTACCTGGTCCAGTCTTTTTCTCTTACAGCCAAGAAAATGGAGTCTTCAGGTCACATAATCAGTTAGTGGTACAGTCTACTCGGAGCCTCCAACTCCAGAGCCAGGGCTTCCTCTGGGTAGTTCAGGGCCTCTGCAGGGATCTCTTGGTGCTTCTGCTTTGGCTGATACTAGGCCCCGCCTATTTTCACACCCAGCTGGGATGAATTGGTCTTAAGACTCATGGATGCTGCTTCTGCCTCCTTCCACAGAGCATGTATTCCCGTGTGCCCGAGTGCCAGGTTACCACATACTATTATGTTGGTTTTGCATATTTGATGATGCGTCGCTACCAGGATGCCATCCGGGTCTTTGCCAACATCCTCCTCTACATCCAGAGGACCAAGAGCATGTTCCAGAGGACCACGTACAAATATGAGATGGTAAGGAGGCCTCTGACCAGCTGACATGTCGGTGCCAACAGTTTTTGGGTAAACACCTTCCAAAACAAAATTTTGACCCCATGGGCTATAGCCTGCCAGGCTCCTCTGGGATTTTCCAGGCAAGAGTACTGGAGTGAGTTGCCATTTCCTTCTCCAGAGGATCTTCCTGATCCAGGGATCAAACCCACGTCAGCAGACAGATTCTTGACGCTGAGCTACCTGGGAATCCAGAATTGGGGGGAGGTTTCTAAATAAAGCAGAGGTGTTGAGACTTGGAAGTATGATCATGTAGCAGCACAGTAAACCAGTTGGACTGAAAGGCAGAAGAATAATCAGACTGGGATGTTAGATTTTGCGATACCCTTTACTAGTCAGCTGAAGTATTTAATCTATATTCTACAGGCGTTAAGTACCATCAAAGATTTCTAGATATTATAAGAACTAAAATATTTTTCCAAAAAAAAACAGATTTATAGGTGGCTTGATCATAATTGGTGTAGGAGGATTGCCCTGCCAACGGTACACAGGGTGGACTGTGAGACAGAGACAGGGGTAACAGTGAAGAATCCAGGAGACAGGGAGGACCTGGAACCAGGCGGGAAGTTTGGTGGAGCTAGAGGGAGGATTGGGAGAGACATTGGGAAACTTAGCTGCTGGGTGTAAGACAAAGGGAGAAGTCAGGAGGTCTGAACAGAGTGTTTGGGAGGGTACAGGGTCCTTCTCATGGGACCCTGCAGCAGTCTCTCCCCCCACCCCCAGATCAACAAGCAGAATGAGCAGATGCATGCGCTGCTGGCCATCGCCCTCACCATGTACCCCATGCGTATCGACGAGAGCATTCACCTCCAGCTGCGCGAGAAATACGGGGACAAGATGCTGCGCATGCAGAAAGGCGACCCGCAGGTCTACGAGGAGCTTTTCAGCTACTCCTGCCCCAAGTTCCTGTCGCCAGTGGTGCCCAACTATGACAACGTGCACCCCAATTACCACAAGGAGCCCTTCCTGCAGCAGCTGAAGGTGTTCTCTGACGAGGTGCAGCAGCAGGCCCAGCTCTCCACCATCCGCAGCTTCCTCAAGCTGTACACCACCATGCCCGTGGCCAAGCTGGCCGGCTTCCTGGACCTCACCGAGCAGGAGTTCCGAATCCAGCTGCTTGTCTTCAAACACAAGATGAAGAACCTGGTGTGGACCAGTGGCATCTCCGCCCTAGATGGAGAGTTTCAGTCAGCCTCCGAAGTTGACTTCTACATTGATAAGGTACGGCTGGCCCCCTGCCACCCTGCCAGGCTAGGGTCTTAGGATGCTCACTGTTCTGTTCATTGGGGACATATCATTGAACAAAATCAACAAAGATTTCTGCCCTTGTGCTGGTATTCTAGTGTTTAAAAAGTAGGTGGTAAACATTATCATTAAGCAAACCATGTAATAGTTTAGACGTTGCCACTTGCTATGGAGTAAGTCAGGTTGGTGGTAGTAGAAGACACAGGTTGCAGTATTAAATAAGATGATCAGGATAGACTTTGTTGGGAAAGTGAACTTGCAGCTGAGACTTGAAGGAGGGGCAGAAATTAGCAAGCAGATACCTGGAGGAAGAGCATTCCAGGTAGAGAGAACAGTTAGAGCAAAAGCCCTGAGGCCAGAGCGAGGCCAGATAGCTGCGGTGTGGTTGGAGTGGCCGGAGAGGAGGCTGTGGTGGGAGAAGAAGGGGGAGTGGTGCTTTGTAGACTGTTGGACGTACCTTACCGGACGGGAAGCCACTGTCCTGACTGGTACCACCCTAGATCATTGCTACCTGGTTTCGAACTTCTTTTTAGGGAATTACGCAGGATGTGCCCTTTTCTGTCTGACTTCTTTGGCTCGACATTATATGTGAGAGAAATCACCATCCAGCATTGTCATATGTAGCAGTAGTTTAGTCATGTTTATTCTGTGATGGTCTGACATCTACTGCAGTTATTGACTGCAGTGTTTCCATTCTTCTGGTAGATGTTTGGGTGGTTTTGGCAGTTGAACGGTACACGTGATTTTATAGAGTGGCTGTCAATCGTCTATTTAATTTTTTTTTTTTAATGATATATATGCTTGTGCAGAGAGTCATTTCTGGAAAGATGCACAAGCAATATACTTTGTGAGAAAGGCGAGGAACATTGTTAGTGTTTGCTTTTTAATATTTATTCATTTTTTTGGCTACGGCAGGTCTTAGTTGCAGACTGGAGAACCTTGCCTGCGTCATGCAGGATCTTTTGCTGTGGCTCGTGGGCGTCTTTGTAGCTGTGCTATGGGGCGCTCTGGAGCTCACAGGCTCAGTAGTTGAGGTGTGTGGGCCCAGCTGCTCTGCAGGTTGTGGGATCTTGGTTCCCAGACCAGGAATCAAACCTGTGTGCCCGGCACTGCAAGGCATATTCTTAACCACTGGACACCAGGGTAGTCCCTTCCTGTTATTACCTTCAAGTTGAACATTTTAATGTACTTGTGAGTTTTTTTTCTTTCCTAAGTTGTTTTGTTTTCTTAAGTGAGATTTTCCAGACTTAAAATATGCTGAACTTCTCAGATTGTTCTTTGCAGGAAATATCACCTTCCCCCTGTTTGTTTGCACCATGTACATAATACTCAGAAATGAAGAAACATTCTTTTTTCCCTTCTCTTTTCTTTTTTTTTTTTTTCCTTCTCTTTTCTTTTTGGGCTCGTAGTATCTCAGTTCTCCAACCAGGGACTGAACCTGGGTCATGACAGGGAAAACCCAGAATCCTAACGACTAGGCCTCTAGGGAACTTCCAAGGAAATGTATTCAGGCATGTTTGGAACCCTGATAAAGACTTAAAGAGTCTTTTAAAAATTAGTGGATCAGTATCTTTCATCTCTTCTGGAATATTCTTAGCCAGTAAGTCTTAGGTATTGTTTCTGTTCTATTCTCCTTCTGGAATTCTTTAATCTATGTAGGACCTCTATCCTTCTTGTCTCTTAAACCTTTCTTCATCTTTTTGTCTCCTCTATTCTGGATACTTTTGATTAAAAACATTCTGTACCTGTTCATCTGTCTCTCCAGCTCTGTTTCTAGCTTTCTCTTTTAAAAAGAAAATAATAATAATAATAATGGTGCAGTGTTTCCATATGTACTTTTTTTTTTTTTAACTACATATGGTTCATTGTCCTCGAAAAAATATTTGTTGGTATTTCTTTGAAGCAAAGGATGAACATCTGTTCCTGTGAAGGGAATTTGTTTTTGCCTTCACAAGGTGCCTGGGAATATTGTTGGTCTGGGACCACCGTAGACTGAACTCACTAGACTGAGGTTCCTGGGACCAGCTGGGTGACGAGGCCAGGCGGTAGACTGTCAGAAGAGTATGTCTCAGAGAGGAGTCTCTTTCATGCTTCTTCCCCCATCCATGGCAGGGTTTGCTGGTGTCAGGAGTGGGATGGAGTTGACTTCTGGATCACTTGTAGCTGAGGATGCAGCTCTTTAGGATCTCAGCGTTACAAGGATGGTCTTCTGTTAGACTGGCCTTCTGCCCGGGTTTTCTAGGATTAGCAAATGCCCTCAGTGCAGAAGGGGCTTCTGTGTTTTGCTCACAGAACAGTTTGTTTTCTCTTAAATGATTCTTCATTCTCTTGTCATCTCTTTGCTGCTATGAGGCAATTTTTAAAAAAATATCCTACATTTTTGGTTGTTTTCAGAAAGTATGTTTGTCTGCAACACACACACATATGCACCTCTTAGAAATGCACAATCCTCAGACAGATACCTCCTGAGAACTAGGCCGCACATGTGTGTATCCATTGCTGACGACTGCTTTTTGTTTAAACATTCTATTTTAAAAGTGTATTTAAGTATAGTTGATTTCCAATATTGTGATGTTGTGTTAATCTGTGCTGGACAGCAGATGATTCAGTTACACACATGTATATATTGTTTTTCATGTTCTTTTCCATTATGGTTTATCGCAGAATGTTGAATATAGTTCCCTGTGCTGTCCAGGAGGACCTTGTTGTTTATCCATCCTGGATGTAATAGTTTACATCTGCTAATTCCAAGCTCCTCATCCATCCCTCCCATACCCGCCTCTCCATCTGTGAATATAACAACTGCTTTTTAAACTTAACTCTTGGACCCATGTTCCAACAAAAATAACCAGTCAACACAATATACAGAACTTACTTTGAAACTGTCAGATTAAAAAAATAATCATGTTCAGAAAACTAATGTGTCATTTGACCCACTCACCTTTGTGGATATTGCTATACTCATCCTTAGAAAAGGCAGAAAATCAGCTTAGCACAGCTGAGGTGGGGCTTGAGGGGTGAAAAGAGGAAGAAAGTGTGTTGGTCTAAACATACTACTTTTTGCTAGCAGTTTTTAAAGCTAAAATTAATAACAAACTTCACTTTACTGGGTAAAATTCCATGACTAATTAGTATATTCACTGTGTTGGGCAGCCATCTCTGCTCTAATTCCACAATATTTCTGTCATCCCAAAGAGGAATCCCTGTCCATTAGCAGCATTCCCAGTTCCTCTGGCCCCACAGCCCCTGGCAGATCAGTTAATTTGCTTTCTGTCTCTCTGGATGGGTCTGTTCTTAATATTGTCTGAAAACTAGAATCATGAAATATGTGGATTTTTGTCTTTAGCTTTTATGGAGCATCTTTCCAAGTTTCATGCAGGTTGTAGTGGGTATCAGTGCCTTATTCCTTTCTATGGCTGAATAGTATCTCACTTTTTGGACACACCACACTTTGTTTATCCATTCGTTAGTTGGTGGACAGTCCAGCTGTTTTTACATTTTGGTTGTTATGGGTAACACTGCTGTGAATTTTTGTGAACCTGTTCTCTTGGGTTTATGAACCTAATTCTAGAATTGCTCGGACAGTTTGGGTAGTTTGCTTTTGGAAACTTACCTTGCTAAACCAGATCCTCTCATTTTAGACTTCATGGCTTTTGGGAAGGTTGGTGTTCAGCAGAACTTGGCTATCCCTGCCATGAACAGACTCACCCAAAGTAGAAACGTGTCAGTAGTGAAAGTTTTAAGTTGTGTGGGTTTTGTTTTTTGGTGGTGGTGGTGGTGGGAAATTTTGGGGGTTTTTTGTTTGTGCTTTTTGCCATGCAGCTTGCTGGATCTTAGTTCCCAAGTCATGTTTTTAAAAATCAAAACCGTCTACCCCCTGTGGTATTGCATCAGCTACCTAAAATTCTGTTTGAATTTATTCCCAGTGCCTGACACTCTTGGGCCGTATCAGTCACCTGCTACATTCCTTTTAGTGAGCAGCTGAACTAGTCCCAACCATCTCTGGATTGTCTTCTCCCAAGAGTTAGCAAATTCTTTTTTTTTTTTTTCATTCTTGACTTGAAAAAAATCAAGAAATTCAGGAAGTTCTTGGGTCTTAACCTAGATTATATAGGAATGTACAAGTAAACAGTGCTCAACAAAATATTTTGAGCTAAAAAATCATTTAAAATCTAATTTGCCACTTATAAACAGTATATGAGAATAAAATGCTACGTTTTAAATGTTACTATTGCCAACAGATGCATGTTCATTAAAAAGACCAGAAAATAAATGGGTTAACATGAAGAAAGTAAAAATCAGCATGTATAAAGAGCGGCTCCTAGCTGTTAATGCTCCCCCATGGATAGGGGTTTATCTGGCACTTAGCATCACTGGTGTCTGCAGAGTCCGTCGGTGACTCCCCCTCACTGCTCCTCTGTGGCTGCTTTTCCCGTAGGACATGATCCACATCGCAGACACCAAGGTTGCCCGGCGCTATGGGGATTTCTTCATTCGGCAGATTCACAAATTTGAAGAGGTGAGAGGTGTGGAGAGTGGTGTGGGGGCTGCAGATGGGAGTTGGGAATGGAGTGGGGAGTTTTTAAGTGTTCTATTTCTCATTTCTATTTTCCTTTTTCTTTTTTTTTCTCATTTGTATTTTCAAGAAAGCCTGAAATTGGCCTTTGAAGTTTCTGAGCTAGACAGGCTGGCTGCTTGGGGTCTGGAGGGTGGGGCTGGGCCTGTAGGAGTTGCTGTGTCAGCCTTCTTTGGAGCATCTCTTCCCAAGATCTCTCTCTGCGGGTGGCCGGCTCTCGCCTCCCTCCCTGTTATTTCCTAATATGGGTGGATTCACTGCCTGCTCTTACCCGTCCCTCCCCATCTGGCAGTTATTTACTCTTCAACTTAGACAGGTCTGGCCAGTCTCTGCAGGCAGAGACCTTGAAGCTCTGTTTTGACATACGTGGTGCGTTCCACGCCCTGCCCTCAGAGAGGCCTTGTGGGTCACCCTTTGTGCCCATAGCTAGAGCCTCAGCGTCCCGGTGCTTTGAGGCCTCCAGCAGAGGTCACTGCTGTGCTGTGGGCCGTGCTACTGGAGTCCTCCTGCAGGACAGTAACACAGGCCTGGCAAGTCTAGCCAGCCCGAGGCCCTTTCCTGTCTATAAAAGTATTAGAGCAGTATACAGTGTGTGTCCAGTGTGAAGGGCAGATAGCATAAGCTGCGTGGCCTGTGCGGCACTATGAGAATGCCGGGTGGGGGACCTGACACTCTGATAGTAGATGCTGTGTCAGTAGTGATCCTGTGACGTGTCTGCGTCAGAGGGGTGGCTCGGGAGTGTGGCCTGGTGATCATGCACACCGTAGGAAAAGGTTTGGTGAAAAAGCCATTATCTGACTTGACTTTTCTTTCTCTTCCAGCTTAACCGAACCCTGAAAAAGATGGGACAGAGACCCTGAGTATATTCACACTTGACACTACTCAGGAACTTATTTTGATGTCATTGTAGGTGGTGTTCTGCCACCATGAAGCCTTTACCCAGCTCAGCCATTGCCCAGTCACTTGAGTTGAAGTTTTTTGAATCAAGGACTGATATGTTTTAAGTAGTTCTTAATAAAGGATCTTCTTTGGAGTCAGATTTGTCTTCTTATTTTTGTTGGGGAGCGTCTGTGGACAAGAATACTATATGTAATTTCCCATGTGTCATGAGATACATGTGTCCTGATGCATTAGTTATTAATGTTTAAATTGAATTACTTAATTCCTGCATTCATAAAGCATTATACAATATACAGAACATTTTCTTATTTAGTATCTTATCTTCATCTCAAAGGAATCCTGTGAGCATTAATGACCTGCCAAAATTTGCATGCATATTTGTGCAAGTGCTGGGTTTTTGGAAGGAACTCCTGAACACATCCTGCCAGGACTCTGCTGAGGAATCCAGGTACACTGCCTACACTGGACAGCTTGGGTTTGGGAGTAGGGTCCCCATTTTGTCAAAGAGGAAACAGACCTGGGGAGTTAAGTGACTTCATCGAGGTCATGCAGTTATATTGGGTTGAGCAAAATGCTTGGGTTTTTCTATAAGATGGCTCCAAATTCTACTGTCTTATGCTGCTCAGGTCTTGTGATTCTTCACACGGAAAACTTAGGTTAAAAAAACAAATCTCTACAGTGGACAGCTTCTCCCACCCTCAGTGAGTTTGAAACTACTGCTTGTCTGCCAGAATGAACGTCACAGCCAGTCACTACAGATCTGTGTCTGCTTTTCACATTCTTTCCCATCCCTCCTGTAAACGGCCATATGGGATCTACCATCTTGGAGACTTCTTTGAGATGCCATCTTCACCTCAAAACCTAGCAGCCCACACTATTATCAGAGCCTATTTCTAATCTTATCTTTTGTAACAGTTAAAGCACAGATCATGTAGATCTATGATAATTGAAAACTTCATTGAAGTTGTCTCAGGTAGCTCACCTAACCTACACAACAAAGATCAAGTGTTCCTGGATCTGTAGAAATCTTGTATTCAGGGGTAAGCCCTCAGAATGGTCTGCACACCATTTATGCATTATCTTACTCCAGAGATGTGGAATCCTGAACTTACTGATGAGGCTCCTCTGTCCATGGGGATTCTTGAGGCAATACTGGTGGGTTGCCATGCCCTCCAGGGACTCTTCCCAACCCAGGGATCAAACCCAGGTCTCCTGCACTGCAGGCAGATTCTTTACCATCTGAGCCACCAGGAAACCCAAGGAAAGTGAGGCTTAATTAAGTAGCTTGCCCAAGTCAAAGATGGTAGGTAGTGAAGACTGGTCTTTCATTTCCCAAACTTGTGTTTTGTTTTGTTTTGTTTTCCAAACTTGTGTTTTTATCTTAGAAAAGTCCTACCCTAAGACTGGTAGCAAGAAGAGCTTACCTGGTGGCTCAGTGACAGTCTGCCTGCCAATATAGGAGACACAGGTTTGATCCCTGGTCCAGGAAGATCCCACATGCCACAGAGCAACTAAGGCCTTGCCCCACAACTACTGAGCTTGTGCTGTAGAGCCCAGGAACCACAACTACTGAAGCCCGAGCAACCTAGAGCTCGTGCTCTGCAACGAGAGGCCACCACAATGAGAAGCCCTTGCATTGCAACTGGAGAACAGGCCCTACTCACTGCAGCTAGAGAAAAGCCTCTGCAGCAATGAAGACCCAGCACCACCACCAATAAATTAATTATAGAGCATCTTATCCTTAAAAAAAAAAAAAAAAAAGACTGGTAGCAAGAGGTTAAATAGCAGTAGCTATACCATCAAGATCTGCAGGGTCTGTATATATCCCCTCCAAAGCAATTTCCTGGAACTTGGGAGCTCCTCCCTGCCACCCAACGACAAGGTGGTTGTGAATTTTGAAGCTAGGCTTTGGGCTCACTTGGTACATGGCTGGTTCCTTTTAAGTTTTCTGGTTATAAGGAGGCTAGAGAACATGGAAGAGCCACTGTTTTGAAGGCATGACACCTGGATTCAAGTCTGAATTATGTCACTAATTTACTGTGCAACCTCTGGGCTGGTAGACTTCTCTGAAAATTAAGATCTGCCTGCCCTCTGATGAGAGGGTATCTGCCATCTCTCTGTTGAGAGATGAAACGAGGATGATTGGGCTGTGTTCCTCACTGCTCTGCAGCCCACCTGAGGATCCCTAGAGTCTGCAGCTGGGCAGATCTGGACCTGTTCCATGGCCTCGGTGTTGGGACAGCGGTGGCTTGGAACTGGTCAACTGGGTTCCTTATCTGGGATGTCACCTGTCACCCTGGGGTGGATACCTGTATGGCTCTTGGGGTGGAAGCTCCTGCTCGAAGGTCAGTTCATCACTGAGCACTGTTCCTTGCTTATAAATGAGGATGTTGTGTGTTAGTCGCTCAGTCGTGTCTGACTCTTTGCAACCCCATGGCCTGGGGTTGTAGCCCACCAGGCTCCTCTGTCCTTGGATTCTCCGGGCAAGAATACTGGAGTGTGTGCCATTCCCTTCTCCAGGGGATTTTCCTGACCCAGGGATTGAGCCTGAGTCTCCTGCATTGCAGGCAGATACTTTATCATCTGAGTCACCACTGAAGTAAATGAGGATAGAATCTGCTTTAATGGGGAGTCAGGACTAAATGTGGAGAAGGAAATGGCAACCCACTCCAGTGTTCTTGCCTGGAGAATCCCAGGGATGGCGGAGCCTGGTAGATTGCCGTCTGTGGGGTCACACAGAGTCGGACACGACTGAAGCGACTTAGCAGCAGCAGCAGCAGGACTAAATGAGATGCTGTTATTCCTTCCCCCCACACACTTTTAATTCATAAACTCTTCTGTGTCCTTGTTTCCTATTGATATGAATGCTGGTAGTTCATGCGGTAGTTACTGAATGCTAGTCCCCGAAAAGATACGCCCATGTCCTAACCCCTGGAACCTATCAGTGTGATGTTTGGAAAAAGGTCTTCACAGATGTGAGCTAAGTATCTCAAGATGACTTGTCCTGGATTATCCAAGTGGCCCTTAAGTCCAATGACAAGTGTCCTTAAACTCAGAGACACACAAGGAGGAAGGGGGCCACAGAAAGGTAGAAATTAGAGAAAGGCAGCCACAAGTTAAGGGGCATCTGGAGCCACCGGAAGCTGCAAGAGGTGAGGAAGCCCTCTCCACTAGAGCTGGTACCTTGATTTTGGATTTTCAGCCTCCAAAACTGTGAGAATAAATTTCTGTTCTAACCAACTTTGTGGTAATTTGTTACAGCAGCTCTAGGAGTCTAACACAATGCCTGCTGTGTATCAGGCCCATTGCAGGATTTCATGCACAGAAGATTGGATCCTTTTTCCTCCAAGTGAGCCAACCAGGTGTTGCTAGGCATGAAGGGAAGGAAGTGGGTAAAAAAGCAAAACCCCTAAAGAACAAATAATTACTTGTAATTAAAAAGAAAAAAACCAAGTCCCTGTCCTCATCTTAAATTCTAATGGGTGGAGGCAGATTATAAACCATGCAGAGCATGTTGGATGGTGATGTATCTTACAGAGAAAAATCAAGGATAGGAGTTACTGTTTTGAACTGGATGGTCATCACCCTGATTGGCATCATTTGGGCAGAGACCCAAGGGGCAAGAGGCAATGTTGCAGATACCTGGAGAAAGTGTTAGGAAGGGAAAACTTGCAAGTGCAAAGGCCCTGAGGCCAGAGCATGTTTTGTATGTTGAGAGAATGTAGCAAGAAGGCGAGTTGGAGCAGAGCTAGCAAGCGGGAGGGAGGAAGAGGTTCTGGGTCATATATAGGCCTTGTGGAGGCTATTAGGGCTGTGACTGAGTCTGAGCTGGGAGGCCTTTCTCCATCAGGGAAGTTCCATGACTTGTCCAAGTTCCAGGAGCTAAAGAGGACCGAGGACAGAATGCAGGTCAGCCCAGTTCGAAAGCCTGTGCTGTCTCTGAGATGCAAGGAAAACCAAAGGCAGGCTCTTTGTTAATATGTAATAAGTCCAAACATTCATAGAGCTCTTGGTAGTTGTCCAAACACTTCATCTGTTAGCTTGCTGGATTCTAACAAGTGGCAGACTTGGGATCCAGTGCCAGCCAGGCCTCCTTACCAGCCCCCTCCCCGGGGTGGTAACCTCCATTCTCTGGTTCCCTGGCCTTCTTAAGGAGGGCTCATGCAACGTCATCTCTCCTGTACCCACCACCCGTCCTGACACTGGGCAATGGTGGCTCACAGGATACAGACCCACCTGGGCGCCTCTGCTTTAACTTGTTTTGAATTCACCACCAGAGATGCATAGTTCATGTCCGAGTCTCCCGTCTCCATCACTGAAATTATGCAAGGTCAAGGTGCGCCGTGTCAGCGCTCTTCTTACCAGGAGACAGGCCATTTCAGGAGCCCAAGGTCACACAGAGCCACTGTGTAAGCGCCTGGCTTGGGCTGCTTCCCAGTGTCTTGGCCCACGTCCAGCCGCAGTGCTGGGCAGCCGGCAGGCCTAGTGAGGAGGCAGGCACAGCTGAACTCTGCCTGGTACCGCTTGAGGAATGCAGGGCACCAAGCAGCTGCAGTCAGCTCGCAAGCCTTTTATTCCAGCTTGTCTGGAGTGGAAGAAGCAGGCTCAAAATCCTCCCACGTGTAACGGGAGTGAGGATTTTTTTGTTTGTTTTTAAGTTTAATTGACTGCACCAGGTCTTAGTTGTAGCACACACAATCTTTTTGCTGTTGTGGGCATGTGGGATCTAGTTCCCCAGCCAGGGATTGAACCCTGGCCCCCTGCATTGGGAGCGTGGAGTCTTAGCCACTGGACCACCAGGGAAGTCCTGATGGTCCAGTTATATGGTTTTATGAGCCAGGAATGGGGAGCTCTGGGTGGGGCCAGTTACCAAACCTTCCTGTGCCAGAAAAGAAAGCAGCCCAGCAAAGTGTGCAGGCTTAGGCTTGGTCAGACCTGGGTTTGAATCCCAACTCCACATACTAGCTGTGTAACCGCGGCCCAAGTTACTTAGCTTCTCAATACTTTATTTGCTCATCTATAAAACAGGAGGTAGTAGCACTTCCCTTAATTAAATTATATGACGTACTTAGCACAGCACCTGGCCAGCATGTGCGATGAACGAATGAAGTCCATTGTTATTAGCTGGTTAGCTGGCCATGACCTTGGAATTCAGAGTCATAGATGATGTGGATAAGCAAGGCTGTTTCCTGGTAGAGCTCAGACTCAGAGACTACTGACTCACCCAAGGGCTTTCTCTACTCCCTGTTCCTGGGTGGGACCCAAGGCAAGTCTGTGTCGAGACAGTGTAGAGGCCAGTTCACAGAGAGGCTGAGGGGCTTGTCTAGAGTAGCCCAGCCATAGAGGAGCTCTTGCAGGGTGGTGGCAGGGGAAGGGAAGGAGATGCCTAGTCCTCTGGCTTTTGCAGCTGGGGAGACAGTAGAACCTCCTTTGAGATGGGGGTGGATGGGGCAGTTTGAAACAGGAAGCATGTGCAAGTGGGTAGAGAACTGCGTTCAGACATGAGCTCAAGGTCCTATGAGACATTCAGGTGGACATGCCCAGGGCGTAAGAACTTGGGCAGCGGCCGTGAACAGCTGGGGCTGGAACCCTGATAGTCAGATCCCAAGGCTGCATCTGGTTTCTCGCCGCACAGACCAGCCTCAGGTGGCCTCGGCTCCCTGTCCACAGTGTGGACTGGGCTGCAAGCCTGAGATGGGGCTGCTCTTCCCAGAATGGCCTTGGCCTCGGGTGGATGCTGACCATCTCCTCATCTGCAAAGTCAGTGGGACCGGCTGTTGTCCAAAGGCTGCAGCCCTACAGTTTTAGAATTCTGGGTAAGACTGTGGGATCTAATGGGCCAAGACCTCCCCTGAATACCAGAGAAAAGGGGGCAGTAGTGGGCTTTGCAGTAAAGAGAAATAGTTGGATGAATGAACGAATGATGAATACACGAGGAAGTGAGTGAATGAGGCTTATCAAATGAAACAACATGAGTGTGTCAATAAGTGATGGAGTGCTTTAAATCCTTTCCAGAAGGCAGAGGCATCGGGTTAATAAATGCTGAATGTATTCACTCTCTTCAGCAATGGAGAGTGTGGGTGGGCCTGCGCTGTCTCCTCCTCTCTGTGGCCTTTCCTCCCCACCCACACCTGCCCTGCACACTGGAGAAGGGCTGGCTTGGGCTGTTGCTTGGAGTCAGGAGCCAGACTTTGGGATGGAGGAAGGGCATCAGGAAGAAGCTGAGAGGGAGGCAGGGGGTGGCCAATTTGAAGATCCTGTCAACTACAAATTGACACTGGCCAAGAGAATTTGCCAGCAACGGAACAACAACAATAAGGGCATTTGCCATCTGCCTCTGAGGAGACTGAACCTGTGTTGCTGCAGCCGAAGGCTTTCAATACCCACTGAGGGAGTTCAGGATGGAGTGAGACCCTCTGTGTTCCAGGGAATCTGGTGGGACAGGGCTTTAGATAGATATTTTCAGGAACCGATTTCATGATCCCGATCTTTGCTTCTCTTCATATCTATTGTTGTTGTTCAGTCGCTAAGTTGTGTCCACTCTTTGCGACCCCATGGCCTGCAGCATACCAGGCTTCCCTGTTCTTCTCCATCTCATGGAGTTTGCTCAAATGCATGCCCGCTAAGTTGGTGGTGCCATCAAACCATCTCATCCTCTGTCGTCCCCTTCTCCTCTTGCCCTCAATCTTTCCCAGCATTAGGATCTGTTCTAATGAGTCATCTCTGTGATCAGGTGGCCAAAGTACTAGAGTTTCAGCTTCAGCATCAGTCCTTCCAATGAATTTTCAGGATTGATTTCCTCTAGGATTGACTGGTTTGGTCTCCTTGCTGTCCAAGGGATTCTCAAGAGTCTTCTCCAACACTACAGTTCAAAAGCATCAATTCTTCGAGGCTCAGCCTTCTTTGTGGTCCAACTCTCACATCCATACATGACTACTGGAAAAACCATAGCTTTGACTATATTGACCTTTGTTGGCAAAGTAACATGTCTGCTTTTTAATGTTGTCTAGGTTTTTCATAGCTTTTCTTCCAAGGAGTAAGCATGTTTTAATTTCATGCCTGTAGTCACCATCTGCAGTGATTTTGGAGCCCAAGATAATAAAGTCTGTAACAGTTTCCATTGTTTCCCCATCTATTTGCTATGAAGTGATGGGACCAGATGTCATGATCTCTGTTTTTTGAATGTTGAGTTTTAAGTCAACCTTTTCACTCTCCCTTTCACTTGCATCAAGAGGCTCTTTAGTTCCTCTTCACTGTCTGCCATAAAGGTAATGTCACCTGCATATTTGAGGTTACTGATATTTCTCCTGGCAATCTTGATTCCAGCTTGTGCTTCATTCAGCCCAGCATTTTGCATGATATACTCTGCATATAAGTTAAATAAGCAGGGTGACAATATACAGCCTTGACGTACTCCTATCCCAATTTGGAACCAGTCCATTGTTCCATGTCCAGTTCTAACTGTTGCTTCTTGATCTGCATATGTTTCTCAGGAGGCAGGTAAGGTGGTCTGGTATTTCCATTTCTTTAAGAATTTTCCACAGTTTGTTGTGATCCACACAGAAACCCCATTTAGAATCAAATCTCTTACCCGCCAGAGACACTTGGAGGGCACAAACAAAGCCTTGTGTGCACCAGGGCCCAGGGACCCCACAAGACACTGAGCCAGACCTGTGTTTGAGTGTCTCCTGTGGAGGTATGGGTCAGCAGTGGCCTGCTGTGGGCACAGGGGCTCTGGCTGCAGCAGACCTGGGAGACGCGGCGTGTGGCATAAGTCCTCTTGGAGGAGGTCGCCATTAGCCCCACCATAGAGTTGCCAGGCAGACGACCCACAAACTGCAGAACAATTATACCAAAGAGGCTCTCACACTGTTGCAAAACTTCTAGGGCCCACAGCAGAGCAAAGAGACTGAGAACCTCCAGGGAATTTGACTTTGAAGGCCAGTGGGATTTGATTACAGAATTTCCACAGGACTGGGGAAACAGACTCTTGGAGGGCACAAAGCAGAGCCTTGTGTTCGCCAGGACCCAGGAGAAAGGAGCAGGGTTCCCACGAGAGGCTGAGCCAGACGTGCCTGTGAGGGTCCTGGAGTCTCTGGCAGAGGTGTGGGTCAGCAGTGGCCTGCCACAGGGCCAGGGGCACTAAATACAACAGTCCTGGGAGCCCCAGGGTGCTGGCTTAAGTCCTTTTGAAGGAGGTCACCATTACTGCCATTACCCTTACCATAGTTTGGCCTCAGGGAGGGAACTATAGGGAGGGAACACAGCCCCACCCATCAACAGAAAATTGGATAAAGATTTACTGAGCATAGCCCCGCCCACCAGAGCAAGACTCAGTCTTCCCCACAGTCAGTACCTTCATATCTAGAAAAGCACTAAATCCCGTCATGATATCAGCTCCTGGTGACTAGCAGAAAACCTCTTGTAAGGAAGTGCTTGATTGCATTGAACTCCCTCTTTACCAAAATCTTATATACTGACTTTACCCAACTGCCTCTTTGGAGCAGTCTCTCAGAGCCATCTGAGGTGCTGTCTCCTGGGATGCAGTCCTCATTTTGCCCCAAATAAAACTTAACTCGCAACTATCAAGTTGTGCATCTTTTTTGTCAGTTTAGACAGTTACAGTGATTGACAAAGTGACCCAGTGGACTTCCCTCCTTCGCCTGAACTCCATGAGGAACCAGAGCTTTGATACCAGCAGTGGTGCGCCCATCCACCTTCTTGGGGAGTGCAGATGAATTTGGGTAAGTTGGTCCTGGTTCTCAGATCTCCTCTATTGGTTGTGATTGTGGGTTTTATTTGGTGGTGGAGCAGGTTACCTGCCCACTCTCAGTTGAAAGATACGATACTGGGGTGGGGGGGGCGGTGATTGAAATAAACTGGGGCATACCCCACTCACTAGACACTGAGTGGGGCTAAGCTGAAAGATAGCAGGGCAACAATACCCACCGAGTGGAAAGGTACTGGGTGGGCAGGGCTCGACTGAAAGAAATCCAGGAATACCTAAGACTTGGCTGAAAGATACTGAGGTTGCTCTGTTGTAGGGGACTGAGTGGTCTTGGCTGAGTGTAGGTAAGAGCTGATCTGACACTTTCCCTCAATTCTTTATAGAATTTGTCAGGATAAAAGCGAGGCGATTATATGAGAGCCTTGCTCCAAAGAAAAGGGATGATTCCTTCCAGCCAGTTATGGTTTTCTCAGGTGACTGAGAAATTTACAGGAGTGGTAGAGGCAAAGTCCTCATACAGTGCAGTGGTCCCATAGAGAATGCATGCATGCTAAGTTGCTTAAGTCATGTCCAACTCTTTGTGACCCCATGAACTGTAGCCTGCTAGGCTCCTCTGTCCATAGGATTTTCCAGGAAAGAATACTGGAGTTGGTTGCCATTTCCTTCTCCACCCATAGGGAAGTTAGTTAAATCGCTCAGTTGTGTCCGACTCTGTGACCCCATGAACTGTAGCCTGCTAGGCTCCTCTGTCCATGGGATTTTCCAGGAAAGAATACTGGAGTTGGTTGCCATTTCCTTCTCCACCCATAGGGAAGTTAGTTAAATCGCTCAGTTGTGTCCAACTCTTTGCGACCCCATGGACTGTAGCCTACCAGGATCCTCAGTCCATGGGATTTTCCAGGCAAGAGTACTGGAGTGGGCTGCCATTTCCTTCTCCAGGGGATCCTCCCGACCAGGAATCGAACCCGTGTTCCCTGCATTGTAGGCAGACGTTTTACCGTCTGAGCCACCAGGGAAGTCCCACTCATTAATTAAAATACTTGATCATCCAGGGTCACAATAAGTATTGGCCATTCAGTGACCTGAATAGCCATGGTGGTCTTAAATTGCTGGAGGCAGAATCTGAGACACATAAGAGGAGCTGAAATGACTCTGGGGTGACTCCTGGAGGAGTTAAACTCACAAACAGCGCACAATTTCACTAATGATTTTTATCCCTGACAGATTCAGCTTAAAAAGGGAAACATCTCAAAAACAGAAACGAGGGGTGTCAGAAAGCCAACCTCTGACTAACACTCCAGCCAGATTCATGTACAGTCTGTACAGAGTTCATATTTGCAAGTTCTTAGTTAATTGGGGAAATTATGCTAAAGAAGATCTTAACAAAAGTGTCCAAATTGGAGTTCTTTTGATATTCCAAAATTGATACTTTTGCATGCACCATTAGAAAAAGCCAGGTGTAAGATCAAGCAGACTGAATGGAATGCTTACTTTGGTACCTAGAAGGTTCTACAAAAGGAAGCGATAGGGTAACTTCTTTGCAGGAAGCCAACAAGAAATTGCTTGAAAGTATATCAGAACCAAAAAAGGCTGCTAGCACTGACTCTGCCAGGTCACTCTGCCAGCACTGACTCTAGTGGGACTGGGAAGTCACATTTGACATTTTTGCCATTTGGCTTTTGATTTCTGGGCATCTCTCTGCCTTTTGTTTTATTTGGAATGTGACTTCTGGCTGGTGAGATTCTGGTTTGGTTTGTGTGCACAGACATCTGGTACAAACTGCTCAAGTTAAAATGGGAAGCACTTCTTCTAAGGTTCCACACCACACCTGGGAATCCCTTGCAACAAAGTTTTAGATGACTGGTCAACCTATAGCTATGATCCAATGACAAAGGAAAATGGCCTAAAAATATTAGATCTCTATTGCCACAGGATGGGAAAATGAACTGAAGTTCCCTGATGTCCAGGACTTTTCTCCTATAATCAATAGCTTGGGGCTGATCAAACTAAGACCTCATTTCCCCAGAGGAACAATCCTTGCTGGGACTAATCTGCCCTGGTTATCAGGGCCAATTTGAGCACTCAGTTCAGTTCAGTTCAGTCGCTCAGTCGGGTCCGACTCTTTGCGACCCCATGAACCGCAGCATGCCAGGCCTCCCTGTCCATCACCAACTCCCAGAGTTCACCCAAACCCACGTCCATTGAGTTGGTGATGCCATCCAACCATCTCATCCTGTCGCCCTCTTCTCCTCCTGCCCTCAATCTTACCCAGAGTCAGGGTCTTTTCAAAAGAGTCAGCTCTCCGCATCAGGTGGCCAAAGTATTAGAGTTTCAGCTTCAACATCAGTCCTTCCAATGAACACCCAGGACTGATCTCCTTGCAGTCCAAGGGACTCTCAAGAGTCTTCTCCAACACCATAGCTCAAAAGCATCAATTCTTGGGCGCTCAGCTTTCTTTATAGTTCAACTGTCATATCCATACATGACTACTGGAAAAACCATAGCCTTGACTAGACGGACCTTTGTTGGCAAAGTAATATCTCCACTTTTTAATATGCTTTCTAGGTTTTTCATAACTTTCCTTTCAAGGAGTAAGCGTCTTTTAATTTCATGGCTGCAGTCACCATCTGCAATGATTTTTGGAGCTCAAAAACATAAAGTCAGCCACAGTTTCCCCATCTATTTGCCATGAAGTGATGGGACCAGATGCCATGATCTTCGTTTTTTGAATGTTGAGCTTTAAGCCAACTTTTTCACTCTTCTCTTTCACTTGCATCAAGAGGCTCTTTAGTTCTTTTTCACTTTCTGCCATAAGGGTGGTGTCATCTGCATATCTGAGGTTATTGATATTTCTCCCGGCAATCTCGATTCCAGCTTGTGCTTCTTCCAGCCCAGCATTTCTCATGATGTACTCTGCATATAAGTTAAATAAGCAGGGTGACAATATACAGCCTTGACGTACTCCTTTTCCTATTTGGAACCAGTCTGTTGTTCCATGTCTAGTTCTAACTGTTGCTTCCTGACCTGCATACAGGTTTCTCAAGAGGCAGGTCAGGTGGTCTGGTATTCCTATCTCTTTCAGAATTTTCCGGAGTTTATTGTGATCCGCACAGTCAAAGGCTTTGGCATAGTCAATAAAGCAGAAATAGATGTTTTCCTGGAACTTTCTTGCTTTTTCTTTTTTTTTTTCTCTTGCTTTTTCTATGATACAGCAGATGTTGGCAATTTGATCTCTGGTTCCTCTGCCTTTTCTAAAACCAGCTTGAACATCTGGAACTTCACAGTTCACGTATTGTTGAAGCCTGGCTTGGAGAATTTTGAGCTTTACTAGCGTGTGAGATGAGTGCAATTGTGCGGTAGTTTGAGCATTCTTTGGCATTGTCTTTCTTTGGGATTGGAATGAAAACGGGCCTTTTCCAGTCCTGTGGCCACTGCTGAGTTTTCCAAATTTGCTGACATATTGAGTGTAGCACTTTCTTTCTTTCTTTCCTTTTTTTTTTTTTTGAGTGTAGCACTTTCATAGCATCATCTTTTAGGATTTGAAATGGCTCAACAGGAATTCCATCACCTCCATGAGCTTTGTTTGTAGTGATGCTTCCTAAAGCCCACTTGACTTCACTTCCAGGATGTCTGGCTCTAGGTGAGTGATCACACCATTGTGATTATCTGGGTCATGAAGATTTTTTTGTATAGTTCTTCTGTGTATTCTTGCCACCTCTTCTTAATATCTTCTGCTTCTGTTAGGTCCATACCATTTCTGTCCTTTAT
Organism: Cervus canadensis; assembly: GCF_019320065.1. Taxonomy (NCBI): domain Eukaryota; kingdom Metazoa; phylum Chordata; class Mammalia; order Artiodactyla; family Cervidae; genus Cervus; species Cervus canadensis. The sequence continues at coordinate 9,905,716 of NC_057406.1, read as the reverse complement.
TGAGCCCATCTTTCATGAAATGTTCCCTTGGAATCTCTAATTTTCTTGAAGAGATCTCTAGTCTTTCCCATTCTATTGTTTTCCTCTATTTCTTTGCATTGATCACTGAGGAAGGCTTTCTTATCTCTCCTTGCTATTCTTTGGAACTCTGCATTGGGCACTATCTGGTCTAAATTTTGGAAGAACTTATCTCTTTAGAATTCTTGTCCTGTGGGAATAGCTCCTCTTGGAGCTATAGCTTTTGTGTTGGCCTTGATACCAGAGCTCTCTGAATCACTTATCCAGACTATCTCTAATTCCTGAAACTGAAGGGGGGAAAAAAGGGAAAGAAGCCTTTTTACAAATTTCTTATTCCAACTGTTACTTGCAATTAGTGAACTTGGTATTGTGAAGTCTGATGCGTAACTAAGGTAGGAAAACAAAGCTATGAGATCTCTTGTGTCTGTTTGAATACATGTATGTCTCAGTATGTGTCTTTGTCTTTGGATAATATTGCTGATTGCTGAGATTAGTTTCTAAATGAGCTCTAATCTAATTGGCCTAAAGAAAATTGTTGTTCAGTTGCCCAGTCCTGTCTGACTCTGCCTTCCTGCCAAGAAGCGGTCGTCTTCCAATTTCATGGATGCAGTCGCCATCCGCAGTGATTTTGGAGCCCAAGAAGAGGAAGGAACTCTGTCACTAGAAAGAAAAGTTGCTGCTGCTGCTAAGTCACATCAGTCATGTCTGACTCTGTGCGACCCCACAGACGCAGCCCACCAGGTTCCGGAGTCCCTGGGATTCTCCAGGCAAGAATACTGGAGTGGGTTGCCATTTCCTTCGCTTACAAATCTAACAATTCTAAATGCAAGAGAAATCTACCTAAATGAATTTCAGGTTCACGAGAACTGGGAAATATTCAGTGGTTAAATATCTGGTGTTAATGTTTGTGATATAATATAGACAAGTCTAAGAGTTATTAACATTAAGGATAATATTTTCATTGTGCCTAGCTTTGATGTAAGTTAAATATTATTATATCTGTTACAAGTTTGTCAGCAAGGAAAGTAACTCGAGTGAAGAAACTTTTAAGGAAAGAAAATGTAAATGAAGCCTTTAAAAACTCTATTACCGACTCTGCGACCCTGTGGACTGTAGCCCACCAGGCTCTTCCGTCCATGGGATTCTTCAGGCAAGAATACTGGAGTGGGTTGCCATTTCCTTCTCCAGGGGATCTTCCTGACCCAGGGATCAAACCCAGGTCTCCCACATTGCAGGCAGACGCTTTTACCTCTGAGCCACCAGAGAAGCCCTGGTTATACTTCAGGAATGTCTAAAATAGTCTCTCCAGATTTTGGTAACCTGAATCTCTAGCGTTGTGCTAAACGAAGTGATGAAAGTTTATTGAATAGCTAGGTCATTTCCAAATAAAATAAGATTCTGAAACACTGATTACTGAAAACTAATTTCCTCTTAAAGAGAAATGAAAGAGATTTTTGACTATTAATGAAAATGTTTGGTGCCATCCTGAGATGTTTTCTTTAAGAAAGCAAAGTTTTTTTAGAAATTATCCCGGTATTTATGCTCACCAATCTATAGAATGCTAATATAAAGTTCAGTTCTTCACTGCTTAAGGAAAGCAGGATGTGTGTTTTCAGTAAAGAAGGTATGAGGAATGGAGTTGCATTTTATGAAGGGAAAAGGAAGTAGGTCTGACTTACAGGTGGCTGTTTCAGGATGGGAAAACAAAGTAATGGGTACAGAAAGTAATAAGTTTTGTGGAAAGTGGACCCTGCAAAAGGAGTTTTGTGTATGGTTGCTGCTGCTGCTGCTAAGTCACTTCAGTCGTGTCTGACTCTGTGTGACCCCATAGACGGCAGCCCACTAGGTTCCCCCGTCTCTGAAATTCTCCAGGCAAGAACACTGAAGTGGGTTGCCATTTTCTTCTCCAGTGCATGAGCTCAAGGTCATACATGTAACGAATTAGAGAAAACTCCAGCCAATCTAACATTGATGTGAGCTTGATGAGTCAAGAGCTTGATTAGAGTTCATCTAATATAACACATTTGATGAACCATATGAAAAATCAGATTTCTGCCTTAAGTGACCCAATTCCCTAGTCTTGACGATCTTTAAAAACAAACAAACAAACAAACTGGCTTGGTATGGGAGGCTCATAGCTGAACTATTTACTTATAAGTCCACTAATGTTATTAGCTATACTGTGTGTATTTTGTCTGATTTACAAGATTATTGTTTCCTGTTTTATCAGGTGTATGACTGAGCCTCCCATGAAAATAATGATAAGTAGACTCGAAGCAGCTGATCAAATATGTGATCAATGGTAATAGTGTAACTCTAGATATGGGAAGATGAAATTGAGGGGGAATACTTTCCTGAACCGTAACTAGAAGACAGGTGTCCAGAGATCTTTGACTATTAAGACCTAGTCCAGTAATAGCACGTTGGGTAGTCTATTAGCAAAATCTTCTCCAGAACTAGGAATGGGCCTTCCCAGCAACATGGGACAAAATAGTCATGAAATGCCTCCTAAAGTATGGTCAGATTTATGACCATGAGGGGGCCCTATCAACTACAAATTGGCACCGGCCAAGAGAATTTTCCAGCAACTGAACAACAACAAGAGAATTTGCCATCTGCCTCTGCAGAGACTGAACTTTTGCTGCTGCAGCTGCTGACCTTCAACATGCCCTGAGGGAGCTCAGGGTGGAGTGAGACCCTCTGTGCTCCAGGGAATCTGGTGGAACAGGTCTTTGGATAGATATTTTCAGGAACTGATTTCATGATCCCAATCCTTACATCTCTTCATAACTGGAAAAGCATTAAATCCCTTCATGATGACATCAGCAGAATGGTGACTGGCAGAAAACCCCTTGTGAAATAAGCACTTGATTGCATTGAATTCCCCCTTCACCATGGGCTTCCCTGGTGTCTCAGAGGGTAAAGCGTTGCCTGCAATGTGGGAAACCGGGGTTTGATCCCTGGGTCAGGAAGAGCCCCTGAAGAAGGAAATGGCAACCCACTCCGGTACTCTTGCCTGGAAAATCCCATGGATGGAGAAGACTGGTAGGCTTCATGGGGTCTCAAAGAGTCGGACATGACTGAGCAACTTCACTTTCACTTTCCCCCTTCACCAAAATCTTATATATTGACCTTGTTCCGCTACCTCTTTGGAGCAGTCTCTCAGAGCTATCTGAGGTGCTGTCTCCTGGGATGCAGTGCTCATTTTGCCCCAAATAAAACTTAACTTGTAACTGTGAAGTTGTACTTTCTTTTTAGTCAAGAATCCAAAGTCTGACCAGCAACTTTCCTGATTTTTCCAGAAGGTGGTGGGTAAGGAAAGCAGCAAGTCAGCCGGGTTCCTATGGCTTCACATTCCTGTCAAATCTGTAGCTGAAAAACCCAGCTTTCTGTATTTCCGGCCTCACTCTTGATTAGCGTACCTCCCTCCTGTTCCCACCCCCACTCCTATATCTCCCCCTGGGGCTAATGGACCTAGAGGGTGGACTTCTCCACTCTCTGGTCAGGCAGGGGGCCCAGCTAAACATGTCCTGACACTGCCCTCCTAGAGGCTGGGAGATTTCAGGCAGGTTGCTTAACTTCTCTGGGCCTCTGCTTCCTCATCCATCAGTGGAGAGAATAGTTCTCCCCTACCGGCCTCCCGGGGCCCTCTAAGCCTCAGCATGCGGAGCTGTAGGGAAGGACACCAGGGTTTGCTGTTACTCTTGTCCGTCCCAGCTCTGTTGTGTGGTGTGATCTGGAGGTGAGGTGTGCTCTCGCTAACATGTTCTACTTACAGGAAAAAGAAGTTGCTCAGAGCTTCGGCAGAAGTCTCACTTTCTGTTTCAGACAGGAAGAGCTGCCTGGCTCACAGTTTGGTGTAGACAGTCAGGTAAGCAGAAGACAAACCATCCTTTTCTAGTGTCTGACAGCCTTGGCAGGCGATCCGACCTTCTGGCTGACTGAAATCTCTCCAGCCTGACAGCCCCTTCCTTGTCACCCGGTCCTCAGAGGCCAGATGACCTTCCCGGGTCAGGAAGTCTCAGAAAATTTCCCACCCTGCCTGCTTTTCACTAGCAAAGCTGGCCAGGTTGATTCTCAGGGGTAGCTGAGAGGGCTCCAGCACCCTGACCTCTACTGTAACCCCCAGTCACCCGTAAAGAGTCCAAACTTAAATGGGGACTGGCTTTGCAGACCCAACTATAAGTCAGGCCCTCTGACCTCCCACCCCCTCCTTCCTGACAAATTTCTGTCCCCAAGCTCCACTGCAGAGTCACAGGAGCCCAACTCTTAGGGCCTAGAACATTCCACTTGCATCCAAGCACCAAACTTATTAGCCTTCAGGAAGAACTCCAGTACCAGTACCGTTTATTGCTGTCAGAAGTGAGTTGGAAGAGCTGCTGGGGGCTGTGGACTTGGGGTCCCTGGGAGGGTTCTTGCTCAAAAAGCTCACTGGTACATAACAGTGAATGAACTTTCATTGAAAATAATGTGTGCAGAGGTTATGTGCAGACCTGACACAAGGCAGGCCTCAATCCACCAGCGGCATATCCTTGCGGTGAAAGTTTTTTTTGAAGTCAGAGAGAGCCAGACAGAGTCCTGACCACCTTTTGACAGCTGTGTGGCTTTCAGCAGGATTTACCTCTCAGAGTCTTACTCATTGTAAATGGGGATCACGTGAAGCTCACAGAGTTGTGAGAAATCAAAGAGGGGATGTACATCAACAAGAAAACACCCCACCCAACAACACACACACACACACACAATGTCTAGCATAAGGTTAGTGCTCAATAAAGATTAGCTATCAATATTCTTAAGGATCTCACAGCCCCATGGGGAGAGACACATATACACAAATAAATGCCACATAATGTAAGCCACTGTTCAAATGCCACTTTCTCCACGCAGCCTTCAGGGATGTATCCCCAACCCCTGGACAGGAGAGGAGAAGCTCCTTGTGGAAGTACTATAGCACTTTGTCCATTTCTATATCACCTCCCTTGTCTTGTCTTTCTGTGACTGTTTATTGTGATTATTTACATTCTGTCTCCCACATTGCCCTGCCAGTCTCTCCAGGGTAGGCCTGTGGAAAGTCCTCTCTGATACTGGCAAGGATACCCCCTTTTGTTTCCATCTAATTCAAGGGTGGGATTCTGTAAGAAGACCTGGAGTTGTGGCTTCTATCCGGGTCCATCAGAGAAGGCTTCAGGGAGGAGGTGATATCTAGGTTGGGCCTTGATGGCTGTGTAGGATTTAGAAAAGCAGCAACAGGCATTTCAGGAGAAGCCAAAAGAGATGAGGTACAGTGTGGCAGGCTGAGACCTCGTAGGCAGTCTGTAGCTTGGAGAGCGAGGGTCAGGGGGATGGGGCTTAGCTCCAGCTTCTCCTCGATGGCCTCTACCACCTTAGGTGAACACCTTCCCTCCTTGGCTCCAGTCTCCTGTACCCGGAAGGGCTTCGCTAGATCCTACCTGGGGGTCCTTTCCAGCCTGGGTATTTCAGTGGCTTCTTTGACCTGCCTCCCGCCCTGGGACAGACCCAGAAGGCAAAGTATTTCCCAGCTCAGAGAGAACCCTCCCAGTGATGGGCAGTTCTGGTTCTTTCTACTCTGGAAGGTTTAGCTGCAGAGTTACTTCATTTTGGAGTAAGGATGCAAACCTACTTGCACAATCCCGGACAGATTTTCCAGAATGTGTCTATGTGGGGAGCAGTAGGGCCTGTGGAGAATGGTTTGGAATAGCCGCCTATGCTAGACATTGCTGGGATTCTATGGGACTCAACTCATCCAGGTTGGCTGGGGTGGGGACGCAGGGTGCTGTCCTGACGTGCTCAGGGCATGCCTCTGGCCCAGCGAGGATGAGGAGAGCTACGAAGCGGCTGCCACTCCTGTCTCCTGAGCTTCCCACATGCCTCTCGCTGCCCCCAGGCCTTGGCTTCCAAGGTTCCACAATGCTCCTATTGTCCACAACTCTGCCAGGCTGCCCCTTGGAGAGCAACTCAGAGCCAAGGGCCTGGGCAGGGCCCTGATGCCTGGAGTCAGACCCACATGGATCTTGGAATCAGAGAAGCTTAGAAAAATGAAATCCTAGAATTGGAAGCTCACAGGTGCCGGGGCTCTGGGCGGCCTAGACTGGAAGAGTGGCCCAGTTCCTAAAGTCCTGCTCTGTCATCTGTTCACTTTTTCATGATGAAGTTATGCTTGTTCTACCTGACTTACCTGGATTTCTTGTCTTCCAGTGATCTGCTACAGCCCTGGTGCTGTGTGAACAAATTTCCTCTTGCTCATTTGGGGTTGATTTTGTCTTAAAATTGGAGCCCCATTTGTTTCTGGCACCATTAATTAAACTGCAAACAATGTTGTGTTGGTATGGGAAAGTTCTTTTGTTTTTTCAAGTGACTGGTTAAGATTATGATCAGAGCAAGAATCTAAAAATTACAACAACAAATATTGAATGATTCCATTTACAGGAGGTACCTAGAGGAGTTGAGGGCTTCCCTTGTGGCTCAGCTGCTAAAGAATGCGCCTGCAATGTGGGAGGTGTGGGTTCGATCTCTGGCTTGGGAAGATCCCCTGGAGAAGGGAAAGGCTACCCATTCCAGTATTCTGGCCTGGAGAATTCCATGGACTTTATAGTCCATGGGGTCGCAAAGAGTCAAACATGACTGAGCGACTTTCACTTTCATTTTCAGAGGATTTGAGGGCTTCCCTGGTGACTCAGTGGTAAAGAAGCTGCCTGCCAACGCAGGAGATTTGAGTTCAGTTCCTGGATTGGGAAGATCCCTTAGGAAAGGAAATGACAACCTACTCCAGTATTCTTGCCTTGGAAATCCCATGGACAGAAGGAGCCTGGCAGACCCGGAAGTCTATGCTATGGGGTCGTAAAAAGAGTTGGACCCAACTTAGCAACTGAACAACAGCAACAGAGAGGAGTTGAATACACAGAAAGTAAATATTGGTTGCCAGGGGCTGGGCAGGGGGGTTGGGGAAAGGGCATTGGGAATCAGTACTAAATGGGTACAGAGTTTTGGGGTGATGAAAATATTCTAAATAAAATAATGATAATGGTTGCACAACTCTGTGAATATACTTAAACTCGCTGAATTGTACAGTTCACAAGAGTAAATTTCATGGTATGCGAATTATCTCTCTAAGCTGTCATTTTAAAGTTATGCCTGCTGTTGTTACAAATTCAAACCATAATGACGTGTAAAAAGTGAGTCTACCACTCTCCTATCTCACTCCCAGAAATGAACCACTGACAGCATTTGGTTAGATTTTTTTCCTTTCTTCTTGATGTTTTAAAATTCCATGTATCTGCACATGTAAATATTTATATACATAAATATATATGATATATATATATATATATATATATTATATGGGCTTTCCTGGTGGCTCAGTCGGTAAAGAATCTGCCTCCAATGCTGGAGACCTGGGTTCGATCCCTGGGTTTGGAAGATCCCCTGGAGGAGGGCACGGCAACCCATTCCAGTATTCTTGCCTGGAGAATCCCAGTGGACGAGAGGAGGCTGGTGGACTAAAGTCCATGGGGTCACAAAGAGTCGGACACAGCTGAGTGACTAAGCACACAGCACAAGAGGTTCCCCAGAGGCAATGATATTATTCTTTTCCCCTCAGCCGCTCAGGTCCCCTCTATGGCAGTTCCTCTCCCCTTCATCTTTCTGAAATTTACCTTGAGATTTGCATGTGAAAATAAATGCAAGCTGGGGGGACTTCCCTGGTGATCCTGGTAGCTAAGATTCCGAGTTCCCAATGCAGGGGGGCTGAGTTTGATCCCTTGTCAGGGAATTAGATCCCACATGCCGCAACCAAGAGTTCACCTGCCACAACTAAAGCACCCACATGCCGCCGGGAAGATCCTGAGTGCCACAACTAAGACCCAGAGCAGCCAAATAAATACATGAAATAAATATTTTTTTAAAAAAAATGTAAACTATAGGTCCTGATCATGCACTCACTCAGCCATTCCCATCAGTGCTCATTCTACATTAGCTCCCCACCCCTTGGGCTTTTTTTTTCATCCTCCTTTTATAATCCCTCCTTCACAGCCCTCCTGCAAAGCAGGCTGGAAGGAAGAATAGGAAGTAAAAAGCATTGCACCCTTTCCCAGACTAGTCAGAGTCCTCCTTCAGACTGTTCTTCCTTAGGGGCTCCTTTTTCCTTGCCCCTTATGCTGGACAAAGTGTATTCACTAGTCTGTCTCCCTCACCACACCAGTCAACGCTTCCCTGCCTAGATCCTGCCTGGCACTGTTACTGGGAATTTTTAGAAGAATTCAAACTACCTGCAGTGACATCGCTCACTGGCTTGCATTTGACTTGCTTTCTTGGGGGATGGATATCACTCAGCTCAAATGTCCCCACCACAAGGAGGACTTGCCTGGCTGCCCGGACTGTTTCCATGGTTCTCAGTCACATCGTCTTGCTTTATTTTCTTCCAAGCCCCTTTCACCATCTGAAATGATCTTCGCTGATTTACTTGTTCCCTGCCTGCCTGTCTGCCCCACTAGAACATTAGTTCCATTAAGGCAGGGATCCTGTTTTGTTCATGCCCCATCTCCTCTTGAGCCCCCCAGTCAAGGAGCAGGTGCTTAGTCAAAATCTGTAGGATCCATCCAATATAAAAGCATGCACAAGGTCTGGAAGGCTTGGATTCAAACTGACAACCACGACTACATCATAGGAGGGGACTGGGGTTGAGGGAGTCAGTCAAATAGGAACCCTAGCTTTATTTTGTTTTTAAATTTTTGATAAGGAGAATGTATTTACTTAAGTGATAGTTAAAAAAATAAATACACCAGATGAAGGGCCCAAATGCCTCAGTCCTAATCCTGAAATTGTGGCATGATTTGGGCCCATGACCTGACTTGTGTAACTGTCTGTGGCTTCTGACCTCACCTGTAAGCACAGTCCCACCTCTCACCTGAATCCTGGATTGACAATCTGCACAGCATTTCTACATTCATGATCTCACCTGGTTACCCACAACCCTGGGATGCAGGCAAGGCAAAGATTATTATGTCAATTTCATAGGGTAAGAAATTGGGGTTCAGAGGGGTGAGTTGTCTGGGCTGTGGTCATGCAGGCCCTTACTTCCTATCATGGTGAGCTGACTCAGATAATGAGTTTATAAACCCTACAAAGGCTGATTTGGACCCAGAGTCTGGGCTGGGTGAGCTATTATCATGGCAATAGGATCAAGGTTAGATTTGAAGCTGTCTTCAGGGACCTGAAGGGAGCCCTTTAGGCCGGTGAGGACAGGATATAATCCCTTCTGGATTTTAAAGAATAATATTGGTGGTCTTTGCAGGCCAAGGTGGGTGCTGGTATCAGAGTCCTGAGCCCAAGTCTCTGATTTAGTGAGAACACCTGGAACCCTCTTTTCGCAGAGTTGCTTTCCCACAGCGACAGGGCCAGAGGTGGCAACGAAGGGGTGGTGAGGGGTCAAGAGGGCTGGCCAGGCAGCCTGGCTCACGGTGGCCCTTTCCTAGGTAGCCTGAGAATCTGTGTTCTGGGCCAAGATGGTGGCTTTCCAGTCTTGTTACAGATCCAGGGTGTGAGGTTCCCCCAGGTGGGTAACCAGGGGTGACCCACCCTGAGTCATAATTATATTCTGGGCTGGAACTCAGTGAACCTCTGAGGAGGTGGGATTCCCCAAATCAGCCTCTTTCCTCCATAGTTTACTCAAAAAGGTCCAGGGGACAGCTGGACAAACGTTTCAAACCCTTTTACCCCATTGTTATCAGGCACCAGGTATCAACTAGAATTTACGAGTGATGACTAATGGTGAAGCACCTCTTACTCCTCTCGGCCACTGTGTAAAGCAGGAATTACCCCCATTTTTAAGATGTGGAAGCTAAGGTTCATGGAGACACAAAATCACATGGCTGAGTGAGCAGGGAAAGCCAGGGTTCAAGCCTGAGTGGATATGACTCCCAAGCCCCTGTTCTCTCCATTCTTCCGAGGGCCTATGGCTGACAGTGATGACTAGGGCCCTTGCTTCTTCCTTTGGGGAGCGGTGTGACAGACTCATCCCGGCTTCAGTGATGTCACCGCCACGGCAGCCTAGTGGAAGCTGATTCATCTCTCCTGGAGGTCATTAGAGGCTTCTGGGGAGGGTGGACTCAGGTCTTGATGGGGGAGCAGGAGAATGAGGCTTCGGAGGTTTCAAGGCCAGACACCCAAGGCCCCACCAGACAAGGGCCTGCTTCCCATAGGTCCTTCCCATGGGACCCCAATCCTCCACCACTCCAATCAGGATGCCCCACTGGGGAGGGGTGAGACCCCTGAGCCTACACAGGGGGCGAGGAAAACTCTGCAGGACCCATTGTGAGGCTCAGTACATCATCACTGAGTAGACAACTGGATTGACAGCAGTGATGAGGGTGGGGGTGGGGGAGGGATGGAGTCTCCCGCTCAGGCTCTGGGGAGGAGGGGGAGGTGGTAGAACTACCTCGAAGTCAAGGGTGCTTTGGAGTGGTGGGACACAGTGAACGAGGCTGGTGGTCATCTGGGGGTGCTTTGGGGTCTGCAGGGGAACTGCCTGATTGACTTGAGGTGGGGGGAATGTCTTCCCCCAAATTTCAGGCCAGGGGAGTGTGAGGGATTTGCAGGTTCTTAGGCCAAAGAGTGGGAAGCACTCAGGATGGGAGGAAGAGAGTTCCCAGTGGGCAGCGTGGTGGAGGTGGAAGAAGTCATTGTGGGGAGGGGCTAGTTTGCGGTGGGTGAGGGGTTCAGGGGCCATCTCAGAGCTCTTTAAGCGCGGGGTGGGGGGGAATCTACGGTGAGGGGGTGGGTGACCGGGATCGCCAAGGAGAGGGGCGGCGGGGTGCTGGCCCTTGTGTGTGTGGTGGTTGGTGGGGGGGGGGGGGGTCCGCGTCTGGAGGGCGGAGCCGCCGCTGGGTGGGGCGCCAGGCCACCGCCCCCTCCCCGCTCCCGGGCGGCGGCGGCTGGCGGGCGGGGACCGAGATCAGCGGGACGCCCGGGGCCGGCCCACAGCTAGGGGAGCGGACGGCGGTGAGTAGGCGGCGGCGGCCGGCCGGGCCGGGCCACGCGGGCGGCGGCTGCTCGGGCAGGTCCGGGCGGGCAGCTGGCAGCCGAGCCAGGACCCTGCGCCGGGAGCCCGAGCGAGGACTCCCAGGCCGCGGCCCCGCCTCCTCCCCGCCTTAGTGCCCGCCGCCCGCGGGTCGTGCCCCGAGTTCCTAGCGGCGCCGGGGCAGAGCCGAGCCGCAGCCGCAGCCGGAAACCGGCCCGAGCCGAGCCTGCGGGTGAAGTCCCCGGGCCCGAGCCCCGCGCGGCTCATGGCGGGGCCGCGGGGCGCGCTGCTGGCCTGGTGCCGCCGCCAGTGCGAGGGCTACCGCGGCGTGGACATCCGCGACCTTAGCAGCTCCTTCCGGGACGGCCTGGCCTTCTGCGCCATCCTGCACCGGCACCGGCCCGACCTGCTGTGAGTGCCGGGAGGGCGGGCGGCCGGGGCGCAGGGCGGCGCGGGCTCGTTGCTGGGGACCCCCCGCCCCCCTCAGTGACGCGGAGCCGGGGCGGTGGCAGACGCCGCCCCCAGAGGCCGAGACGCCCACCCTTCGGCGGGCCCCCCGCGCCTCTCGGGGCGCTGAGACCCTCGGATCCAGGACACCCCTCCCCCACTTGGCCCCTGACCCGCCCACTGGAACACTGAACCCGCCCCGCGTGCTGGTCCCTCCACCGGGGGCCTGGCCCCGCCCACAGGGCACTGATTTCCGCCAACGGGACGCCGAAGCCCCCGAGGCATTGACTCTTTTGAAAAGGCACCCGCGCCCTCCTCCGGGACCCTGGGCCTTTCTTAAACTAAACTCTCAAACAGGAGCTCTGAGCAGCCCACTAATCGTTCGGCATTGAGGTTCCCGTTCTCTTTGTGGGGCCCCCTTGCTTTGATTCCCCTGGGCCATCTCTTCTCCAGGGCACTAGCACAGTGCCTGGCACAGAGGAGTCCCTGCCTTAGCAGAGGTCAGATGAATGGATGGAATACCCCTCCCCCCAGTAGGACACAGCCCTGCCTCCCAGGTGTGTGCCCCATGACCCCGGTGTCCTCCGTGGGGCAGGGAGGCTGAATGAAGTCTCCTAAGGTTGGACCTACAGTCCTAAATGGCTGCTTCAGGGTGTGAAATGGCCCCTTCTCGCTCCGGCAGCCCAGTTCCCAGGCTCCATGGGAGATTTTATCCAGACCCCCCAGGGCAGTTGACTTGGGGTTTCAGCTCCCTCTGGGGCCCTAGAACCTCTTCCATTCATTCATTCATAGAACACTACATGCTTATCTGGCACCTGCTGTTCCTTGTACTTCTGGTCTCATCTGCAAATTGGGGACTAGAGTCATGGTCCTTGCCTGTCGTGCTTACAGCCCCTCGGATGGGGCTTCCCTGGCAGGGTCTAGAACTTTTTGTGTGTCTGTTCCACCTTCAGACCTGTGCTCCCCGAAGACAGCACTCGGGAGGCTTTGATGAAGGAGAGAAGGAAGGGAAGGATGGCCTCAAGGATTCGATAGTGTAGATGCACTTAGTTTATTCTGTACCATGTGGTACAGTGCCTGTGGGTGGTGGTCAGGCCCTGGGGTGGGCCCTGGAGGAGAGGGTGTGGGTGCAGAAGTGAACGAGATGAGGTGGAGATGGAGGTGGGCCACTGTCTGCCATGGAGCAAGTGACATGGGGTAAGGGGGCTTAGGAGCCAGGGCTTGAAGGATGGAGAAGAAGGGCACCCGGACTGGACCCACAAATTAGAGTGGAGGCCTGCAGGGATCTTCTGTTTTGACTGGAGGGCAGGTGGTGAGGCAGGGCCAGTGTGTGAAAGGGCTCAAGTGTCAAGCTAAGCTACATCACGGACCTGAGCCTGCCAGCCACAGAATGCAGGCTGCTTGGTTTGCGGTCAGCTCCTCCGTGTCCTAGGTGGGGAAAACTAGTAGATCCCATTGGGCATCAGTTTCCTCACCTGTAAAGTGGGTTTGACAATAAGATTTAACCTCCCAGGATTGTTGTGAGGATTAAATAAGATGATGAACATTCAGTTAACATTAGTGATTATAAGTAGTGTTATTAGGCAGGAAGGGATGATGCAAGTGTCTTTCTTATTCCTTCATTTATTCCCAAAAATGTCTGCAGAGTTATACTCTGTGCTGGGCACTGAACATGGTAATGGAAATAGCTTCCAATCAACCAAGAGACAAACCCTACACAGTCTCCTATGGCCTGTGGGGGTGATAGACATATAAGCAAGCAGTGCTGAGAACTCCACGTGGGAAGTGCTGTGTCAGAGGGCCAGGCTGGGGTGACCTGGTCACCTCATCTTCAAGGGGATCACAGGAGCCGGGTCAGGGAAGGGCCTTCCAGGCAGAGAGGATATCATGAGCAGAGATAGAGGCAGCGCTGTTGGAGCCCATAGCACAGGGCGGGGAAAACCAGGATATGTGGCTGGGCCAGAGTGCTTAGGGCCTCCTGCAGGCCAAGGAGGGTGGGTGGGGCCATAGGGAGGGACGTGGCATTGGTGTGGAGCAGAGGGGGGCTTCCCTCTTGAGAAGAGATCCGGAATCAGGTCCGATCATTCATTTGCAAGGCAGGCCAGCATCTGGGCTGCCAGCCCATTGCACAGGATAAAAACTTGAGGCCCAGGTCCTACGTGAGGCATAGAGAGGACCTCAGTGATGGGTAGGGGAAGACCTCCGTGAGAATAGGGCTGGGGTAGGGGTGAGGGCAAGCACTATCTTCCTAAGTGGTTTAGGCTGCTGGAGCGGTGGGCCCAGGCCTCTACTGGGGGTGGTCGAGGGGGCTGGCCCATCCCCCCTTTCCCAATTCAGGTATCTTTAAGCTCCCTTGTGGGCTTAAAGGACCATGTGGGTTTCATTTTTGTGCTCCTCATCTCCCCCATGGCCAAATAGAACTTCCCAGGCCTTTGAAAACTCTCAGAAGATAGGCTTCCCAACCCTAGGTGTTGATTAGGGACCAAGGTGGGGGAGGGAGAAGAAGCAGAGGAAAAATTGTAGCATCGTGGGGACCTTTACAGTTTTCACACACTGTTGCCAGTATGCATTCAGTAGACGTTTATGGAGCGCCTACTAAGTTCCAGGCAGTGTGGAGGGTGTTGGGTGCACGGGGTGAACAAAAATGTGACCCCAGCCTTGTAGGAACACCGCTGGGGAGACTGCAGTCCAGGCCCAGACAAGTTGCTTTTGTCTCTTTTGGATCTCAGAACAGGCTTTTGTTGGGAGCTGGGGTGGTGTCACAATCCTAACCCTAACCCTCACCCCAAGGTTTAGAGAGGTTGTGTGTAGCTTGCTCAGGGTCACACTCTGAGTCAGTGGCAGAGCAGGGGGAGGAATTAGGGACCCAGTTGAGGGGAGGAGGAAGCAGCCTGGCCAGAGGTGGGAAATGGAGCTGAAGTACATATACGGCCCCCTCCGCCTCCCCAGTCCACCCGACCCTGGGGCCTTGGGACAGTTTGCAAGCGACCCCCTCCTGTCTCGGCCCAGGGTTCATGGCACCATGGACTCTGCCTGCAGGTGAGCAGGGGGAGGAGGGCTCTCTTGTGTCTGCAAGGCCTGCCTTCACCCAGCTCGGTCCTCCCCACCAACCTGGGAGGTGTATGAAGCTTCCCCCAATTTGCAGATGGGAACACAAAGGCCGTAAGGACTGTTGACTCACCCCAGGTCACAAGGCCTGGCCTGGAAGAGCGGGGCCTGGGAACCAGACTTGGAAGGCCACGCTGGTCTGCTGCGGCCTCTGGGCCCACATCTCTCAAGCAGTCAGGCTGCAGTTTTCAGCCATAGAAGGACAAGACCCAGGAGGCTGCTGAGCAAGCAGGCTGGGCCTCCTCCGCTGGTTTCAGCCGCTCCAGCAGCTGGAGCAGGCAGGTGGGGAGGGGGTACACCCACAGCCAGGGTCCCCTGGCAGGCCCTGCCACTTCTCACCTGTCCCAGCTAAGAAACTAGGACACCCTTCTCTGCTCTCCTAAGGATGGTGCCCCCAGGAGTGGCCCAGCTGGGTCAGACAGCCATTTAGTGCCGGCAGCTCTGGAGAATGTACCATTTCCAGGCTGGTTCAGACTTGTTCTATTCCTGGCCCCATTAAAACAACATTCCTCTTCGGGCTGGGTTAGGGATTCAGGAAGCTGGGGTGGCTTTTCCAGGTTTGTGACCTGCAGTGGAAGGACGAGAAATGCAGTTTCCCACAGTGGTTTCCTCTCTCTGGACCTCAGTATCCCCATCTGTAAAGTGGGGCGAATACCTGCCAAGTAGAGCTGAAAACAAATCGAAGGCAGGAGCTCAGCCCAGAATGAGGTCAGCAATCCATGGATGTCCCTCTCGTGACCAGCCTTGGACTTGGTCTTAGATTTTACGTTTGCCACTGAGTCAGGACATGCCTTCTTGGGGGATAAACTTGAAGCTGGGACTTTTTCAGCCCTGCCCCTTCTGGGTGGGTTTCCAGTCTCTACTTGGAGGCCTCCTGGGACAATGAGCTCTTAGTCTCTCCCACCTGGCCACCCCAACTCTTTTAGCCTGTCCTTGCTACCTCAGTTTCCTCCTTGACAGCCCACGGATACCTCCCCGAACCCTGCTGAGGCCCAGGCTGGTTGGGATAAGATCATCTCCACTGGTTACTCTATCCCCATGGCCCTGCCCACTGCTCAATGCTCCCCCCTCCCCCCAACCCCTTGCCTCTTGCAGAGATTTTGATTCACTTTCCAAGGACAATGTCTTCGAGAATAACCGTTTGGTGAGTCCCCCAGACAGATGGGAGCCCACGATGAGGCTGTGTGCTGTGGGTGGGGGGTGTGTGTATGGGAGAGCAGGGGTCTTGCAGGACAGGAACCAATGGAGGGGCTTCCAGAGCAGCTGTCCTGCCCTGGGGCCCTGACTGCTCCTCTCCCCACCCCCTGCTCCCCTCTGGCCGGCTTGTGCCTGGAACACCAGCCCTTTCCCACCTCCAGGTCACAGTGTGGGGCCAGAGCTGCGGGGAGCCCAGTCACCCCTGCCCTGGCCCCCTCATCCTGCAGAATGAGGCTGGGCCTATGCAGCGTGGCACCCCCTGACACTGCCTTCTCTTCCTCTTCCTGCTGTGGCTGCTTCTGTGCCCAACCCTGCCCAACCTTCTCCCTCCCCTACACCTGCCCCCATCCCCACCCCTTTTCCCCCCACCCCCACCCCAAACCTTCCCCCACCCTGACATCTGCCTCCACCCCAGGCCTTTGAAGTGGCCGAGAAGGAGCTGGGCATTCCTGCCCTCCTGGATCCCAATGACATGGTCTCCATGAGTGTCCCTGATTGCCTCAGCATCATGACCTACGTGTCCCAGTATTACAACCACTTTGCCGGCTCCGGCCCAGGTGAGAGGGTGCCATCCTTAGGGGCGGGGCCCTGGGGGTGTGTCACCTGTTTTCTGAGCTGCAGACAGGGTGCAGGCAGGCAGCCCATCATTCATTCACCACATCATTCATCCACTCACTGAAATATTTATGAGTATAATAATACTGGGCTGGGACCCCAGGGATTACAGCTGTGAATGTCACTGCCCTCAAGGAGCTCAGAGTCTGGTGGGGGAGACAGACCACAAACACGTGAACTAGTCACTGAGCAAAATAATGGCAGAAGAGGGACTTCCCTGGCGGGCCAATGGTTAGGACCCCAAGTTTCCACTGCTGGAGGCTTAGGTTTGATCCCGGGTCAGGGAATTAAGATCCTGCAAGCCATGTGGTCTTGGCAAAAAAGTAAAAAACAAAACAAAACTATAGTGTCAGAGGAGACAACACAGGGTGAGTTTATCCGCTGTCTGGGAGTTCACCTCTCTGGCTCCTAGCCTCACTTCCTGTTTACAGACACTTCCCTGGGTTTTTTTCTCTCCAGTCAGGCAGTGATCCTGTGGGGCTATTTGGCTTCATCTTTCCTAGCAGTGACCTTCAAGGCCTGAGAACTGAGAAGCTGGGGGATTGTGGGAGGTGGGGTAAGGGAATAGGGGTGGGGGATACAAGGGAGTTTCTCTGCCTTGAGTCAGGTGGCTACTGAGCCTTCTGCCTAGAAAGTCCCCATGCAAGACTCTCCTGGACCCTAACCTTCCATCGAGAGGACATGGGCTCAGAGAGGGGAAGCCAGGAAATCAAGGTCACACAGCCGGAAAACCGAATCCGGGTGTCCTAACTCCTGCGCTGCGTCACGGCTGTCACGGGTCCTGTGGGCCCTGCCATGTCATTCCTTCCTCCTGCCTCTGCTCTCCATGTGGACAATCTTACCCATCTCTTAAAAAAAAAAGTCAGGGTTTTTTTTTGTTTGTTTATTTGTTTGTTTGGAGTAACACTTGCTTACTGAAGAAAATTTAGAACATAGCAAAAAAGCGTAACAATTTAAAAATTAAAATACTCTCTTACTCCTCATCTTTCCCGTAATGCTAGGGATTAATATTATAATTGAACAAATAACATTATGTGTATTTGACTAGAAATCAAAATGAAAGTATTTCTCAACTGCTGAGTCTTTGATGAGAGGCAGCATGGTGCCTTTTACTGTCTGGGTGACCATGGGTCACAGGGTCACCTTTCAGCTTAGGGTCCCCTTTGCAGTGAGGACAGAATAGCGCCCAGGGGACTTCCCTGGTGATTCAGTGGCTATGACTCTACACTCCCAATGCGGGGGGCCTGGGTTCAATCCCTGGGCAGGAAACTAGATCCCACAACTAAGAGTTTGCATGTCACCAACTAAAGATCCCGCGTACCGCAGCTAAGATCCATGTGTGTGTGCTCAGTCACTTTAGTCGTGTCCAGTTCTTTGCGACCCCATGGACTGTAGCCTACCAGGCTCCTCTGTCCATGGAATCCTCCAGACAAGAATTTTGGAATGGGTTGCCATTTCCTCCTCCAGGGGATCTTCCTGATCCAGGGATCAAACTCATGTCTCCTGCATTGCAGGTAGATTCCTTACCCACTGAGCCACCTGGGACCTGGCACAGACAAATAAGTAAATAATAAATTAAAAAAAAAAAAAAAGAACAGCACCCACCTCACAGGGTTGTTGGGAGTAAGTGAGGAAGCTTGAACCTGTGTCTGGCCCTTCTTAGGACCCAAGGTTACTATTATTATTTTTATCCATTGGTTAGAGTTTAGCTTGCTCACCTAGAATCACAGTTCAGTCTTTTCTTCTGGAGTGTTCCTGGTGGCGGAATCCCAGTCTCCCTCTACTAAGCTTTTCTCTGAAGGGCCACCTCCTGGGACTCTGTGGGGTGGGTGGGAGGGTGGGGAGGACCCTTGGTAATACTATTTTGATGGTGCCCACTTTGTTCCTGGGTCCTCAGCAGGCATCCTGGGGGTGAGGTCACTCAGGTGACCCAGCTCCCCGTGCTGTGCCTGGGCGAGAGCACCCTGTGGGCCTGCAGGGATTTCTTGTTACTAAAGGCACAGCTTGTGCTTTCCATGCAACTTGGCCCCTAAATGCAGACCATTTTTATCCCACCTGCTGCTCAACCAGAGGAGGTGCAGGGAGGTGTTCCAGCCCTGGAGGCGAAGCTGGCATTTAGCCTCCCCCAGATGGTCGTGTTCTGTACTCTCTGGCCCAGGGGAGGGACTTCAAGGGTAATTTTGCCCAGGCTTGACTGTCTCTGCACTGGGTACCTTGGGAAGCTGGCCGTGGCCGAGATACCACCGTGCCATGCTGCCTGTTCATCTCATGCTGGAGCTCTGTGTGGGCTGGTGACCTTGGGCACATCAGCTGACCCCTGACCTCCAGGAGCCGCCGTGGAATCTGGAACCAATGTGTGAGGGAAAGGAAGCCCAGTGGCTGAGGGAATCAGAGGAGGGGTACCCACCGCCACCCCACCCCAGGGTGACCAGGGTGGTGTCATCAGGATGAAGCCCAGTTTCTTAGCTGGGCTCCTGAGGGCCTCTCCCCAGTTAGCTTAGGCCACTTACTGCGCCGGTTTGTAGTCATACTGAGTTTCTTATTCTCTGAATAGATCACATTCCTTTACTGCTAAAGTCTTTCCTCTTGGTGATCCTCTAGTCCCTGTTCCCCGCCTCCCAGGCCCTGGCACATTCTTTCCTACTCATCCTCTCATCTGCACATGTTGCCTCCTCCAAGCAGCCCGCCCTGATGTACTCCAGGTGCTCTTGTAGCTCCATCCCCCGGGGTGAACGTGTAAGACTCTGGTCACAGTATCTCGATTACTCTTCTTTCCCCTGTAGACCATCTCTGTTGAGTCCACAGCTGCCTGACTCCAGCACCTGGCACTTATTCATTCATTTAATAAATATTTCTTTCGCTTCTACTGTGTGCCAGACCCCCTGCGAGGTGCTAGGGAGAGAGCTTGCAGTCTGAAGGATGGGCGAGGGAGAGAGAGAACAAAGTAGTGAATGTAATTTCAGATGAGCCGGATAAGGAAACAAAATAAGGTAATGGTATAAAAAGCAATGAGAGGAGGAAGTGGCTATTTTTGGTGAGTAGTCAGGGAGGGCCTCTCTGAGGAGGTGACAGTTAAGTCTTGAATAAGGAGGAGAAGGAGGCTGTGTGAAGATCTGGAGAGGAATATTCCAGGCAAGGGGGCAGCAAGGGGCCTGCGTGCTCCAGGGGAGTGAGGGGGAAGGAGGAGGTGAGGACAGTAGGGGGTACAGTGGGGAATAGAGTGGGCCCCAAATTTTTGACCATGACTCATGGTGAGAAATGTGTTTCCCATTATAATCCATGTTCATGTACACATATGTCACTGAAACAAGTTTCAGGAAATGATTCTCCCCTTACAATACGAGATGCCTGCGGATATTTTCTTCTAATTCATCTTTACAATATGCTGGTTGCAGTCCACTCAGTTGATTTCAGGGTCTGTTAATGGATTGTGACCCCAGTAAGGAATTTGGACTTTGTTTTTGGTTGACAGCTTGCGGGATCTTAGTTCCCCAACCAGGGATGGATTTTGTGCCCTGTGCAGTGGAAGCGCAGAGTCCTAACCACGGGACCACCAGGAAATTCCCTGGGTTTTATTTTTAAGAATTATCATATAGCAGCATTGACTTTTTTTTTCTCTTTGTATACAATTCTCTGAATTTAGGGGGTTATTTTAATCCCTGGGTACAGAGTAGGTGCTCAGTGGAGGTTTGCTGAAGTAATGACCGGGCAGCCTTGGAGGAGGCGGGTGGGGTAAGGGCTGGGTTTCTTCTGGTTGGAGGGCACGCAGGCAGGGTTCAGGGCTGCAACTGGCCACCAGGGCACAGGCAGGGCAGCTCCTCAGGAGCGCCCAGGGAGCCGACCCACCTTCCTGAAGCTTCGGGCTGGCATCATGTGGTTCCTCTCCTCCTTTCCTTCAGCCACTAAGCCTGGTGGGAAGGAAGCCACCGCCCTTTCATGTACTGGGCGCCGTTGGTCCTGTGATTGTCCTTGTGCCTTGCTGTTCACACTGCTCTGGGTGGTGGGACTCACCATCCCACTCTCTGGAGGCCCGGCGTGGTTGGGTACCTTGCCCTCCGCACTTACTTGGCAGTGGAGGCATCCCCTGTGTCCGTGTGAAGTGGGAGCCTGGTCCCACTGCCTCGGGTGGTTCACCTCAGGTGGTGGCCGGGGAGCCCAAAGCTCAGGCCAGGTTGGGCCTCCAGAGTCTCCAGCTGCCTCAGGGCCCCTTTCTGGTCTCTCAGCAGCCGGTGTCTCATCACCCAGAAAGGGTCTGGCACTGTCTTCCCCACCATCCGAAGCATCTACTCCCGTGAACCCGGGAGACAGGGCTCAGGTAGGCAGTTGCTGGGGGAGTGGGGGGTGGGTGAGGCGAGGGGACAGCTGCCACTGACTTCAGCGGGTGTTCTCAGTCCCTTTCCCGCTGGCTTTGGAAGTAGAGGTTCATTGGCCAGGGCAGGGGGCAGGGGCAGGGGACGGCAGACCCAGGAGGGGCACAGAGCATCCAGGGCACTGATCCTCCATCATGGGACTGGCAAGACTGACACATACAATACAGCAGATTCTCCCCTTGATTCTCATGAGACCGAACTGTCAACCTCCTAACCTGATTCCGCTTACTCCTCTCAACAACCCTGGGAGGTGGGTATTATGTATCCTGATGTACTGAGAAGGAAACTGAAGCCCCGAGAGGTTTGGCCACTTGTCCATGATCTCTAAGCTGGGAATTGGGGATCACGCTGTCAGTTCCAAGATCTCATGGTGTGACCCCAGCCTTTCACATCTGGACAGCGCTTCCCAGTATGCAAAGGGCTTTCCCCACCTGCTCCCATCTGCTCCTTGCCGGAGGAGCTCCTGAGGGGCAGGGAGCCTGGCCCAGGGTGGGTGCCCAGTGAGCATGCGTGGGGCTGAGACTGGAGGGTTATAGAATTCCATTCGGCAGGTGCAGACCCAGGGCCCAGGGATGGAAGCAGCTTGCTCAAGGTCACGGTGCTTAGAAGCTGAGAAACAGACTTAAATCTACTTGGCTCTGGTTGGGGAGACAGAAAGCAGTCGAGGTGGGCCTCGGAGGACAGTCACCCGTTGGGGAAGGTTCACCTGCAGGGATTGGAGAAAGGCTTATACAGCCAGAAGGTGCCTTCTTGCAGAGAGAGCCCCAGAAACTGGAAACCAGGATTTTTTTTGTTTCCATCCTGACTCAGTGAGCTTGAGCAAGTCTTTCCTTTTTTGGGCTTCCTCAGGGGTCTTCCTCAGTGAGTCTCTCATTCTCTGCCCCTCTGGGGCTCTGATGGAGCGGTTAGCACTGTGCACGCTTGGGGGACGGCCACAAGAGAGCAGGGAAACAGGGAATGTTCTTGAACCAAAGGGCTGGCGACCCTGACCCCACCCCATTCCCTGCAGGGTGAGGAGTGCTCCCCGGGCAGCCTGTCGAAGCAGGGCTCCCACCGGACCCCCAGCAGCACGTGCGCCGCCTGCCAGCAGCACGTGCACCTGGTGCAACGTTACCTGGCCGACGGCAAGCTGTACCACAGACACTGCTTCCGGTGAGTGGGTGGGGGAGGGAGCGCCCCTAGATTCAGCACCACGGGGTGCCAGGCCCCTTGCCAGGCTCTTCGTGTTGGAGCATCTTTCTTATCCCCGTTTTACTGATGAACAAACGAACTAGCGAGGGGAGAACACTATTGGCTCAGTCCCAGAAATAGAGACAGAAACGGGGCCAGAGCTCTTCGAGACTAAGTACCTGATGATGATCAAGGTACAGAATATGCTTTAAAAGCCTGGAGAAAAGAAAGCACTTTTTAAAATTTTATTTTACTTTTAGATTTTTCTTCCTTTTTATTTTGCATTTGTGTTTTCTAAAAAGAAAGCAGTTAAAAAAATTATAGTAACAACTTGCTTTGAATGTGTGGTTCCCCGGGGAAGTGACTGTTTAAAGAAACTTGAGTAAGAGGCAGGGAATATATAAATAGCTTAGAGAATGTATGGAAACGTTTTACATGTTATAAAAAAAAATCAGTGAAGAAAACTGAATAGTCAATGAAAACCAGTGAATGGGAGTTATAGCAAGTATTCAGCTATGGGTGTGTGTGTGTGTGTGCGCGCACAGACCTGAAACCCAGGCACTTGATTGCAGAACTGAGGTGTCATGAGGGCCAAAATCTTGGAGAAAAGGAACCACTGCATTGACGTTGTCATGTCTGGCTGTCAGGACAGTGTTTTAAAATCTTTTTATGGTAACCACTAGTAAGGCACGTTTGACACCGTGACCAGTTGTAGGTACATTCATGAAATCAAATGTGCGTAAATAGATACACACCTGGAATTAGGTTCATAAAAGAAGTGTGATACACTCTGATACATTGTACTTTATCCTATTTCATAGAAAAACAAAACAAACCTGGTTGGTTGCAAACCACTAAGTTGATTTTTTGAGCCAGTAATGAGTGGTGGCTTGCATACTGGATGGAACCTTGAGGGGGGAACCTTTGCTTCCTCTTGCAGCAGAAACTGAAGGCATGTTTCACAACTTATGGTGTTGCTTTCACGTGGTTTTATTGTTCTACGATGATTCTGACAGTTACCATTTTCCTTTTCCGCTGGCAAGTTATGAGTATTGAGACAGGGTCTGGGCTGGCAGCCAGGAGGAGGGGAAGGTACAGCTTTGGCTGCTGGAGAAGGGGTAGCCAGCACCCTGGGCTTGCTAAGTTGACCCTCCCGAGCCCACCCCTCTTCTCCCTGGCAGGTGTCGGCGGTGTTCCAGCACCCTGCTCCCCGGAGCTTACAGGAATGGGCCAGAGGAGGGCACCTTCGTATGTGCAGAGCACTGTGCCAGACTGGGCGCCAGTGGGCGGTCAGGGGCCAGGCCTGGAACCCCGCCACAGCCAAAGCAGCAGCAACTTACAGAAGAAGCCAAGGAAGTGGAGGGGGGCAGCCCCAGCCCGAAGGCGACTGTAGGGGCCGAGGCGGATGTGCCCAAGGCCAGCCCCGAGGGCCGACCCCAGGTCCCCGCCAAGCCCCGGGTTCCCAGTAGACCACAGGAGCTGGCCAGCCCCCCAGCCAGCCGCCCCACACCCGCCCCCAGGAAGGCCTCCGAGAGCACAGCCCCGACGCCCCCCACGCCCCGGCCCCGGTCCAGTCTGCAGCAGGAGAACTTGGTGGAGCAGGGAGGCGGCAGCGGCCTGGTGAACGGTGAGCGGGGGTCCCGTTGGGGCTGGGGGCTCCCTGGGGTGTGCCTGGCGTTTAAACGTACCTGTGCTAGGGAGTATCCGTGGGGCACGCTGTCTGTGCCTGTGTGTGGCAGATATGCTGGGGACGGCTGTGGCACTGAGGTTATTAATTCATGCAGCAAGTTGTTACCCAGGTCCCTCTGAGCACGCTCTGTTCTCCGTGCTGGGGGGATGGGATGTGTCTGGGATTCTGTGTCCACACTCAGGTGACCTCCCCCCACGCCCAGCCTGTGTGTTTGTCTACATCTGGGTGTCTGGCAGGGACTGCTGGGGGGCGGGGGAAGCTGTGTCCCTGGTTAGGTGTACCCTGGGGTGCTCCCCAACCTGACCTCCTGCCCTGCAGTAGAGATCTCTGCCTCACCACCCCACCCGTAAAATCTTTCCACGTGACCTCCCTGGGCTTCATGAGCTCATAGGAACAAGGTTCTTTGCAACCCGAGACATGCTGGGCAGCTCTTATTGGGAGAGGCCTGGGGGAGGGAGGCTCCCTGGTTTCCTCCCTCTGGGGCTTGCTCTGTTCCACGCTCATGGAGACTGGTTCCTGAGCTGGGCGTTCAGACCTGTTTGTGCCTCGGAGGCGCTGCTGGTCTCAAGGGAGAGACAGGCAGACACAAGAATTTCGGTAGAATGTAAGAAGTCTATTAAGACGGAGGAGCATGGCGAAGGAAATGGCAGCCCACTCCAGTACTCCCGCCTGGGAAATCCCAGGGCAGAGGAGACTGGCAGGCTACAGTCCATGGTGTCGCAGAGTCGGACACGACTTAGTGACTAAACCGCCGCAGTAATAAGGGGTAGTGGGTGGTGGTATGATCCAATGACAGGAGATTCAGAGCTGAAACTTGAGGGGAGAAAGGGGGGTGCACAGAAAGAAGCAATGGGGGGTGGCAAGGAGGACCCTGGCCCCATCCCCACACCCAGTGGTACTAGGGCCATGGGAGAAAACACAGCCTGACTTGAGAGGTTGCAGGGAAAGCTGTGTCTTCAGGGGACAGTCAGGTTGTTAGCACAAGAATGTGAAGGGAGCATTCAGGATAGCAGTGATTTCACTGATGGAGGTTCCAGGGACTAGGAAGGAGCAGGAGACAGGAGAAAGGAATGTCTGGGACTTGGATGACAGTGCCCAATGTCAGTACTTCTGTCCCTCGTTGTACTGGAGGTCCTAGTCAGCTGGAAAACACCAGGAAAAAGAATGAGAAAGAAATCAAACATTATTTTCAGGTAATATAGGCTCAGACGGTAAGGCGTCTGCCTACAATGTGGGAGACCCGGGTTCGATCCCTGGGTTGGGAAGAGCCTCTGGAGAAGGAAATGGCAACCCGCTCCAGTACTCTTGCCTGGAAAATCCCATGGACGGAGGAGCGTGGTAGGCTACAGTCTACAGGGTTGCAAAGAGTCGGACACGACTGAGCGACTTCACTTTCTAATGAGAAAATATTAAAAGAATTACACAAGTATAAGATGAATGTACTCAATGCCACAGATTGTATACCTTATTTAAAAAAGTAACATGCACTGTGTAATTCTGTTCCACTTCATGTTATATTTTACCCTTTTATTTAAGTTTGAGGTTTTTGGTTTTTGGTAGGCTTTTTTTTTTTTTTGAGGAAATTGACAAGTTGATTCTAAATTTACATGAAGGAATAAAGAGTCAAAACATTCCTGAAAAAACAAACAAACAGAAGCAGAGGCTACTGTGGAATTCACAGAGGACACTGGGGAGTCAGGGGAGGCTTTCAGGAGGAGGTGACCTCGCGCTGAGTTGAGACAGTATTTCCTGTCCACTTTGGGGAAGTGTCAGAGGGGCACTTGGGTTCCCCCTCCTTAACTGAAATGCACGGGGTGGGGGAGTGGTGGTCTCCAGGTGTCCTGGCCTTGTGGCTTTGACCTTCTCTACCTGTTACCTTTGGTGTTTTATCTAATCTCCCCGAGCACTGGGCTGGGGAGGTGCAAGGGTGCAGGGGAGGTTGCCATGGCCACCTGGAGTCCACGACCCGCCGGGTGGGATGGAAGGGCACCCCTAGGTGAGGCAGGCACTGGGGTTGGCTCCCTGACTGCTCCACTCCACCGCCTGGCTCACAGCCGCCCATGAAGGCCTGTCTCACTCTCCTTTCCCACCTAGGGAAGCTGCAAGAACCCCCCGTCCCCAAGCCCAGAGGGACCCCCAAGCTGTCAGAGAGGTATGCCGGCTCCAAGGGGCTTTCAGGGCCCTGATGAGGGGGCAGGGAAGGGAGTACCTCCAGGGGTCTGGGTTGGCAATAAGGCCTTGTGACCCACTAGCGCCCCCTCCCGAGAAGGGGCGGGGCTCCTCACTGGTGGGAAGGAGCCTGTGGCCACACCCCCTTTCTGTGTGGCTCCCCCGGGACCCCTTTCCCTGGGGCAGCAGGGCCTGGTAGCAGGCTGCCTCGGGGGTCCCTTAATCTCCCCAAGCCTCCGCTGCCTCTGGAGTGTGGGAGGCCTATGCCTCCTAGAGTAGTTTTAAGAATCAGTAGCAGAGTATAGAAAGACCCAGCAAAGCTCCACTGTATGCCAGACTCAGAGCCTCCACCCCCCTGGAACCCCACGTCACAGGCGAGGAACCTCAATTTCCAGCTCTTCTTTGGGAGCTGTGCTTTCACTATATGGTCCCTGGGCGGGGTGGCGGAGGGCGGAGAGAGACAAAGAGAGGCAGAGGGAGGGGAAGAGAGAGGTGCCCCCCTGCTTTCCATTTGGGCTTTGGGCCCAGATGGGCCCCACCGGGCTCGGGTGGGAGAGGGGAAGGGTGCTGTGTCTTACCCATCCGCTGTGGGACGCACTGTCTGGGGAGAGAAGGACACTGCCCCTCCTTGCCTGCTTATGTGTTCTACCTCTTCATGGCCTCCATTCAGGACGCCAGCCCCCAGGAAAGACCCGCCGTGGATCACACTGGTGCAGGCAGAGCCAAAGAAGAAGCCAGCCCCCCTGCCCCCGAGCAGCAGTCCCGGGCCACCGCCAGGCCAGGAAGGCAGGCAGGTGGAGAACGGGGGTGTGGATGAAGCGGCCCCGCAGGGCCCGGAGCCCAAGCCGTACAACCCGTTTGAGGAGGAGGAGGAGGCCCCCGCTGCACCCAGCCCGGCCCCTGGCCCTGCCCCGACCCCACCGGAGTCCACACCCAAGTCGCTGCATCCCTGGTACGGCATCACCCCCACGAGCAGCCCCAAGACGAAGAAGCGCCCTGCCCCCCGAGCACCCAGCACGTCCCCCCTCGGTGAGTGCCGTTCCTGGGGGCTCCCCGGAGCCCAGGGCCCGGGAAGGGCAGGGGCTGCCGCGGGAACCCCCTCCAGGTCAGGTGCCGTGTGTGCTCTCAGGTAATCAGAGCAAACCCGTGGGGAGGTAGCGTCCTCTATTTTGCAGATGAGGAAGCTGAGGCACAGAGAGGATGAGTGATTTGCTCACAGCCTCCCAGCACTTAAGCAGTGGAGGCAGAATTTGAACCCAGGCTCTTAACTCTACTCTCAACCCTTCATAACCCACCTGCAGGACGGTTGTGAGAATTAAATTGGTATGCTTATTAACACGGAGTCAGGCTTGGGGAAGGCGCGTGACAGGGTTAGCTCCAGTCCTGCCGGTCCAGTCACTGTCCTCCAGTTCCAGGTGCCTGAGGCTCTGACCCGCCTGTGTGACGCGGGCGCTAGTGACTGAGCAGTTCTTCCCCTGTGTGCGTCCTCAGTCTCCCCGGAAGATGGAGGTGGTGGGCCAGGTCCCGGGCGCTGTGCCTCCCTCCGCCCGGCCCTCCCTCTCACCACCCTGCAGTCTTCTCGGGCCCAATGCCCGGTCCCCTTCCATCACGGTGGGGCTCCAGCTGCCTTGGAGACCTCAGTGGGAGCCCCTCAGACAGTGGGGCCGAGAGCATGCTAGAGATGACGGGAGGCCAGTGCTCAAGTGGTCCAGGTCCCCCCAACCCCCGCTAGGGCCCTGGGACCCTCCAGCTGAGCGTGGCGGGTCGGCTGATTGGAGGTGGTGGGTGAATGGGGGAGGGAGCCAATGGGATGAGCTCTGAGTCAGACACAGCTGGGTCCAATCCCAGCCCTTTTCTCCGAGTCTGTCATCTCACCTGGAAAGCACAGATGATACTTTGAGGCATGGCGTCTGTCATCCATGAGGCTGAAAGTGGCGCAGGGCAGTGCCTGGCCGGGAGCCGGCCACCGCTAGAGCTGCCCACTCCTCCTCCCCTGTTGTTTTCCCTCCACCTCTGCTCAGCATGAGGCCTTTTCGCCTTTTCAGTTGGGCTTTCTTTGGGTCAGATCAGACATGGGAGGGGAAGTGGAGGCTGCAGCCACACTAGAGGAGGAAGCAAGAGCCATAAGGAAACCAGGGCTACAGCTGCACGAGGCGCAGGCCAGAGCCCAGAGTGTGCGGGATGAATTTGGGTGATCTGTCTGCCAGTGACCTTGGTCCTGTCCCACCTTTGCTATCCTTGAGGCTCCTGCCTGCCTGCCTGGATGTGGAGGACTTGGGTTTCCTGGGCCACCTGCAGTTCTGTCGAGAGCGAAGTGTCAGGCGAGGCCAGAGGGCCTGTCTCTGCCCCCTCGCTCGGCACTCATTCGCGGTTTGGTTTGTGCAGCGCTCCACGCCTCCCGCCTGTCCCGCTCGGAGCCACCCTCGGCTTCCCCGTCACCAGCCCTCAGCGTGGAGAGCCTGTCGTCCGAGAGCTCCAGCCAGCCCCCCAGTGGGGAGCTCCTGGAACCACCCGTAGTGCCCAAGAGCTCCTCAGAGCCTGCCGTCCACGCCCCTGGCACCCCTGGGACCCCTGCCAGCCTCTCTGCCAACTCCTCCCTGTCCTCCTCCGGGGAGCTGGTGGAGCCCAGCGTGGACCAGACGCCTCAAGCCAGCCCTGGGCTTGCCCCCAATACCAGGGGCAGCCCGGGTCCCCCGCCAGCCAAGCCCTGCAGTGGCACTGCCCCCACGCCCCTTGCACTGGGTGGAGACAAGAGCCCTGCGCCTTCCCCTGGAACCTCATCCCCGCAGCTCCAGGTGAAGGTGAGTGTCTGCTGTCCTGTCTAGTGGACGTGGGCCTGGTCTCAGGGCAGGAATGTCCAGAGCCTTCCATCATTGCTGGCCCTGACTTGTGGGGTTACCTTGACTCTGCCCATCTGGCCGTTCATCACTCCATACATTGAGGTACAGGTCCCTCTCAACATCCTTTCATCCACTGGCCAGACTGCCTATCCATCTGTTCACCTGTCCACTTGCCCGACCTTCCATGTCTTGAGGCAGCCAGCTCTTATTTACTTGCCAAGCCCATGCATGTGCCCGTTTGAGACCACACAGCAGCCACCACTCACCCACACATCCTCCATCCGCCTTCCGTTCACTGAAGCCCTGTTTGTGACAGGCTGTGGCACAGCAGTGTTGAGGCCCTGTCCTTGCCCTCCAGGGGCTCCCTGTCTGCTCAGGGAGACAGGCCTAGATGATTGTCCTTCCACCTGGGGTAGAGCACAGAGGGGAGGGGATGACGCCCTTCTTGGGGTCGTGTTCCTTCTCCAGAGACTTCAGTCTCCCCTCCTATAGAACAGGGCTAATGGTGTACATTGAGTTGCTCTTGTGTGCACGGGCTGGCCTGGGCTCCCGGGGTGATGGCTGTGGTGGTCCTTGTCACCAGGTGCTCACAGCCAAGTGGAGGGTGGGGTGCGGCGATGACTCCGCCTTGTGTGGAGTTTGTTGTGGGGTGGACTTGTAGAGGAGGGGTCAGCTCTCAACAGGTAGAGAGCCCAGGAAACAGCTTTACTGGGTGCTTCTGTTGTGGCCACTGCGGGGGTACAGACAGCCCTGGCTGCCGCTCCCTTCCCCAGGCCCCCTCCCAGGCCGGCCCCACACTCCGTCCCCTCTGGGGGCTGCAGTGGGCACCCACCCCCGGCAGCTCGTTTTCCAGATGACCTTTGTGACTGGTGGAACACTTGTTTCTCAGGGCCCCACCAAGAACCAGGGGTCACCGGGGGGCAGGACACTCCTCTGGGCGCCTAGTTCACCAAGAGGTCTCTCCTTTGCACCACCAGGCTCTTTTCTTTTTTTTTTTTTTTTAATACTTATTAAAGGACCGGAGTCACTTGGCGCCACCAGGTTTGTTGTTTTTTTTTTTTTTTAATTAAAGGACCAGAGTCCCTTTGTGCCACCAGGTTCTTTTTTTTTTTATTTGTCTGTGCCAGGTCTTAGCTGCGGCACGTGGGATCTTTAGTTGCGCCATGCAAACTCTTAGTTGCTTCATGTGGGATCGAGTTCTCTGACCAAAGATCACGCCTGGGCCCCCCTGCAGAGTCTTAGCCGCTGAACCACTAGGGCAGTTCCGGAGCCACCAGGTTCTTTTTAAGAAAAATTACTAATTAATTATTTTTGGTTGTATTGGGTCTTCTTTGCTGCACGCAGTCTTTCTCTGGTTGCAGGCACGGGGGGCTACTCTTTGCTGCCAGGTGCCGGCTTCTCATTGCAGTGGCTTCTCTTGTGGCCGAGCACAGGCTCTAGGCACGTGGGCTTCAGGAGTTGCACACGCGGGCCCGAGAGTGTGGGCTTCAGTAGTTGTGGCGCCCAGGCTCAGTTGCTCCGAGGCATATGGAATCTTCCTGGACCAGGGATCGAACCCGAGTCCCCTGCATTGGTAAATGGATTCTTAACCACTGGACCACCGGGGAAGTCTACCACCAGCTTCTGATCCTGCACTTTCTCCCTCACTCTGCAGTCCCCTGAGGGTCCGGGGGTGGAGGGCGGCTCCAGGCCGGCTGTAGTCCTGGTCTGACCAGCCTGACAGAGGATAAGTCTGCAGAGGAGCCTGAGCTGTTGGTTTGTGCACCTTTCAAATGTCATTTAACCTTCTCTGGCCTGGGTGGCTGCCCCCAGTCCGACTGTCACCACCTGCAGTGTGACCTGGACAAGGTCCCACCTTTTCTGTGGGCCTGAGGATGCTCTGAGGCGTCCCAGGTTCCTTGCTGTGGAAGTGGAGGATAGAGCTGATTTTGAATCTGCCCCGTCCCCTCTACAGGCAACTGCCCGTTTCCTGCCCTGGGGTGTGTGAAAGGTTGGTTTGAAGGAGTTCTATGGCTGAGAACCCTTGAGAGACATGGGGCCTTTGGGCTCTCTGACCCTGTTGAGCCGCTCCAGGTGTGATTGTGGAGGGTGAGGGCCGAGCCCCAAGAGGGCTTCCTTCTGGGGTGCCCCATCCCTTACCCTCACCCTAGGATTCGGGGGGAATCTAAGATAGTGAGGGCAGGAGACAAGGCCCTTGGGTGGGTGCTGCCGTATGGGGACCAGACTGTCTCCTGGCCGCACCTAGACTCCTGCGTCAGCTCCCAGAGCAACTTCCAGCCTCAAAGAACTCCCCTTCTCCCACCTGAGTGGCTGGCACAGGTGGGGTGAGACGTCCTCTGCTCCCTGCTCCTCCCCTGGCTCTTGGAAAGCCAGGTCAGCACTCCTGGGAGCACTCCATGGCCTCAGTGACCCCTGTTTCCGATGAGCTGGGGGAGGTGGTGGGAAGATGCTGGCACTGTCCTCATGGCTGGCAGGGTCTGTTCTCGTGCTAGGCCTGCCCGCTCTGCTGGCCTCAGAGAGGACAGAGATCTTCCCAGGGCAGGCAGCACAGGATGGGGGCCTTTCCTGGGTGGGGCAGGGGCTGCCTCCCTCTACTGAAAGCGGGATCCCACTTTTGCACTTCCTGGCTGGGCAACCCCAGGCAAGGCGCTGAGCCCTGTAATCCCTGCTGGGAAAGGGGTATTTATGAGGCCTGGGTGAGTTACTGTTGCTTCGTCCTGCCCTAAACTGCACGTCCTGACCGCTGTCCCCAGCGCTGGAGGGCTGCCCAGCCTGAAACAGACCAAGTCACACTCCAGCTTGGGCCCTTGGGAAGAGTGTGACCTTGAGCCAGTTACTTAACCCCTCAAAACTTGAGTTTACTCACCTGTAAAGTGGGCAGACACGACCCACTTTGCGGAGTGGTTGTGAGAATTGGACAAGCATGTAGACAAGTATCCAGTGTGGCAGCTGCACATGAGAGGCTCTGGGAAGTAGAAGTCTTTGTTGAATGACTGGGTGCCTCAGACTGGATGCTGGGAGATTCTCTGCCTGCTTCCCACCCGCCCTTCTTTCCGTGGTCCCACGTGATCAAGCTCCCAGGGTCCTACTGCCCCTTCCTGACTTATTAATATCTTCTGTTATGTTTCCCTGCCTTTAGTCCTCCTGCAAGGAGAATCCATTTAACCGGAAGCCATCACCTACAGCATCCCCAAGTGTAAAGAAGGCCACCAAGGGCTCGAAGCCAGCGAGACCGCCTGCCCCAGGACATGGCTTCCCGCTCATCAAACGCAAGGTATCTGCTGGGAGCCCCAGATACCTGGCTGCCTGGGCTCGGGCCCCTTCCCTTGGCAGCCTCAGGCTTCCTGTTGCACCCTGCGACAGGGTGGTCCGTCGGGGCAGCTTCCCTGAGATGTGGGAGAGGGGGCGTGCCTGGGAGGCCCAGCTGGGAGATCTGAAGTGCAGCCAGGGGGAATTTTGAGTAGATCAGCTGCTCTGACCAAAAGCACTGGGTGATGCATTTAAACTGTTACTAATAATAGTTTAAGGATCAAAGCGTTCACATGACATACTTCTACTTAAACAGCTTAGAGTGTTCTCGGTTTCTCTCTCCTTTGGGTCACTTTCTCATATTATGGTGTCCTTTCTGGAGTGGCAGAAGAGTGGAGGAAGTTGCCAAAAGAAGCAGAAAGTTGTGTCACCCTCTGGGCGTGCCTGATGGCGCTGGGACCCAGGGCATGGGGTGTGGGACACAGCCTGGGAGGCCAGCACTGGCCAGAGGGAAGCTCCTGGCAGCAGACAGGTGGGAGGGCAGGCTGACCGCAGGTGACTGGGCGCTGTTGGGCAGGTCCAGTCTGACCAGTACATCCCCGAGGAGGATATCCATGGAGAAATAGACACCATTGAGCGCCAACTGGATGCCCTGGAACACCGTGGGGTCCTGCTGGAGGAGAAGCTGCGTGGTGGAGTGAACGGTGTGGGGGCTGTGGGGGGCTTGGCGGTGGTGGGGGGACTCGGGTGGGGGAAGCCTCTTCCCCAGGGTAGGGGCTGCCATGGCTCCTTCGAGGATGGGGACTGTCACCAGCCCTGGCCTCAGTGAGCATCTGGCTTGCAGAAGGCCGTGAGGATGACATGCTTGTGGACTGGTTCAAGCTCATCCATGAGAAGCATCTGCTGGTTCGGCGGGAGTCCGAGCTCATCTACGTGTGAGTCCTGCCTCCCCTCCGTTCCCGCCTGGCTCCGCCTGACTCTGAATCCACAGAACTCAGGATTGAGAATCTTCACCTTCTTCCCGCATCAGCTCAGGGCAGGGCAGGCAGCCAGGGCAGAACTAACAGTCACCTTCCTCCCACCTTCCAGCTTCAAGCAGCAGAACCTGGAGCAGCGGCAGGCCGACGTGGAGTACGAGCTCCGGTGCCTTCTCAACAAGCCAGGTGACGGCGGCCACGCCCCGGCCCCGGTCACCGGCCCTGGGGCCTGGTGACACGGAGCAGTGGGCTGGGGCAGGACGGACAGAGCCCTGATGGGGAGGCCTGGGCAGACTGTGGGAGCAGGGCCAGAGGACATGGCAGGAGGTGCTGTCTGGGTGCTAATAGGGGATTAATAGACTCAAGCCAAGACGGGAGAGGGGACCCGCGTGAGGCTGTGACACCTGTGTGTCGGATGACAGGCCTGCAGAGAGCTCCCCAAGGCCAGGAGCAGACTGACCTTTTTTGGCCCACTCCTCCCCTGGAAGGTGTGGGTGGGTAGGTCCTGGGGTGTAGGGTTGGGGGGGGTCAGTCTCCAGGGCCCCAGGCTGCCTCGATGAATGATGGAGAGCGTGTGTCTGTCCTGGGGCAGCTCTGGGCTCATGGCCGTTAGGTCAGAGCGTGGCAGGACTCTACTGGTGCGGGGAGGCCCCCCTGCACGGTGTGGCTCAGAGCGACTCTGGGAGGGAGGGATGGGGTGTGCTGAGGGTGGAGGAGGGCAGGGGGAGGGGCTGGGCGTGGAGCCACACCGTCCTGTGTGCTGCGGGAACTTGCTGGTGTCCTTAGGATGTGTGTTAGCTGTGCATCCCGGGCTTGGCACGCAGTCTCTGGCTCCACGTGTGACACAGGAACAGAGGTGCCCACCTGGGTGGGTGTTCTCAGGACCAGGAGATGGGATGTGGAAATGCGCTGTGCCCTTGGAGGGTCTGATGCTTACTATGTGACCGAGTTGGGGTCTCTCCATGACGTGGGGTAAGCACAGCTGTGGGCTGAGAGAGACCGCAGGACTGTGGTGCGTCCAGAAGCAGGAGCCAGGGCTTTTGACCACTTCCTCTGGCCCAGGTGGTTAGGAATCGTTGTTTCCCATTGAACAGATGAGGAAATGGAGAGCCAGAGAGTTTGAGTCTTGCCCCCTGGTGGTGGAGCCGGGCTTCCTTCCGAGTCTCTGACTTGGCCTTGTGCCTACACACACGCAGCCCCTCCTCCTGGCTGGGATGGTGGCCCTGCTTTCCCATTGACCGCGCAGCTTGGGAGGCTGGATGAGACCCAGAGTCAGGAATGCCCCTGGGGAAGTCACAGAATGTCCCAGCCCTCCACTGCCCTCTATGAGTCACTCCCAAATCTCCGGAGGCTGGGGCGTGGCCACCACTCCGAGGGAGCCGCAGCGACACCTTGTGGCCAGAGAGGGGCCCGCACCTCTGTTCTCCAGGCCAGCCTGGCCCTGGTCTTTTATGTTCTTCTTCAGTCCTGTGTGAGATGGCAGTGCACCCTGGGCTTCTCTTCCTGTCCTGACTGTCGCCTTTGGAGGGTGATACCTGTTTAAAGGCCCCAGGTGGGCTGGAGATCTGTAAGACACTGTGAGGGCTGTAGCTTGGGGACCTGGGGCTGCCAGGAAATAGGCACTGGCTCCACCCTTGCTGTGTGACACTGGTCAAAGACTTAGCTTCCCTGAGCCTCAGTTTCCCCCCATGTAGGTTGTGGACATAACTTACCCAGGTCCCAGATTCGAGAAACAGCAGAGTAGGCTTTGAACTGGGGTGATGACTCTGAAACCCACATTGTCCCTGGAACTATGCTGGGCCATTGGTCCAGTTTTGGCAAGAGGCGGTGGTGCGGGGTTGGGGCATGGCTGAGGGGTCTCAGGATGTTATTAGGAGATGAGGAGGCCTGTAGTGGCAGATGTTGTAGAGGGAAGGTCAAATGTGGGGGCATTCGTCCTCTGGAAGTCTGTGGGCAGGGTCAGAGGAATACCAAGGAGCAGGTGGGTCTCTGAGGGTGTGGTTCTGTGGGATGGCCTGGGTTCTTGCAATCAGGAGACTGAGGGGGGAGGGCAGCAGGTGTTTGAGATATCAGGGACACTTCCTGGCAGGTCTCCCAACCCCCAGGGTCCCTTCTAGCCCACCCTCCTTCATGGCATTAGATGGATGTCCGAGTATGCCTCTTGGGTCACATTGCCTCTGCTCTACGAGGACCCCTGGGGTTCCCTGTCATCTCCCGACTCTGGCCAGCCCACCACTGGAAACTCTCAGCAGGCCCAGCCCGAATCCTGCCTCCCCCAAGAACCACCTGGTGAACACTGGTTGCTTGCACGCGTGAACATAAACAGAAAACTCTTTGGCCCATGCTGGTCTCTGTTCTCAGAGCCTGTGTTGTACTGGTCCTCTCGGAGCCCCCCCGGGAGAGTTTCTCTGGTAGGCAGACTGGTATTCTTGGTCTCTTCTGCAACAACCTTCATTTCTCCAAAAACTGTAATCCCCACCCATCTGGGCTCCTCCTTGTCCTCATGGTGTCCAGCGTGGGGCTGGTCTGCTGCCACCCTTAGCACTTAGGCGTTGGTTCCTCACTTCCTGGGCCTCATGTCCCCGACTTTTCTCCTTGAGCAGAAAAGGACTGGACAGAGGAGGACCGGGGCCGAGAGAAGGTGCTGATGCAAGAGCTCGTGACCCTCATCGAGCAGCGCAACGCCATCATCAACTGCCTGGACGAGGACCGGCAGAGGTGACGTGGCTGGGGCAGGGTTCCCGGGGCTTTCTTGGGAATGAGACCTTCACTGCCAACCATCCCAGCTTCCCCGTGCTCAGCCTGTGTGGACTCAGAGAGTCTGGAGGGGCCTGAGAGATTATCTGGCCCTTCCTCCTGTGGGACACTCAGCTTCCCTGTCTCATTTCAGGGAGGAAGAGGAAGATAAGATGTTGGAGGCCATGATCAAGAAGAAAGGTGAGGCCCTTCCTGGGGCTCTGACCCGTTTGAACTCCTGCAGGGTGGGAGGGCCGGTTGAATACAGAGTTGGAAGGGGCACCCACAGGGAGAGTGTGTGCAAGCCTTTCTTTTGCCAAGAAGGCCATGTGTAGCAAGGCAGGCCAACCTATGGCCAGGAAGATAGGTGTGGGATGCCATGGTACCAACAGGGAGGTTGGTGACATACGGGGCCATTTCCCAGGGCATGTCTGCCTTGAGTTGTGCGTTCCTCCTTGAGATCCACAGCTGGTTCAGGAGGGGTCTTGTGGGCTCAAAAAGCAGTCCCCCTCACCCTTGGAGAAGATAGTGCCTAGAATCGTTGAGAGAGCACTGGACTGGGAGTCAGGAGGCCTGGGCCTAATCTTGGTTTCCCCAGTGACTCATTTTGTGGCCTTGCGGTTCCGTCTGGGCTCCAGTTAGACTGGATTCTGGTCCCAGCTCTGACTCGTCCCAGCTGGGTGGCTTTGCGCCAGCAATTCACCCCTCCAGGCCTGACTCTCCTTGTCTGCAGGATGGGGGTGACAGAGGCACCCACCTCCTGGGTAGGTGCTGAGGATGACTGAGATAACGTGTATAAAGCACTTAGCCAGGGCCTGGCACCCACAAAGAGCTTGGTTGGTGGTAATCTGTTTCAAACTCACATTTTCCTTGTCCATAATAAGTGAGGGACTGGGCCAGATGATTTCTGCGGTTTCTTCTAGCTCTGACAGTCATTGTTTGTGTTGTAAGCCACAGAGCTGCAGGGGAATTGAAGCTTTTAGAGATAAAATGTCAGCCGTGCTCTAGGGCTCCCCCACTGCCTTCATGAGTGCTCATCTCCCAATCCCTGCCGAAATGCTGGGAAGGGGTGGGTTCCTGTCCTGGAGGTGAAGAACTGGAGATGCAAAAGGATAAAGGGACATGTCCACGGTTCCAGGCGACATGGTGGTGGTGGTGGGCCGAGACTGTTGGCTGCCACTCCCCGCCGTCACTGCCGCCCCCCGGCCATCACTGCTGTCCCCCGGCCCGCCCCAATCGACCGCCCTTTCCCTTCTGCAGAGTTCCAGAAGGAGGCTGAGCCCGAGGGCAAGAAGAAGGGCAAGTTCAAGACCATGAAGGTGCTGAAGCTGCTAGGAAACAAGCGTGATACCAAGAGCAAGTGCCCCGGAGACAGGAGCTAACGGCGTGGACTGCCAGCCGGGACACCAACCCCCACTGGCTGCGCTCTGCAGGTCGTGGGGGGGGCGGCTTCTGTGTCCCTTCGGAATCAGTCGAGAGGAAAGATGACTTAGGGGAGGGAGCCTCTGGATGATGGCCTCTCCCTCCTCAGGGTCCTCTGGCTGGTCTGGGCCAAAGAGTTTTTCCCTCTCCTCTGAGTCCCCAGCCTGGATCTCCTGACTCCAGCTGCTGTGACTGACCCCAGGAGCGAGCAGGGTCTCCCTGCCCTTGGTCCCGCTTCACGCCTGCACCACATGTGGAGGGGAGTGGAGGGTCTGTCCACCCACAGAGGTCTGCCCATGATGGGCCCTCTGGCCTGGGGCTCCTGCCCTCTGGGCAGCCTGGCAAGCCAGGCTCGGCCGCACCGGCCCCTTCCTACCCCCACCCCATCGTGGGTCTGAGTCCCTGTCTTCCTGTCTGGGCAGGCGGCCCTGCCTCTCTTTCTCCGTACTCAGGAGCTCTATTTATGAAGTCTCTTAATTAAAGTTGGAGTTAGTTACTATGTCCTTAAGACCCAAAGGGGCCTGATGGACAGACCCCTCCCTTTGTTCCTCGAAGTCCTAGGAGGTGCTTCCCTCACCTCCGCTCATTCCGCAGGAGGTCTCCCTGCACGGGACAGGGTGCTGGGGCAGGTGGGGTGCCCGAGGGCTGAGCCCCCCGAGGGAGGGCCGCGGGGGAGGCGGGCGTGCTGCCCGTAGGTGCTAACCCTGGCCCTTCCCCACACACCATGGCCCCGGCCCCTCCTGTAGACTCTCCCCGTCACCCCAGGGCTGGGGTGCGGCGGAGCCGCTCCCGGGGGGTCAGCGCCAGCCTGTCTCCTCACACGCGCCTGTTGTCTGTTCCCTTCCGACTTCGTCGCCTCCGAAGGACTGATGGCCGCTCACCTCCCGGGACGGCTGTGGGAGAGGAGGAGCCGATGGGGACCAGCACCTTCGCCCCAGGGGACGTGCCCAGCAGCTCTTGGGGCAAAGCACTGTTGCTATAAGCTATTTGCGGGGTGCCTCTAGGGCCCTTCCCTCAGCATGCCTGTGGGAAAAGATCACACTGTATTAACTTGAGAGGGTTTTCCTCACCGACAATAAACAGAGACCACCTCAGCTGCCAGTGCCTTGCAGCCCTGGGCCGCCCTCCCCTTGCCAGGCCTACCTTCTTCCCTGCCTCCGCCATGCCTCTTGGCCTGCATCTCCGCTGGCCCAGGAAGGCGTGGAGGGGCTGTCCACCGCTGGGGGCCCCTGGCCCTCTCTCCCTGCCCCTGGGCAGGATGCCTTCCTTTTCAGGGACCAGTGCCACCTCCGAGCGTCTCCTTCCTGATGGGCCTGTTGACCTGCAGCTGGGCTCACCAGCTCCAGCGCTTTTCGGGGGCCAGGCAGGTGACACGTGTGAACCCAGGCTGGGTGTGTCCTGCGGGGCGGCCCCGGCAGGCTGCCTTGGCGTCAGGACACCTGGGTGGTGGGGACTGGGGTGAACTGGGGTAGCTACACCGCAACTAGAGGGGGAGGCTGTCCCTCACCCAAGTCAACTGTAGCCTGTGGGATGTGGGCCCGGTGGGGCCAGATCTTTGCATTTTTCAAAAGAAACTGGAAATCCAGTGGAGCGTGTGTGTACTTTGTAAAACTGACTTGAAATCAAGGGTACATGCTACCGTGTCAGAGTGGGCTGACTCGGTCCTGGGTTCTCTGGTTTGCTGCCTCTGGGCCACATGCTGTGGCCTTCGAGGTAGAGGATGGCCGTCCTCCTCAGGTTGTGTCCTGAGCCCTGGGGTTCTTGAGGGGGTGTGGACGCAGGCTTCCCATGGAATGTTCCGGAGCCCCAGCCCTTGAGCTGGTCCTCTCTGTTTGCGGCTGCAGGACTATATTTATTCTGCAAACCCCAACTGGGGTCATGTGGCCTGAGAGGATTATATGAATCCCTCCAAGTGGGAGGCTTGGTTGAAATTTCTGAACTACTTTGATTTACGGGGACGGGAAAATGACAGGATACTGGAGAGCGTAAGGCCTGTGGTTGTCAGAGTTGTGGGGACTGCTGCATGCTGTGTGCCAGGCCTGGGACGCAGCTCCTGTGGGTGGACATCTCAGCACCCAGGCCTCACAGGCGAGCTGCTGGAGATAAGGTGGGCGGGCTCAGACACACGGGCTGGGGGTGGATCTCTGGAGCAGGGCTCCTTCAGTCTGGATGCATCCACCCCTTTGGGTTTCTTTCTATGGGTTGTGGGTTTGGTGGTGGAAAGACCGAAAGCTAACTCTGAATCCCGAGGAGGCCACTTGTTGGTTAAATGCCTCTGGTTGGAGTCTCTGGGTGAGCCCTGGTTTTTACCAGGGATGATGAACCATCGCCGGTGTTTACTGAGGGAATCAGTCAGGAGTGACACCGGCGCCTAGCACAGCACCCGCCCGTGGGCTGCTCCTGGAGCCTTGGTTCCATTTTTACTGGAAAAAAACAGCTAGAAACCAACTGGGCTTGAAAAATTCTGACTCCTTGAGCAAATAAGCCTTATCCCTCTGAAAACAAAATAGTGTGTGTAATGACCTACAGTAAATGTGTTTTATTAGCCAGTTAATCATAGTGGTTAAATATTTGTCCAAGACTGTAAGAAGTCAAATAAGTAGGTCCTAAGACGGGTAGGAAGAAAGGAATCATATTCATTACTAAGTTCAGAAAACCTAATGTGCAGGACACAGGGACACACAGTGGGCCAAGCGTTGGGAAGAGGCCCCAGTGGACACCGTTAGACACACACCCAAGGTGGTTAAGACCTGGACTTGCTTTCACTGTGTGTGCACGTGCGTGCGTGCGTGTGTGTATGTGTGTGTGTGGGTGTCTGGATCTGTGACTGGTCTCAGAGGCTCAGCTGACCCCAGATCCCTGGGCAGAGTCTGGAGGAGAATCAGCTCATTTTCTGAGATGTGGTCCATTTTCTAGGGTGCTGTGTCCAGGGTACCGTCGGTGGGGGCAGTGTTATACAACCATTTCCATGGCTGAAGGGCAGAGTGGGTGGGCTGACGTGGGGGTGACCCTGCTTGGCAAGGGGGTGGGCTCCCCCGCCCTCCTTGGGGTGGGGAGCAGGGGTGAGTGGTAGGTTAAGTGGTGGCAAGAGCTTTCCTAAGTTCCTCACTCCTCTTGTGGTCAATGTCTTCCATTTCCTGTAGTTTCTGCAAAGGGCATTGGGGACAGCTGGGTGTCAGGGCAGATGTGAGGCTAGAGCGGGACCCCCGAAACGGCCCGAGTGGACCCTCACTTCGGCTCACGTCTCGTCCCCCCACTCACGTCCCGTCCACCTTCCCTGGTGCTTTTCCTACCTGGGAGATTTCAGTAAGGATGATCCCGCGGTACTGTCTGCCCTGCCCCAGGGCCTCCATGTCAGCCAGGAATTCTTTCCTCTCCTGAATTTCCTTCACCACTGGACAGGGAGAGGGTCGTCCGTGTACAGGACAACAGGGGCCCCCGCGCTCCTGGGAGGGATGGTGGGGCGGCAGGTTGCCTCTCTTGGGAACGGGAAGCAGTTCTGTGGTCCGTTTCTCACTCGATGGCCCTCAGGGATTCCCCCCTTCCCCTGCTCCCGGGCTCTTCCACACACACTCCCCCTTCCCCTCCCCAGCATAACTGGCCCCTCAGGGACTCACGTTCTTCAAAGCGGTCCAGCTCAGGGGCTGGGTCCTCCTGTCGCACGGGAGGGGGCTTTCTTTTCCGTTCCTCTGGCTTCTTCCCGTTGGCAAAGATATTCTGGAGTCTTCGCTTCTCCTTCTCCAGATCCCCTGTGGGGCCCAGATGTGGCCTAGGTAAGGTGGGCAGGGCACCCCCAATTCCTGGAGCATGCTCACTCCAGGGTGCCTGGGAACATGGTAGGGCTTCTGCAAACCCAGCACCTCCTACCCTGGGCCGCCTCTGCACTGGTCAATCACAGTAGGCCGGAAGGTGTTGAAAGAACCCAGAAGAGAGCTTCATCAAAACCCACACTCTGGGCTTCCCTGGTGGCTCAGCGGTAAATGTGGTGGTTTAGTCGCTAAGTCGTGTCCGACTCTTGCGACCCCATGGACTGTAGCCTGCCAGGCTCCTCTCCACGGGATTTTTCAGGCAAGAATACTGGAGTGGATTGCCATTTCCTTCTCCAGGGGATCTTCCCGACCCAGGAGTCGAACCCAGCACTCCTGCACTGCAGGCAGATTCTTAAATGCAGGAGCCATGGGGTTCTATCCCTGATCTGGGAAGCTCCCACGTGCCACGGAGCAACTAGGCCCGTGCATCACAGCTACTGAACCTGTGCTTCAGAGCCTGGGAGCCGCAACTCCTAAAGCCCAGGTGCTCCTCAGGAGAAGCCACCACAACGAGAAGCCTGCCCGCTGCTGCTAGAGACTAGCCGCTGCTTGCCTCCACTAGAGAAAAGCCAGCATGAAGACCCAGCACAGCCAAAAATAAATAAATAAAATTATTTAAAAAAAAAAAACAAACCCACAGACTGCCTGGGTGCAGAGCAAGGCTAAGGAAACTCAATGACTGTGCAGTATAGCCCGGATGGGAGGCTGTATGGAGGGGCCAAGAGTCACATCAGGTGCCAAGTGGAAAGTGGGGGATGTGATTGCTCTCTGAAACAGGCTGGGGCACAGAGGAACCTGGGGTTCCAGGCCCCATATGAGCTTGAGAAGCAACAGCTGTGACACCTGACCTCCAAAGATTCATCAGAGGTGGGGGGGAAACCAGTTAACTGTTAAAGAGAATTCTGGGAAAATGTATACAAAGTAACCAGCTAAATGGTTTCCCTCACACACTGAATGCCTCCAAGCTAACATGTGGGGAGGTTTGAGAGCACTGGTATAAACAGCCTGAGAATTTGATTAGCCGCCTACGCAGCACCCTGTGGGCTGTTTGTCTCCCTGCCCCTCTCAAGCCCCTGGGAGAGTAGAAGAGGGGCTGTGGTCGAGGCCCCTTACTTACGGGTGGCTTGAGGCTTGAACTGCTCCCGGCTGTAGGCCCCGTTGGCTTGGCACCTCCTGGCAGGCCGGAGGTGGGACCGGGCTGCCAGGATGGGAGGCAGGTAGATGGCTGAGCTTGGCTGCTTGGAAGGCAAGACCCTCTGGCTGGAAGCTGGGCTGCACTGCAGGGGGAGAGTGTCTCCTCCTGGGGAGGGAAGGGTCAGGGTCAGGGGGCCCACCTAAGTGGTCCCTACCTGTTAAAATAAGTCAAACGGTACGGAAGAGTCTTCCCATCTCCCCTCCATACCCTCCCCTCTACAATGAGTGGTGGTAACAATTTGGTGGTCTCAGCCCATTCTTTTTGATGCTTACATAATCATGTTCAAAGATATATGGGCATGTATAAGATTCATTTTTCAAAGATTGGATCACACTGCATTCTATTCAGTAATAGACTAACAATCTTCCATGGGGTCACAAGGAGTCAGACACAACTGAGCGACTGAACTGAATTAACAATCTACCATGAACATCTTTCCAAATCACTCCATTTATCTATAACGTCTTTATTCTTTTGGCCGTGCCACGCAGATCTTAGCTCCCTGACCAGGGATTGAAACTGCGCCCTCAGCAGTGAAAGCTCAGAGTCCTAACCACTGGACTGCCAGGGAGTGCCCCCCAACCTCTGTTTTGATTTGAATCCTGTCTACCTCCCGTCTCTTTCCAGCCTTCTCTGTCATCACCCAGCAGGGAGTATTGAGCATGCACTCTATGAGCCAGGCCCGGGACACGGGGTAAAGAGGTCAGACGAAGCCCTGCCCTCACAGTACTTACATCCAGGGTTTAGATGATGATAACAGCGGTGATGCTGACAGTAAGGTTGCAGTACAGGGATGGGCCACAGGGTGTATCAGAGCAGGATTCACGGTTATAAATAGGGCAGCCAGGAAGGCCTCACCGACACAGTGACATTTGAGAAAAGACCCATAAGTGGTAAGAGCCCAGCCAAGTTGATATTTTAGGGAAGAGCATTCTAGGCAGGATGGGTCAAGTGAATGTCCTGAGGTGGGAATGTGCCCAGAGCATCTGAGAACAGACAGGAGGCTGGGGTGCCAGGAATGGACTGAGCCAGGGGTGGGGTGGCGTGGGAGTAGAGGTGAGAGGTCAGGGAGGGCAAGAGACGGGCGGGGCCTCATAGGCCTCTGGAAAGACTGGCTTTTACTGTGTGTGAGGTGGGAAGCCTTGGAGGGTTCTGAGCAGAAGAGTCACCCCTTTAGCTGCCATTGAAAATACAGCGTTGGGAATTTCCTGGTGGTCCCTGCTTCCACTGCAGGGACCACAGGTTTGACCCCTGGTCTGGGAAATAAGATCCCTCAAGATGTGCAAGCAAAAAAAAAAAACAAAGAAGATAAAAAAAGAAAATACAGAGTTGGGGGTCAAGGGCTTCCCAGGTGGTGCTAGTGGTAAAGAATCTGCCTGCCAATGCAGGAGACATAAATGACACAGGTTTGATCCCTGGGCCTGGAAGATACCCTGGAGGAGAGTATGGCTACCCACTCCAGTATTCTTGCCTGGAGAATCCCACGGACAGAGGAGCCTGGCAGGCTACAGTCCATGGTGTCACAAAAAGTCAGACAAGATTGAAGTGACTGAGCACGCACGCATGGGGATCAAGGGCAGAAATAATCACAGTCAGGATATGGTTTGAAGGTCAAGCAGACAGGACTGCTCGTGGGTTGGATGTGGGGTCTCGGAGGAAGGGAAAGAGGGGACAGGATGACTTTGATGTGTCTGCCCAGACGAACCCGAAGGATGGAGCTGCCATTGTTTCCCGTTGCCTTTCCTTTCTCATGCCCTCTATCTAGGGCCAACCATGGTTTTTCTCTCTCTTCTCTGAAGAGATGCTGTGCTTTCCAGAATGTTCTTCATACTCTGCTATTTCTACCTGTCCAATGCCAAATGCCACCTTTTCTTTTGGCTCAGTCTCAGCAAATAATTAGAGCCCAAGCAATTCTGGGAGTTCAGGTGA
Organism: Cervus canadensis; assembly: GCF_019320065.1. Taxonomy (NCBI): domain Eukaryota; kingdom Metazoa; phylum Chordata; class Mammalia; order Artiodactyla; family Cervidae; genus Cervus; species Cervus canadensis. The sequence goes on along the minus strand of NC_057406.1, from coordinate 9,861,740 downwards.
AGGAGAGGAGTTTGTGGCTTGCAAAAGAATTTAAACTAAGCCTCAAACAAACAAGTAGGACTTGGTTAAGAAGAGAGAAGAGAGGGGAATCTAGGAGAAGAAAGTACACTCAATACCAATGCTTGGAGGCAATATTTTAAAGAGAAAATGTCTAAGGAGAAAAAAACTGCCAGGCAAACTGGTGACTTGTGTTGACGTAACCACTAATCCAATTAGTTTGTCAATAAATATTGAACACCTCGGAGTCAAGGACTTCCCTGGTGGCTCAGATGGTAAGGGGTCTGCCTACAACATGGGAGACCCGGGTTCAATCCCTGGGTCAGGAAGATCTCCTGGAGAAGGAAATGGCAACCCACTCCAGTACTCTTGCCTGGAAAATCCCATGGATGGAGGAGCCTGATAGGCTACAGTCCATGGGGTCGCAAAGAGTCGGACACAACTGAGCGACTTCACTTTCACTAGGAGTCAAGGTACAGTGGTGAACAAGGCAGGCTCAATCCTTGGTCTCCAGGTATTTACTTTTAATGGAATTCCTAGCACATTCTCTTTATTGTCATGTTGGAAGGAAGGAAGGAAGGGTTAGCTGCTCAGTCGTGTCTGACTCTTTGGGACCCATGGACTTAGCCCACCAGGCTCCTCTGTCCATGGGATTCTCCAGGCAAGAGTACTGGAGTGGGTTGCCATTCCCTTCTCCAGGGGATCTGTAGGGGACATCAAATGATTAGTAGATGACTTGAGTATGGAGATTGAGTTATGTGACTCAGCTGCGTTGTGGTATTAGGCTCTGGCAGCCTGAGTTGTCCTTGTCCACAAAGAAGAAGGAGATCTGACTTCTGAACTGACCTGATGGAGCCTCCCTCCCCCAGCCAGTGCTGGGCAGTCAGTCTTTGTCTCTCTGACTCTCCCATCCCAGTTTCTGTGGTTGACCAGATGCCTCCCGATAGGCACCTTCTTTCCTGAAAGGCAATAGCTATTGGTAGATTTGAGTGAAACCTGGCAAGCTTGAACCTTCTGGTATCCTCTTAAAGGTAACTTTACAGATCTCTGTTCTGATCCCCTAAAAGCTGATTCAGTTAAATCTCAGAAAGCAAGGTTGTTTTCAAGATCTTAGAAGGTACAAGCTGAGCCGCCAGAGAAGCCCAAGAATACTGGTAGCCTATCCCTTCTCAAGGAGATCTTTCGAACCCTGGAATTGAACTGGGATCTCCTGCAATTGCAGGTAGACTCTTTACCAGCTGAGCTATCAGGGGAGCACTCTAATGTGCATAGTACTATTCAAATATCTGATTCTATTTCTTCCACAATTAGCAGTTTCCCTAAACTGTAAGTTTTTGAGGGTAAAATAAAAAGATACATAAAACCCCATTTTGTAACAAGAGGCCAGATCAAGTGATTAGAGTTAAATCATATTCAATGCTTCAGGTTAAATAATTGTACTTGCAAAAATAAAAGTAAAAATGGTTTAATAAAAGATTGTTTTGTTTGTTAAAAAAAAAAAAGATCTTAGAGGGCACCTTGTTACCATGTCCATGTACATTCAGTTTTTTGTTTTCCTTAAAAACAAATAATATAGTGTGTGGTCAGAGGTGAAGTGTGGAAAGGTTTTGCATGGTTTTTCTATGTTGGAAGCCTGCCATTAATCGTGTTTCTGCCAGCTAAGCTATGAATGAATAAAACCATGCATGAGACACACACAGGCCTCTCGTCTGGAGTGCTCATATGGTATGTGTGTAAGAGGGTGGGAGAGATTGCAGACTTGACAGCGTTTGGACTGTCTGACTGGGCTGGAAGTCTCAAATGGGCTGGTGCCCTATTGGGAAGGCCGGCTAGAGCCGGACTGCAGGAGTGGCTCATGGGCTGGGACCCATGTCTTGGGAAGAAGCAAAGACCAAGACCCTGCAAGGTCAATTCCCCGAGAGCAAGGGTCAGAAATACTATTCAAATTTTGTTTTTGTGTGTGTGTGTGTGTTTAAAATTAGGTCCCCTACTCCTCAACATGGAGAAAGCATTAAAATGTGACCCAGAATTCCTTTCCCCCAGAAACCTCTCTGGTCAGCCTCTTACGTTTAATGGTGTCCATGATGTGGCGCTGTTGGAAGTTAGTCAGTTTGGATTCCTGCATCATCACTGCAAGACAAAGCACTTCAGTGAGGCTTCCTGGGCTGCAAGCAGATGCCTTCATCTCACCCCACTGAAATTTAATATTGTATCACCTCCTGCTCCCATTCTGGCTACCTGAGTACTTGGCTTGTGGGATTTGAGTTCCTTAAACAGGGATTGAACCTGGGTCTCCCGGCAGTAAAAATACTGAGTCCTAACCACTGGACCACAAGGGAATTCCCTTCCTTTTCTACATTTTTTTCCCCTATACCACTCATCACCATCTAAGTTCTATATACCTTACTTATTATTTGTTACTTTCCTACTAGAATATTAGCTCCAAGGGAAAAATAATTTTTCCTTATTTCTTTTCTTTATTGCTGTTTTTTCAGCACCTGGGACAATGTCTCAAGCACACAGTGGGCTTTAAAACTTTTTTGTTAAGTGAATGAATGAGTGAATGAACAAGTATTCATTAAGCTTGTGCCAGGGACTGGAGCTACAAATGTGAGCCAAAACAGGCATCATGCCCTGATGGAGTTCATGAACTGAATGTTAATTCAACGTTAATTCAATGGAACACACTAGGTATCTGATTACAGGTTGCACTAAGCCCAGTGAAGGAAAAGGTATTTGGTAGTGTGCAGACACATAACAGTTGGTTCCACTGTGGTGATGATGGGTGGAGAGGAAATAAGTCTTCCCTGGGGAAACTGAAAGTGTGATCTAAGGGGTTCATGGGAGTTAACCACTCTGAAATTCTTAGTTCTTTGACTTTGAGTCACTTCCAAGTTGTAGGACCCAGACCCCTGAACCGTTCTGAACTCCAGGCTTCTTATCTGTAAACTGAAAATACAATTACTAAGCCATAAGTAATGTAGGGGAGAACTGAGAAACAGAGGGTAACTGTGACCACCGCTCTTCTTGTGCCCTTTAATGCACCACTGACCTCTGAGCAGCTCGCAGGTCCCTGGGGTGTAAGTGGTCGGCTTGGGACAGCGCCAGAACCCTGTTCCTTTAGTCACCGTCTCCACACTCTCCTGGGAAGCCATGGGAGGGCTCTGAAGAGGGAAAAACCCAACGAAACATTCCCTGTCTCCCAGATCCAATCTCTTCTCACACCCTCAACACCACCCAAAGTTTGGGAGCAGGTGTCGGGTCGCAAAAGAATCGTGATGCCGCCTGTCAACATCGCGACAGTGCCCGATCCTTCCACCTTGAACAGATCCACTGGCAGATATACACACGCGAACAGAGACCTCATCCTGACCTGGCGCCTGTGGCAGGGAAGCCCCCTCGGGAGGAAAGGGGCGTGAGGGTAGCCGTGCCCGTTGTGTGATACGCCCAAACGGGAAACCTCACCCTAAAGTAAGACCCGGGCTGGGTGGCCTCTCTCCCCACAGAGAGCGGCAGCTGGGCTCCGGAGATCGTAATCAAGGCTCTGAAGCAGCAGCCGCGCCTGGGCCCTCGCAGAAATACTTTTGAGATCTCAGCCACTAGAGCCTGCAGCTAGCGGCTCCGGCTACCATGGTAACGCAAACCGCACCGCGCATGTACATATTTCTCGCCCCGCCTACCTCCCGGAAGTGATTACCTCTAGGTCACGGCGCAGGCGTAGAGTACGATTGGCAGCGCGCGAGGCGGAGGTACGCTGTTTGCCGGTCTCCGCGCGGGTCTGGGTCGGGGAACCCGGTGGCTGCTGCGCGGGCGTCATGTCAGACAACGAGGACAAGTGAGTGAGGGAGCTAAGTGACTTTTGCGAAGACTCAGAAGGGGCGGATGAAGTGGGAGCCAGGGTCGAAGGAAGTTGAGCCAGGGGTTGAGGGGACTGGGGGTGCTGAGGGGGCCCGCAGAGCCGGAGAAGGGAAAGGCTGGGAACTAGGAGCATAGACCCGGCCAGAGGCTGGGCGCGGAGAAGGCCCCGGCTTGAGGGTCCAGAGAGGATCAGTGAAAAAAGTACCTTTCAGCAAACTTCCACTGAGTCGGGCTCTATGTCAGTACCAAATGTTGAAATGTATTAGGTATAGTCTGTGCTCTTCAGCTGGGGTCTCTTTCTAGAAGAGGCCCATAGTTAAGATGAGGACGTCAGGTGACTGACTTATTGGATGATTCACTGGTTAGGTGGATATTTATTGAGAGCCTCCTACGTATCACATGAGACTCAGATCTCTGCCCACTTTGATTCTAGTAAGTGATGCTCTAACTAACGGGCTTCTTACACTTGTGCAGTTTTGATGGAGACGACTTTGATGACGTGGAGGAGGATGAAGGGCTCGATGACTTGGAGAATGCCGAGGAGGTCAGTACTGAGCCTTGGGCTCCCCTCTGCAGCCCAAGCTGCCAGATAGCCCCGCCAGTGATGGCCGATTGCATGCCTCTGCCTCCCATTTGTGGTCAGGGTACTGCCAGTTCGAATGAGGAGAGATTTAGTCCTGGGTAGTGGAAGAGTCCTACAGGGTTGGCCCAAAGGCTTTTGTCCTCTTGGACCACAGAGCATGGCTTCTGGGGCAGTTAGTTGACTCAGAGTCGAAATAGCCCCTTCATTCATTGTGCAGACATGTGCTGAATGTTTATTATGTACCAGGAGCTCAGCAGGGTGAGGCTAAATAAAGAGCAAAGGGGAGAGTGACCTGGGATAAGGCTGGAGAGGTGAGGGCCAAGATCAGGCAAGATTTTGTAGGCTAGGGGTAGTGGGAAGCTGCTGACAAGTTTTGGGGAGCTGGGGAGTGGCATGATCCAGTGAGGAATGAGTTGGGAGGAATAAGAGTCAAAGAAAGCCCAATTAGGGTGCAATCCAGGTGACATCTGTAGCTTGCACTTGGGTGCTGGTAGTGTCTGTGATGAGAAAACAGATTCGAGAGATTTTGGTGGATAGGATGTGGGGCTAAGAAAGTGGGACATGACAGGAATGACTCCCGTGTTTCTGGCTTGAGCAGCTTGGTGGATGAGTTACTGGCATCATAGATAAAATAGGGTTTTCTGTGCTATATGACTGGTGGAGGAAGAAGTGCTTTGTGTCTTCTGGAGAGAGGGATCCCTTGTTTTGTTTGGGTTTTCCTGTCTGCCTGGCACTCTGAGGTTACCTGTTCACTGAGTTAGAAACCTTCTTCTCTATCCTTCTGATCTCTTTCCATCTCTCTCCTGTTGATTCTGCCTCCTCCATGTAGTTCAGTCCTATTCCCATTTCTCTATTCCTAGTGCCTCAGCCTGGTTTAGATCCTTATTGGTTTTCACCTGCATTACTGCAGAAACTTTTTACTGGTTTTCCTGCCTTGAGTCTGCTGTTTGCTTTTCTGCTGCCAGAGTTGACTTTTTCTCCTACCCACATGATTGGTTACTATTGGTCTTCCTCAGTGTTCTCTCTGCTTCGGCCCTTACCCTCTACGAAATATTCTCAACAGGGTATCCAGAGTGATCCTTTTAAATCTTCAGTCACTCTATCTCTCCTCTGCTCAGAACCTGCATCTGGTCGCTTCTCATCTCATTCTGAATAAAAGCCAAAAACATGCATAACGTCCTCCATGATCTGACCACCTGCTTCCTCTGTGACCTTCTCTCTTCTCGGTGTCCCTGTCATGCCAGGGAAGTTCCAGCTCAGGACCTTTGACTGTGCTGTCCCCTCTTCCTTTTCCCTTAGATATGCACACAATCTGCTCCTCAGCCTCCTTCAGGTCTGTGTTAAATATCACCTCAGTGAGGCCTTCCCTGACCATTCTATCTCAAATCACTGCATTTGCCCCTTCCTCCAACATCAACACTTGGACACTCTCTGTCTTTTCTCTCTGTTTTCATACTGCACATTTTACTACTAATTTTATTTATTGTTCATCTCACTGTATTCCTGGGTCAGGAAGATCTGCTGGAGAATCTATAGGCTACCCACTCCAGTATTCTTGGTCTTCCCTGGTGGCTCAGTTGGTAAAGAATCCACCTGCAATGCAGGAGACCTGCCTGGGTTCGATCCCTGGGTTGGGAAGATCCCCTGGAGAACGAAATGGCTGCCCATTCCAGTATTCTGGCCTGGAGAATTCCACGGACTGTATAGTCCATGGGGGCTCACAAGGAGTTGGACACGATTGAGCGACTTTCACTTTCACTGTATTATATAGTAAAGCTCTATGGGAGAAAGAAATTTTATCTGTCTTACTGCTCTGTGTCAAGCACTTAGAATGCTATCTGACATATAGTAAGCACTCAGTAAATATTTGTTGACTTAATTTTATATTACAGAATTTATTCTCCTGTCTATAACCCTGTCTGCACCTTTTGTGCTAATCATACCCCACAATTAGGCGTCCAGGCTGAGTACGTTCTCTCCCTCCCGTGTCTTTGCACATATGCAATTCAGCCTGCCTGGAATGCCCTGTCTTTCCTTCCTTGTTAGCTTGGCAGCTCGTACTCATCCTTCTAGACTAGCCCAGGTCTCATCTCTGGACTGTATTCCTAACCCCAGGATGAGGTAGATGTCCCTCACTTTCTTGTGTAGTTTGTGGCACGCTGGCACACTTTCATAGCACTTCGTGTTTTGTTTACTCTTGTCTTTTTGCCGGACTGTGAATTCTTTGAGAGCAGAAACTCTTTCCGTCTCAGCACCTTTATCATGTCTGGCACATGACAGATGCCTAATAAGTGATTATTAAATATATACATATTTAAAGATGGGGTGTTGTTCCTCTTCCTGCTTCGGGTAAGGTTGTCTATGCTCAAGGACTTCTTTGTATGGGGCCAACTCTTCCTTCTGGATGAGGCGGCTGGCTTTGGACTCCTGATCACGATTCCTCTTTCACTAGCTCTGAGACTTTGGCCAAGTTGGCTGACTGTCCAACCCTCTAAAATGAGCATTATAATCCCCACTTCATAAGGTTTTTGTGAGGATTGAGTGAGGTGTTACTAAGGCAGTTGCATGGTCACTGGCATGTAGCAAGCAGTAGTGTGGAGGTGCTTACAATCACTGTTGTCGTCATCTTGCCCCTCACCCCCAATAATGCATCCTGAGATTTTTCTGTCTTTTCTGCCTTGGTGTCCAGGAGGGCCAGGAGAATGTTGAGATTCTCCCTTCTGGAGAGCGACCGCAGGCCAACCAGAAACGAATCACCACACCATATATGACCAAGTATGAACGAGCCCGCGTGCTGGGCACCCGAGCCCTTCAGATTGCGTGAGTATGAGCTCCCTCACCATCTTGTCCTTTGATCAGGCCACAGGGAGCCTCCAAGCTGTTGGTAATGGCCCAGCCTGACAACAGACCCTTCCCTTTCTCACAGGCTAAACAAAGGCGGTGCTGTTCCTGTGTGCCAGGCACTGTGCTAGGCCCCTGTCCTCAGGGAGTCTGTGGTCCACTGGGGGAACAGGACATAAGCAGTAGAAGAGTAACAGTAAGAATACAGAGTGTGATGACTGCCTGTCAGGTGGGGAAGCCAAAATAAATGAAATAAGATCAGACCCAGACCCTTGTGGGCTCGTTAGTTGCGGGTGCTGCAGCAGCTTTCACTGGGCTTAAGGTGGTTCTTGACTCAAGAAGACTGGGACCAGCCCAGAGGAGTGAGAGAGCCCTCCACGTCGAGGCCGCGCTGGGAACGTGGAAGCACAGAGCAGTGGTTGGGGGTGTGGGGGTTTGAAATTAGCAACCCTTCCTTTCTCTCCCAAGTTCTCCCAAGTTCCCCTACTGGGAACTTGTTGAAGAACAACATGATTCAGGAGCCAGCCAGGAGACAAGTCAGGTCAGGTCAAAATGTGCGATGCCTGCATGTCTACCCGTCAGCCACAGGCATTGCAGGCGTCAGAGGCCGTGTCTGCGGGGGCAGGGGCCTTGTGCAGAACAGACCCTAAAGCAGCCCCCCTGAGGGCAGTGGCTTTGAGGAAGCAGGGGCTCTTGAAGAGGCTGGGCCACAGGTGCTGGCTTTCCCCGCCAGGCTCCCCTGTCAGATGAGCTCCTCCTCTGTTCTGGTGAGAGTTAAGTGGGAGGACGCAGAGAGCAGATGTGTTACTATTGCTCTCGTGGCAGGTCCTCCCCAGGGAAACAGGAGGCTGAGGAAAGGAGCCCTGTCTCAGACTTCTCACCAGCTGCTGGGAGAAATGGTGGACACCTGGAGGAGGGGTGCTTCGAGAAGAGAGGAGTGGGAAACAGGCTCGAAAGAAAAGCTGGGGCCACGGAGTTGTGGGGCGATACGTATGCTGGGGGAGCGATGATGCTCAATCTGTGCACCCCCACCCCCTGCCCAAGTTTTCAAACAGCACTGGGCTTTTATCTGTGGAGTGAAGGTGACCACTCAGTGGAGGGTTTTATTGGGGCGGGAAACCGTTGTTCTTCACTCGATTGGCAGCGGTTGGCCTCCTGCCGGCCTGGTTGCACCCCTTGCTGGTCTGGGTGAGTTGAGAGCCACACTCCGTATGGTGATTTCAGTGTTGCTGGGGTCAGGACCCTCTAGGCTTGCCCCACAGGGATGGTCACTGCTGGCTACATTTAGCCATTTAAATTTAAGTTAAGTAAAACTAGGTAGGAGCCCAGTGTTTCTGTCTCCTTAGTCACATTTCATGTGCCCAGTAGCCATTGTGGCTACTGTGATAGGTAAAACAGTTAGAGGACATTTCCATCCTTGCAGAGTGCGGGTTGGGTGGTATGAATATGAATATGAACATGAATATGTCTGCTGAACACGACCCAGCAAAAAGAATAATTCGTAAACTGTTTTTTAAGCAAATAGACTGTATGCAAGTTAAAGTCTTTCAGCATCAAATGAGATATTGTGCTTTTGCCTTTTGGAGATGTAAAGAGGTTTAAAGACACAATTCCCTAATCCTCTGGATGTTTACTGACTAGTAGGGAAGAGGGACCTCTTCTAAATACCCAGAACCCAAGGCAGACGAGATTGATGCTTTAAAAGAGAAACAAAAAAGGAGAGAAGGGAATAAAGTGATGTCGTCTTGAAGGTATCCTAGGTGCCAGAAATAGCACTAGGAAAGTGGAGGCTGGCATGTGTGGTTTGTGGTGGAAGAATGGCAAGTAGCTTGGGGCACAAGACTGGAAAACATGTCACTGGTCCCTTGAGTGACATTTAGAAGATGGGCGTGCGTTTGGTGGACAGTCTGGAGCAGGCATTCCATACAAGGCCCAGCATCCTGTTTTCCTTTGGAGGTAAGACTCTTGTCCAGCCTTGTTGGGCTGGAGCACTCCTTCAGATTAAGAGCTCAGTCGCTGTCTGGTGGTTTTGCAGCTGCTGTAAGCCTTGGGCAGTTAGGGCTGGAGCTTGTCTTGAGTTACGGGCCTGCGATCCTGCACTTAGGAGTAGACCCTGAAACATGTTTTCTTGGATATTTGTGGACGAAGTCTCACTCCAGCTCAGTAGCCCCATCTGGTGGCTGAATGGTTGCAACTCTGCTGTGCCTTGCTCAGCCACTGAGTCGTAGCTGACTCTTTGTGACCCCTTGGCTGCTTCCCAAGGAAGGTTGCCACTTGGAACCCCTGTTGGAGACGTTGAGGGCACACTCTCAGATTTCCTGTGTATGTAGTAGGGCTGGATGAATGACTATTCTTGAATTATTCATGTCTTGAAAGAAAGAAGGCATATGCATATCAGGGAAAGCATTTTGCCACATTCTTTAAAACATTAAATAATTAGGGAAGTTTAAATAATTATTGAGAGAAGATATAGAAAAAGTTAAAAACTCAGTTTCTGCCCTTGGGGAATTTTCAGGCTTTGGGGAGTAACAGACATCAGAATATTTAGCAATAGAATTAGTAGATCATTTATTGTAAACTGGTGGCTCTCGGACTGGCTGGTTATCCGAATCACCAGGGGAGCTTTGCTAATGTAGGTTCTCAGGCTCCTTCAGTAGAGAATTTATTCAGCGGGTCTGGGGGAGGACCTGGGAACCTGTATTTTTAGCACGCTCTCCTGGATGATCATCAGGTTTGGGGTCCATTAGTGTAAACTTGAGTTGGAATCAGTAAGGGTGACTTCCTAGAGGAGATGGGCCTGGAACTGGTCTGTCTGTTTTTAGACCCTCTGCTGTGGGCCAAGTGTTGCACTAGAATAGAACTTGGGGTCCTGGACCAGCAGGTCTCATTTGGAAAACTTCAGATGGGTAGTCACAGTTTAGTGACAGTGGTGTTGAAAGAAGTGTGTGTAAAATGAGTCAGGGCCCTGAGGCTTCAGTCTGTGCTTTTCAGGGTGGAGACGTCTGAGCCTCTCACAGGCCTATAAGGAGAGGAAGCACTCACGTGAGAATGCAGAAGGAAAACAACAGGGCCTGTCTAGGAAACTGTGGGGGTTTGGTGTGGCTGTCTAGGAAAATGTGGGGTGAATGGAGGCAGGTAGCATGGGAAAGTACTGCAAAGGTAAGCGGGGGCCAGATGAGGTTCTGCCTGCCTGATGGCCTCGGGGTCTCAAGGAAGAGAGGTAAGCAGGTGAGAGCCTGACCGCAGACCTTGTGTCAAGGCTGGAGGAGCAGGACCCTCGCAGGGGGTGTTGCCAAGACAGAGAAGGAAAATGAGGCGAGCTAGGCCCTGAGGCAGGGCTGGGGGTTGAGTCGGGTGGTCAGAGGGTGAGCTCTTGCACATGTGGTCCTTTGTGTGGGATATTCTGCTGTGGCCGTGGGCTCAGGAGTCTCATGGGCCCTGGGGAAGGTCCTTGGCCGGGGGAGTGGACGTGATGAATGTCACACGACCCACTAATGAAAGCGCATGCTTGTCCCATTCACAGTACCTGGTTTCAGTTTGTGGATCACCAGGTTTTTAATGGGAGGTGTTAACAGCACAGTAGAGAGGAGTCTTCAGGGTTCAAATCTTGTTCTGCCACTCACTGGCTGTGTGACCTTGGGGAAATGACTGACCTCCCTGTGCCTAAGTAAAACGGAAGTAGCAGTAGTACTTACTGCTGCTGCTGCTAAGTTGCTTCAGTCGTGTCCGACTCTCTGCAACCCCGTGGACTGGAGCCTACCAGGCTCCTCTGTCCATGGGGTTTTCCAGTACTGGAGTGGGGTGCCATTGCCTTCTCCGGTAGTACTTACTACAAATGAAATAATCTACATGGAGGGTGGAGAGCAGCTATGGCACTTAGTGAATCTTTGCTTATTAGCCAGTACTGTTTTAGCGTTCTTGTTGTGTAGGAGTGGCAGGGCTTTTTGTCTTCGTTTTCAAATGAGGATGCTGAGATTGGGAGAAAGATTCAGGGTCTTTCAGGCACAGTTGAAGCCTAGTCTACCAGCTGCCACTCAAGGGCCCTCGCTGTCAGCGCCCCTGAACCACTGCTCCGCACCTGCCACTTTTGGGAGGTGTCCCCTCTCGGTGCCCTCTCTAGGTGAGCTCTGGGGTGCTGATCTGCTCCTGTTTGTGAAACTCTCCCCAGCTTCATGCTGGGCCCTCTTCCTGTGTGTGTAATCTCCCCACACCTGTCCTTACACCTGCAGGATGTGTGCCCCCGTGATGGTGGAGCTGGAGGGGGAGACAGATCCCTTACTGATCGCCATGAAGGAGCTCAAGTAAGTCACCCAGATCCTGGTTCATGGCTGCAGAGCCCTGGGGGGCATCCCTTGGGTACTCTGCTGCACACCCTCCCCCACTTCCCTGCTGAGGATGTGTGGTCTTGTTCCTGTAGACCCTTAGTTTGGGAGTCAGCCCTTCAAGGGGGAGGAGGGGACAGGCAAAGGGGGAGGGGAGGACTCTGACAAGACATGGACCGTCCCTGTCTGTCCCAGCGTCCCTTTTCCTGCTGCAGTTGGCCTTACCAACATCCCCCTGCTTTCTGCCTCTGCCTTCAGCCGTGGGATGGCAGGCCCCTTGTAGATTTTGGTCCCACACTCAGAGAAGTAGAGACTTTTTTTTTTTTGGCTGAAAGTCCTTTGCTACAAAGTACATCCATGGTCTCAAGAGGATGCTCCTAAGGCTTCTCCTCCCTTGCCTTCTGCACCTGCTGTCCCTCTGCTGCACATCCTCACGTACCTCTATCTCTCCCTGGTCACAGGGCCCGGAAGATCCCCATCATCATTCGCCGATACCTGCCTGACGGGAGCTACGAAGACTGGGGTGTCGACGAGCTCATCATCACCGACTGAGCCGGAGTCAGCCTCCGGACTGGGCCTCCGCCCGTGGCTCGTCTCATAGTCTTTTTATAGTCTTTATACGTGTAAATAGTAAATTCTTCAACTTTCAACCCCCTCTGCCTCCTGCTGCCTGTGAGGCCCACCTCCGTCTTCACTGTTACTGCCCTGCTGCCTAGAGGCTGTGCCCATCCCAATGGCCCTGGGACCATCAGCTCTTTAAGAAGCACCAGGGCCCTGACCCCCTGGGCTCCCCCACATGCCCCCCTCCATGTAGCAGTCCACCAGAGCAGAGGCTGCTGCAGGAGACACCTCGGCTGCCTTCCCAGCAGACAGACGAGCCTTTGTGCCCAGGGAACTGGTTGCCACGGAAACCCCCAATTTCCTTTCCAGTGGGGACTGGCTGCAGGGGCTTCTCCCTTCTCAGGAGTATCACAGAGCAGGTCTCATCAAGCCACCCATTGTTTTCCTAAGGACCTGCCTCGAGCCTCTTATCATGGGCTCGGATCCCCTTTCAGGAGCCAGTGCCCCCAGCAGGAAGCTTGGGGACGCAGTGATCTCCTGCCCTCCCCAAGAGAGCCCTACTGGGCAAGTCAGCAGCTGGAGCAAGGGCCGAACACCTGCCCATCCCAGCCGCACCACCCCTCCCATTCCCCACCTGTCAGACCACTCCCCATACGCCAGTCTGTTCTCCATGACCCACCCTTCTGGTCTGCCACACCCATACCCTCTCCTTTCCCTTCTGTGTGGAGACCCTGATCCCTCCAGGGCCTTCAGTAGGATGGGTGCTGGGGTAATGGTGGGCAGGGCAGCAGGGCTTCTGGGTTCAAGGCGTGACATTAAATCCAGTTGATCACACTGGCTCCTCCCTCCCTTGGGGTTCGGGGGCAGACAACAAGGAGAGGATGTATACTGACACCAATAGGGATGGGAAGGAAACCCATCTCCCTGAATATTCCAGCCTTGACCTTCAGTCTGCTGCCAGCCCCCACTTCCAGGAAGAGGAAGAGCCAGGCTTGCCTGACCTCTGCAAGTGGCGAGGCCCCTGGGGCGGGTGCACCCTGGACAGGGTGGAAGTGACGAGCATCCCCAGGCACGGGAGGGGTGTTGGCTGCTCTGGAGAAGGGTTAATTCAGGGAGCAGTGGACTTCGCACCCCCTTCCACCCTCCTCCAAGCCTGTGGAATCCTTTAATCAAGTTGGGTGCTGAAATTTCAGCTCTGAAATGCCGCCTTTGTGCTGGCATCCAGGCGGCCGCCCCAGAGTGCGGGGGTCACTTTCTCGGCCCCGTTTCTCTAAATGGTCTCTTTGTTCCTGCTGGGCCGCTCAGTATCAGATGTGATTAAAGGGAGATGGGGCTGGGGTGGCGGAGGAGAGAGGGACTGGGGGAGGGAGGGGGTTAACCCTTAGGGGATAGGGTGTAGAGGAGAGATGGAGAAAGGGGTGTTTACCCTCCCACCTGCCCCTTCCATTCTCCCCCTTCACAGAGTCAGGCCCTCGCTACTCAGCTGGCCCGGCCAGGGCACCATCTCCTCGACCCTCTCCAGATACACCTGTCCCTTCTCTGTTTACTGCGGAGCCACTACTTCACTGAGGCCCGAGCTCATCTGGAATCTCAGGTCTAAGGAATGAGCACAAGCCATGTCTTCTGACTTCTGCGGGCCATTCCCTCTCCTCCCGTGTCCCCAGTGACTCTCCAGTCTCGTTGAGGTCATGCAGGTGGTGATTTCATTTTTTTGATGTAGCCCCTCCCACCTGCCCTGCCCGCTCCACGTCCACAATCCCAGAGAACACAGGAGCACATAGGAAACACTGGACAGGCTAGAAATGGACTAATGTCCTGCTTCTCAATAGAGGCAGAGGGAGGTTGTAAGAAGTAGGAGCGCATAACTGATTGACCCCCTAATGAAATTCTAGAATAGGCTATTGCATATTTGAAAACACTTGGGTAATAAAAAGATTCTGGAGCTAGCATGGGGTTTCTAAGGATATCACCAAGTGAACCAAATTTTCTTTTTTCCAATGGTTACCAGCCTGGTTGGTTGGAGGAATGCCACAGATACAGGGAATCTTGATTGGAACAAGGCATTAGGCAGTCTGTGTGACTGTGATAGAGAAGCAAGTACCTCAGGGTGACATAATTAGATTCAGAATTGTCTGGACAGCTTTCCAAGTATAGATGATAGAATGGAGAGGTTTTCGGTGGTGGACACAGGGTCTGTACCCTCTCATTCCAATCTTTTTTCATTAGTAACCTGAATGAGGATATTTGAGTTTCAAACATGAAGCTCAGGAGAGCTATAAATGGGATTCAGAATTCAAAGGATCTAACATAGGTGGGGAAATGGTCAAATGCAAAAAGATGAAATCTGTTCAAGACCAGTAAAAAAATCCTGCATTTATCTACAATACAAGGACAGCCAAGCAGCAGAAAACCACTTGTATACAGTTCAGGGTGGTCCAGCTTGGCTGCAGGTTTTATCTATAAGAGGAAGAATTTGTAGTTACCACTATGCTTCATGGGAGCCAGCGGTTTTGGCAAAGTGGCCTGAAGAGCTTGCAGGACACAGCTTCCAGGTGGCGGTCTGCCCACCCTGGAGGACTGGGCTAGTTCTTGGTGCCCCCTCCCCCACCTGAGGTCCTGACTAGGAGGTGAGGGGCTGGAGCTCACAGATAGAAGAAATGAATACTGGATCTGGGGATGCTGGTCTGGAGCCGTGAAGGAAGCACGGCCTCAGATTACAAGTGGAAATAGGGCAGGTGGAAGAGACGATGGTTAAGGGTGCAAGGTTTGGAGTCAGCTGGCTTCACATTCTGTACCAGCACTTCTTAGCACCCACCTCTCAAAGTGTCAAGTCCATGTCTGGGAAATGGGGATAACGATTGGGCTCACTCCCTCATAGGCCAGAAGGATATAAAGCACTCGGCCAGGGAGCACCCAGTACATGGGAGCTATTAGTGTCTCTATGAACTGGGTGGAAGGGGAGACTTTAGCCATCAGAGCTGTCCATTGATGGAGCGTAGAGAAAAGATTTCCCCTGTCCCTGAGGTGGAGGAGCCTGGGTCCCAGAGTGCAGGTTGGAATTCTACTGAGCAAAGAGCTTTTGGGAGGGAAGCCCCAAAGGATTAGATGGTATGTCTGCCATCCTAGTTTATACTTAGACATGGGCAGCTGCTAGATCCTGGTGTGGACCTGTGTGTGTTTGTGTTGCTGGGGGAGGTCGCAAGTGGAAGGTACAGTGAGAGAAGGCCCACTCACCCGTCCTAAAGGACCAGGCCTACTGACTGCAGACAGCAAGACCTCAGACCTGATCTACCTTTCACATACTTGTTCCTTGAAGTCTTTGCAAGGCCCCTTCTCTGCTGGCTGAGAACGGGCTGCTTGGAAGGCACTCATGCTGAGTCCCAGCTGAGCCGGCAAGTGGCCCACCTGCAGTGTGGACACCGCTGGGCTGGGGGCAGAGCTCCAGTCTGAGGCCTCAGTTCTGAGCACCCGCTGACCCCACTGTGATGCCAGCTGTCCTGAGCTACTGCACTGGGCAAGAGAGAGGGGACCTTTGGATTATCTGTCCTTTGCATTCTACCCTCTAGCACTTCCAGAAAGCATTTGAAGAAGCAGGGTGCAGGGATAAGAGACCAGGTCAGGCCCACCAAGCAGGTAACCGGAACCTTTAATTTTATTATGTGGAATGTTTAATGCAGAGTTAATAGGGGCTGGAGTACCTAGCAGAGGGGAGGGGGATAGAGGGAGCTACTGAGATAAATAAGGGGGGGGCGGTAATGAGTTACATGTGGACTTGGGGGTGGAGGGCTGCAGAATAGGAAAATGGGGGCAGAAGAGAGCTACATACTTTATTCAAATACCACTGGGAGGCAAAGGGGAAAAGGCCAGGGCAGCATGTACATGTCAGGAGTTTAGTGTCTTCAGCCTGCTGCCAGCAACCAGGGTGCTGGGCCCTGGGTCTCCCCTTGGAGCCGAGGGTTTGGGCCTGAGCAGCTCTAACTCTCTGGGAAGCCCAAGGAGTTGGGGCTGAGAGCGCAAGGACCACAGAGCCTGGTGAGGTTGGGGGGCGGGGGGCTGGTGGGAGCCGGGAGGAAGGCTCTGTGAATTGTCTCCGAATCCTTTCCTGGGGTCCCGGCCTGCTCACGTCCGGGGTGTGCCTCAAAGTCGGGAGGTTGTCCTGGAGTGGGACCTGGCCCTTTGCTCCATCAGACAAAGAACGAGGTTATTGGCACCGAAATGGATCTGAGGGCCTCTGTGCCAATTCCTTCCTGTGTTCAGGAGGGGAGGGGGGCACTGAAGGGTTGAGGAGACCTCCCTCTGAGCCCCCATCCCACCCCCACTCCCTCGAGGTGGTTCAAAGCTGTCCTCAGCCCCCTAAGGGGCAGACGGAACCCGTCCCAGTCCCTGACGCAGGTTTCTGGTTGGCCCTGCTCTTCAGACACGTGGCCTGGCTTCACGGGTTAGGTCAGACCCCCTATTCCTCGCAGAAGAGGAAACACAGGACAGGGGTGGCCAGGCCTCCGATTCCCATCCGACCGACCCTGGGTGCTTCACCCTCCCAGAGGAGGGTAGGCGGGGCCTGCTCAGATCCTGGGATTGAGGGTCATTCCTGGGGGGGAAGGTACAGCCCCTCCTTTTTCGGTTTAGGGGCAACAAGCTACCTCCTTCTCCTCTGCCCAGCCGAGTAGCCCAGGGCTGTGCCTGGGCCGGAGCTTGGGTAGGATGGGGTGGGGTCATCAAAGGCAGTGAGCCAGACAGAAGGCCTTCCCCTCAGCTGTCAGCCTCTGCAGCCTCTTCCTCTGCCGCCACCGGGCCTGAGATGGGCGAGGAAGAGGGTGCGAGGGCTGGGGGAAAGGGCAGGGCGAGACGGGTGGTGACAGGGGTGTGGGGCCCCCTTCTATGGCCGGGACAGCGTCGTATATACCGGCTGCTCCCAGTGTGTGGGGCTGTGGGACTGGGGCCCCGAGGGGCTGGGGTCAGAGATGGCCGTGTAGAGGGGCCGCTGCGAGGGCCCCATGTAGGAGAAGGCCGAGTAGAGGCCAGAGGTCTGGCCCGAGTGGCCATAATAGGGTCCTGAGGGCTGATGGTCAGAGTAGTCAAACTGGGGGCGGGAGATGGAGGGGAAGGCGGAGCCGTAGTGGGGCAGACTGAGGGAGGTGTAGGCGATCTGCGAGGTGGACGGCTGGTCGGTGTAGTGCGGGGGCCCCTGGGGCCCCGCGGTCTCCGTCTTCACCTGAGCTTTGGCGTCCACGCCAGGCGGCGAGACCGTGGGCAGAGCCACGCCTGGAGGCTTGGAGATCCAGGCAGAGTGTCCACTGGCCACAGCCAGGGCGCTGCCCAGCCCGTAGCCAGCTGCCGAGTAGCTGCCCACGTGGCCTGGGTGCCCGTTGGGCGGCAGGTACTGGTCCAACTCGGCCACGTCGAAGGTCTCCATGTTGGACATTACCTCATGGCTGATCTCACCGATGTCCACGTTGCCGAAGTCGATGTGAGGCTTCCCGCCCTCCCCCAGGGAACGCCCATCCCGCTTGGGGTCTGCCTTGCCTGACTGCAGCTCTGTCTTTGGGGTGGTCGGAGGGGTGGGCGGGCCATGGCTCTGGCCTAGAGGGTGAAGGGAGACAGAGAGAGAGAAAGAGAGAGAGAGGAAGCAGGAACAGAGGTCAGCGGCTGATGGTTCACTTTCAGACGCGATGCCTCCAGGAGGCTGAGGATCCATCACGGCATGGCCTTGTTCGTTCTAACATGTTCAGGGCGGCCTGCGGTGGCATTTGGCTATGTAATGATCTTGGGTTGATGTCCAATCATTTATGAAATTCCCCAGTCCTAGGAATGAGTCTTTTCTCCTACCAGGATAGGACTCCCCTCTCTCGCCCCCACCCCCTCCTGGAGAGGCCTGCTTCATTTTGAGCAAGTTTCCGTTTTCCCCATTGGAAGGAGCTTCCTCACACCAGCTGAAGTCGGGTGCCTTCCCGGCGCTCCTCAGCTGTGCAGCCCAATGGGGTCTGGCCCGTAGGCCTGGCTCGCCCGCTCTCTCTTAAGCACACTCGGCCTCTGCTGGTTGCCCACCCTGCTCACCTCTCTGGCCCTTATCATGTTGGCTGGGTCATCTGTACACCTCTGCCACCCCGGGCCCTGAAGGCCACCTCAAGTGCCCTTTATTCAAGGAAACCTTCCCTCCCACCCAGCGCCCCCAACCACGCTCTCAGCTCCCATCAGGCACCGTGCGGCCCCACTATCCCTCCAGTTGCCTTCTCCCTGCCCATCCTGGAAAGTACTGACGAGAGTGACCTGTGCTACCCCGTTCCTTCGTCTGCCCATTTGCCCCTTCCCAGGTTCATTCAGCAAACATTTAGGGGGCACCACTAAGTGCCAGGCACGGTTGCCAGGCATAGGGGAATACAAAACAAGTCAAATGGTTCCTGTCTGCACAAGCTCCTGGTCTTGGTGGGGGGGATCCAGGGACCCACCCAGGGCTGGAGGGCAGCATCACAGGTGCTGTGGTGAGGATGGGTGAGGGACTCAGGAGACCAGTGGAGGAAGCCGCTTGCCCTGCCCTGGGGACGTGGGGAAGGGCTCGGGGAGGAGGAGTAGCTGGTCTAGCAAGCTAGGCGCTCCTTGAGGGCAGGCCTATGCCGCCTCCATCAGACCAGAGGCAGTGCTGAATCCTGTGCTGAAAAGATCTGGACTCTGAGTTTGAATTCTTGCTCTGTCACTTACTGTGTGACCCTGGGCTGACCCCCTATCTTCTCTTATCAGTTTCCTTATCAGTAAAACAGAGATGATACCAAGCAGCTGAGGACATCGCCTCCTTCTGGAAGCTCTCCTTGGCCAGAGTCTGGTGGGCAGCTGGATATTTTTGGAGACTGACTGGGTGGACGGGGGGTGACTCCTCCCTAAAGGTCATGCCCCCTCTGGGTCTTGCATGGGCTTCACGTGCCCTTGATTCTTCCTGTACTTAATTCACGTGTTTTCATCACTGCTCATCCCTCTATAGAAGGGATGTGGGCTCCTGAGGGACCACGGACCATGGGAAGCGACAGGAGGCTCCAGGGACCGTGGCGTCCCGTTTGGACGCCTGGTGTCTGCTTCCAGGTCTGGCACAAAGGAGGACTTGGAGTGTGTCTTCTGAAGGCAGAGCTCTGCTCACTGACACTTGCCATGTGCCTGGCCCCAAGCATGGTGCTCTGTATGCTACAAACACAAGTGCCCGCAGAGGCCCTGGAGCCCTCAGCTACATGGCAAGTTACCCTCAGCTTTCTGTAGAGTCTACTCTGTAGCATGAGAGTGATCTGCCACACAGTTGAGGTCTGAGCGGCAGTGTGGCTGCCTCATCACAGTTTAGACGGACTGAATGAGTGAACATACATAAAGCAAGTAGCAAAGTGCCCGGCACTCAGTAAGTGCTCAATTAACGTGAGCTGCGCTCATCACCAATGAGAAGGAAACAGGAGGCCCTGCGTCTGGCTTCTCCGTGCAGCATCACATGCCGTGTCTCCCCCGTCAGACTGGGAGGTGGGGGAGAGGCAATGTGCTCTGCCCTCCCGTTTCTCAGAATCGTCCTGTCCCACCTTTCTCTGGTGTAACTGGCCCACTGGCCTCCATTGGCCTCCTTCACGGGTCTCTTCACCCCGAACCAGTGCCGCCTCCTAGCAGTCCTGGCCAGAGCCCTCTTGCTCAGCCGCCTCCCCCGACACCTGAGCCCGCTCTGAACTGCCAGTGGGCCCCTGCAGCCCAGCTGGGCCACGACAGCCTGTCCAGCCCTTCCCAGAGCCTCGAGTCTCAAGTCCTGCTCCAGCCTTTGGCTCTCCCCGCCGCCCACAGCCTCCTCCCAGCCCCAGGCTCACCTGAGGGGTGCTCGGGGTTTCCGTCTGACAGCGGGGAGCCCTCGCCCGGGTGCCGGTGGTCCAGGTGGGCGCTCTTGTAGTGGGCCTGGATGGCGGCCGCCCCGCCCTGCTCAGCCTCCCCGCCCGGGCACTCCGCCTCCCCCTGGGCCGCCTTCCCGTTCTTCCGCCTCCGCGGCTGGTACTTGTAGTCCGGGTGGTCCTTCTTGTGCTGCATCCGCAGCCGCTCGGCCTCCTCAATGAAGGGGCGCTTGTCGCTCTCGTTCAGCAGCCTGGGGTGGGGAGAGCGCAGAGGGGCCACCGTGAGTGCCTGCCCTGGAAGAAATGAGGCCCGGGGGGCTGGGGGAGACTGGCGGGCAGGGTCCCAGGTGGGAGTCGCGCTGTCTGGTCTAGGGACTGGAGGATGTGAGCCCAAAGCACCACAGCCTCAGAGGGCAGCCATCTCTGCCCCCAAACCTCTCAGGGACTGGCGTGTGAGAGAACCACCCTGCCGCTCCAGGCAGTCCCTGAGGATGGGGTTAGAATAGAGCTTACAAGAGGCACAGAGCATCCGTCAGTTTGAAAAGTGAAGTCGCTCAGTCATGTCCGACTCTTTGCGACCTCATGGACTGTAGCCTACCAGGCTCCTCCATCCACAGGATTTTCCAGGCCAGAATACTGGAGTGGGTTGCCATTTCCCTCTCCAGGAGATCTTCCCGACCCAGGGATTGCACCCGGCTCTCCCGCATTGTAGGCAGACGCCTTACCCTCTGAGCCACCAAAAACTCTTTCTTCAAAGCCGTCTGCAAGTGGAGCTGGCTGCCTCGTTAGGGGGTGAGCTCCCTGGGACTGGAGGTGTGCAAACAGGAGGAAGAGCCCAGTGTCTGCTACTTCCCAGCTATGTGACCATGGGCAAGTCACTTCTCTGAGCTTTAGTTTCTTCACCTACAGAACGAGGATAATACCTACTTCTAGGTGTGGGAGTGGCCAAGATAATGGCGTGAAGCACTGTGCATGGGACCTGGGGATTGGGGGGATGGGGGCGGCACCTTGAGAAACAGGTACAACTCTAATGCTGCCTGTGGGGTGGTGGGCAAGAGGACCTGCGGTGGAACCCCTCAACTCTGGAGTCATTTTTGTGAATTCCAGCGTGGTGGGGCCGAGGCGGGCAGGATGCGTGTGCCCCTCACTACGTACGGACCCCCACCTCACGGGGCGATCGTATCTCCTTGTCCAGGGAGGGAAAGAAGGTAAAGGAAGCTCCTGTCTTCCAAGACCCTGGACGGGGGCATTGAGACCCTCTCCCCAGTCTGAGCCCAGCCAGTGAAATGCAGCCCCTGTAGACTGTACATCCACCCACCTGATTCCAGCCAGGGCTGGGGTCAGGGGAGTTCAGGGCTGGGGTGCCTCTGGTGAGGAGGGCAGGAAGGATGCCTCGAAGAGGGGCTCAGGGAAAGAAACAGATTCCCGGACCCCCAGACATAAGGGACTCTCCAGGAGCAGCTCTGTCCTTTAGCCCAAAGGGCCTCTCTCTCCAGCTGCACCCCCCTCCTCCGTGGGTGCCCTCTTCACCCAGTCAGGAGAAGGCGGGGCCCTCCCTGCCCAGGATGGGAGGGGGTGGTCATACCAGGCACCTCCTAGCGGGCAGCGGGCAGCGGCATTCCTCTCCAGCTTAGCCTGCTCGGCTGCCCTCCCCCCGGGCCATGGCCCAGCCCAGCCCAGCCCAGCCCAGCTCTCTCCAAGGGCCCCACTAGCTGAGCGATGGGATGGGGACCCCAGACCATCAGGGGTTGGGAGTGGGGTGCAGCCTTTCTGACCCCAGCTGCGCCCTCTCCCCCGCCCCCAGCCAGCCCAGGGTAGGTGGGGAAGGCCCAAAGGTGGATGCCTGGTGAGGAGGGGAGGTGGCACGTGGGGGCACCTCAACCAGCCGTGGCCCCGGCACAGAGGCTCCCAGGATGGCAGGGGACTCTGCACTCCCTCTCCCACCCCAAACCTTCCCTGTGCCCTCTGCCCACTGGCAACCAGATGTGAATCCACAAGAAAATGGCAGGGGGCAAGGAGTGCGAGTGGGGGGCACAGGCTAGAAGAGAGGGAAGACTCCAACTTGCACTCATTGGCGCCTCCCAGCGCTAGTTCCCAGCAGCGCCCTAACTTGGAGAGAAACCTACCCGGGGGAGGTGGTGAGGGTGGGGTCTGCCAGCCCCAACCCCAGTCCTAACGAGCCCAACACCAATCTCACCCCCAAACCCAACCCCAGTTGCACCCAGACCTTCAGTTTCAGCTCTGTTCAGGCTCTTTCCTGACCCCAAACCCGTCCTCCCCTACCACAGAAACCCAATCCCAAATTTCATCTTGACTCCAGTGTCACCACAGCTCTAACTACACACCTGGTTTGCTCTTCACCTCTGCGTCTCCAAGGTCTGGAATGGGGAGGGGGGGCGGTGGGCTGATTCCCCACCCAAACTGGAATCTCCAACTGGAGGGGGGCACCTCCACGGTGAGGCACACTGGCTCTGCTCTACCTGCTCCCGTGGGGGCTTACCTAAGGGTCTGGGGAGGTTCCAGCCTGTGACCCCACCTTTTCTGTCTCTTGGCTCTAATTATTCTCCCCAGGTGGGTCAATCAATACACCGCCTCCCCCAGTACCATGAGATCAACATCTAACAGGCCTTTCCTGGGCGGGCACTGAAGGTTAGTGGTTGGTACACTCCCCTAGCCACTTGCGAGCCAGGACCTGGACGCTGGTGTGTCTGATCGACCCCCTTCCAGCGTCCCACACAATCTGTCTGCATGTCTTTCTCTTTTCATGTATAGGGCCCCTGATTGCCAGTTCTGCCCAGCTAGCCATCCCCCTTCTTGATAGCCTGAGATTCATGAGCCGGTGTCGGGGGTGGGGGTGGGGTGCAGATTTCAGGAGAAGCCCCTGGAGAGGCAGGCTAGCCTAACCCAGTTCAGAGGTCTCCCGGGGTCCCCACCCAGGATCCAGGCAGCCCACCCCCTGTTGGCATAGCCTTTGATCCTTGTCACTGTCTGGTCACCCTTCCACCGCTGGGGTTGGGCCCTGAGTAAGCAGTGCCTGCTTTCCTGGTTTCCCGCCTGCCCTGCCCCCCCAACTCAGGTTGGCCGCTGGGGGTCACCTTGGGCCCCTGTGCACACAGCCTGAGGTGAGGGGTGGTCAGGAACAAGTCCCTTTAAGGAGCCCAACCTGGGATTCTGGGCTGGGGAAACAGGGACAGACAGGGACGATGGAGGGTCCAACCTTATATCCTTGGCAACAGTGTGGGGGAGCGGTGGGTGGGGGGCTGTCCATCCTTGCTTTGATGCCCTCACTGGGCTTACACTGTGGTCTGCTTATGGTCCCCAAGGCCTGTTCTGTCTGCCTGTCTGCCTCCCTCCTGGTTGTCTGTCTCTGACTTGCTCGTCTCTGCCCCATGGCACCAAGGGTCCTGGCTTGGGCTAAACCCTGCCATGATGTGGATGGACCTTGGGCAGAGGAGCTGGCTTCGACCTCTGCTCCTGGGCAAGGCTAGACCCTCTGAGTCCATGCAGCAGTTTGACCACTGAGCCCAGGGCCTGTTGGGGTGAGCCAAGTGCTGAGGGGGGTGGGGAAGAAGCACCAGGCCTTTAGCAAACACATGGCCAGGGCCAGGCCCAGGGGGCTGGATGTGAATTCCTCTCGGTCTCTTGGGGGTTTTCCTGCTCCTTCCACCACCTTAAGCCTTTGGCCTTCTAGGCCAAGCTCCACTGTGTTGGGGCCGGCAAGGGGAGGGGTGGCAGGCTCCCCTGACACTCTCTGCAGCTCGGATGCTCCTCATTCCTGTTCTCCTCTGCCCTCACCCCACAACCTCCGGACCGTGTCGTAGAGGGGAGGTGTGACCCACTTCTGTCACCGAGGATGGTGTGTGGGAAGACCACTGGCTGAAGCGTCAGGGGACCTGGTTCTGGCCCTAGCTCCGCCACCAGCTGTTACATGGCCTGGGCAGTCCCTCTGCCTTCCTGGGCCTATCTCCTGGACAGTCCAGTGGGGAATCAGATAACCTCTGCAGACTTTCACCTTCTGGAACCCCTGTTCTCTTTCTGAGCTGCCCAGGACTTCTTGAGGGGGTGGCGTTGCCTTGGTCAACAACGTATTCCCAAGGGAACAGCCTAAACCCCAGACCAGAGGTGAGGCCGACTTCCTTCTCAAGGGCATGTTCTTCCCCCAAAGTTTGAGCTGCTTCCAGAGAACCTGGGACTCTGAGGGACCCGGGGTAGGAAAGGGGCCAGCTGTTCCTCCTGGCCAGGGCTCTCAGCTCCAGGGCTGGAGGGGTAGGAGGTTACTCAATCCTGGGTGGGGCCCTGGAAAGGAAGATGGCGCCTGGACTGGGAGAGGGAGGGAGGGGAAGAGACCAGCCTGGCAGCTCTGGGACCCGGTGGGAAGGGGAGTCTCCTCTCCACACGTCCCCTTCCCTGGGGGATGAAGAAGCCCTGGGCCTGAAGGAGGGGTGCTCAGAAGGGTGCAGAGGAGGAGGCTGGGGTAGGACAGGGACCGGCAGCGGCCTGCTTGGCCTCCATCCCTCACCCTTTCAAAGACCCGGACCTGAATTCCTTGTCTGCCCCCATCTCAGCCCTGCAGTTCTCCACCTGGCTGCCTCAGTTTCCCTGCCTCTCCAGCCAGGCCTTCAGTTCTTTCCCAGACGTTTCCCTCGCATCCCCTTTGACCAGGGGGCAGTGGCACCCTTGAGTGGCACCTGCGGGAATGGGGTTAGTGCACCACTATGGTGTGGATGCCTCCACCAGCCTTCTCTCCCTTCCACCTTCACTCTTGCCCACTCCTCAGAAGCCCAGGCCCCAGCTCCTGCCACCGGCAGAATTCCAACCGCGAGGGGGCGCCTTCCAGCCCGGTGCCCTGGCTGGGGAGCGGGGCCTAGGCCGCTGGAGATCGGCGGGAGCGCAACCCCAAGGGGGTACTGGGGAAAGGGCGGGCCCGATCCCTCAGCTGGCCGTCCAGTCCCATCGAGGAGGTGGCTGCCCCAGGAGAAGGGCCCAGGCCGTGAGCGCCTCGCCCCATTCCACCCGCGGGTAGAGGGCCTGGCGGGAGCTCCCCGGAGGCGGGTCGGGGTCGCTCACCTCCAGAGCTTGCCCAGCGTCTTGCTGAGCTCGGCGTTGTGCAGGTGCGGGTACTGGTCGGCCAGCTTCCTGCGCGCCGCCTGCGCCCACACCATGAAGGCGTTCATGGGCCGCTTGACGTGCGGCTTGCTCTTGCTGGCGCCGTTGACGCGCACCGGCATGGGCACCAGAGTCCAGTCGTAGCCGCTGAGCACCTGGCTGACGGCCTCGCGGATGCACACGGGGAACTTGTCATCGTCCGCCTCGCCGTCCTGCTGTTCCTTCTTGACCTTGCCCAGCTCGCCGGGCCCCGGGCTAGCTCGCAGGCCCGAGCCGCCGCCGCCGCCGCCGCCGCCGTCGGGCCCCAGCGACGGCGCGCTCCCCGGGGACAGGCAGCGCGGCTCCTCGGAGCCCACGGGGCTCAGCTCCACCTCGGACAGGTCCTGCTCCTCTGCCATGTCGCCCCCGGCCGCCGCCGCCGCCGCCTCGGCCGCCTCCCCGGGGCCCGCCGCCGGGGTCCTGGCGAAGAGTCCAACGCTCACCTGGACGACGGGAAGGAGGGCGCAATGGGCGGCGTGCGCGCAGCCCCGACGGCGGCCCGGCACGCGACTCAGGCACAGCCCTAAGGTGGGGCCGGCCGGCTGCCCCTAAACCCACCGCAGCCCCTGGGGCCCGCGCACATGCCAGACCTGGGCTCGGCCTCTTAGCTCCCGCCTCCATGTCTTCCCCCCACCTGGTCCCAACCGCCTCTTGCTGTGGGTGGGTTCGGGTTTGGTTTTTTTTTTTTTTAAAAAAAGAAAAACCTCCTCTTGGGTGGAGGTTTGTTGATGGAAAGGAAGAAAAACGGACTCTTTCTTTTGCTCTAATCCTGGCTCCTGGAATTTCCCACCTTTTCGCTCACCTTTCCTTTTTCCCTTCCGCCTGACCCCCGACGGGGGACTAGAAGAGGAACTGGGCTGGGGGCAGACGCCTGTGTCAGCTTCTCTCCGCCCCACGCCCCACCGCAGGGTCCCAAGCCTGGGCCCCGGGAAGGGAGGAGCGGGCTGCGCACTCACTCACCTCCTCGGACCTCTCCTCCAGTCTAGGGCTTGTCCTGAGGAAGTGGAAAACCGTGTCCCAAGGTGTGCGGTCCAGCTCGGGGGCTGGGGGTGGGGGACGCTGGTGGGCTGATTGGGAGGGGCTGGGGGCCCCCAAGCCTCAGGCCACGGGCCTCGTCAGGACGGAGCCTGAATCCTCACCACCAACCACCCTGGCCGGACAGCCTGAGACTGACTGAGCGCTGAGCTGCTGCCGAGGGCTGGGGAAGGAAGGAGGGGGGAGAGGGGGGAGGGGGAGGGGAGGGAGGGAGGGAAGGGCAGAAGGTGGAGCCTCCAGCGCTTTCCTTCATCCCCAACACTCTGGGCTCCTCCGCCAGGCCCCCCCACCCCAGCTCCCTGCGCTGCTGGCTGCCCCCAGGCCCATCCTGGGAAGGTGTCGGAGTGGGGGTGGTCAGGCTGGGATAGCCTGTGGAGGCAGGTGGGCAGGGTCACAACTTATCCCTTGGGGGAAAATTGGGCCCACCTGGGACCCCCAACCTCTGTCTCAGGTGTCGGAATGGGCAGCTGGCAGAGGAGAAGGCAGGTGACTGTTCTGTCACATGGTGGGGGGGGGCACTGGTTGCTTCACTTAAGACCTCTTATTGAGTGCCAGCCTGTCTCACCCCGCCTCCTACCCCCCACCCAGGCTGTCCTCTTTCCTGGACAGCAGGAGAGGAAGATTACAGGTCCATACCTGGTGAAGCGGGGCGCAGCTGGATGCCCCCTGCCCAGTGCAGATGCCCAGGCTTCACCCCCAGTCTCCTCTCACCGGACACCCAGCACCGCAAGGCCTGGGCTGGCTCAAGAGAGACAGACTGAAGTGTGCGGGAGGCTGGGCCCGCGCTGGGCTGGGGTCCTCTTCAAGTAGGTCTGAAAATCTCCTGGGGCCCCGTTTCCTGGGACCCAACTCCCTCCACCCTGGTAGGGGGAGTCCCAGTTCTGGTTGTCAAGACACCCCCCACTCCCCCACCCCGAGAAAGGGTGAGGAGTCGCCCTGCCTCTTCCTCTCTGCCCACTTCTTCCCTCAACCCCACTCCCCCCAGCAGGGTGACTCCTTCATTTTTCTGTCCTGCCCATCATCTAAGGCTTTCTCAGGCCTCTAAGACCACAGCCCCTCTCTCTTCTCAAAAGGTGGGTGCTGAGGCAGAGGTGAGGGTGTGTGAGGAGGACGGATGGAGCTGGGGCCGCAATGATGACCATGGATGGTTCTGAGCTCCTCAGCTGCTGGGCGAGGCCCCGGGCCCAGCCCAGGAGAGTTGCGTCTGGAGCGGGGCTGGAAAGGGGGTCCAGGCAAGGCCTCATGCTTGGGAAAGGCCAAGGGTGTTGGAGGGGGTGGGTAATGGGACACAATGAGGTAGTCACACGAGGCGAAGGCATGTTGGGGGTGGGGGGAGCGGACACTGGAACACACACACACACACATGCTCGCACACACAACCAGCCAGACAATCGGGCCAGTGTGTCTGGGGCCTCGGAGCCCAGTGAATTAGGAGTTTGATAAGGGTTTTCTCTTTCTCTCGCTCGCCGGCCTTGGACAATCTCCCCCCAGTTTTCCTCGACGCCACCCCCGGCGCTGCCAACCCTCCTCCCCCCGCCTCCCTTCTCTTCCCTGTGCCCAGACTCTTGTTCGGGGCCTTGAAACAGTGAGCTGTCTTTGTTCGAAATACAGGTGAACGGCAATCATGTGATTAACACACACACACATAAAAAGCTTTTTAACAGCGCCCGCCCGGCCTCAGAGCCGCCCAGAGAGGAGCCGCCCTGGATGGACAGAGGGACGGAGGGACGAGCATCCAGTCGGTCGTGTCCGGCTGCCCGCGGCAGTCTCCGACACCCGCTGCGGCCCGCCCGCTGCCCGCCTGCCTGGCATCGCTCGATCCCGGTGGGTCCCTGCTCATCCTTCCAGCCCTTGGTTCCTCCTCTTGAGGAGGTGTGGTGTCTGTGGCATCCGTGACTCGGCCTGAGACCCCCTCTGGGGCGGGGAGGGGTGGTTACAGAGGGTAAGAAGCCAGGTGTGGGGTCCCACGACTCCCCTTTCGACTCCCTGCCTCCTCCCTTACTCCCCCACCCCTTGGCCCAGCTGTGCCAGGATGGGGGTGGGGGTGGCGGTGGGTGCCCTGGGTCTGCAGAGAAGCCAGGCTGGACAGAAGAGTCTTCTCTCTTCCCCTCCCTCTGTCTCTGTCTCTCTCCCTCTCTTCCTGTTTCCAAGTGCTGTGCTGGGCTCTCTGCTGAGAGGTGCTGGGTGAGGAAGGTGGGCTTGCAGGGGTGCGGGGCGGGGGGGAAGTGCTGTCAGATGCCCAGGGCTGTGGATGGGGGGGCTACACTGTGCTGTGAACACACTACCCACCATGCTGGCAACTCTTGATCCCCTCCATCTGTTGCAGGCCCCTGCAGGGGAAGGTGCAGGCCTCATATTCATCCCTGGAGAGCAGGGGTTTTGGAGAGGGGGAGGGTTCCTGGAGGAGGACGATGAGGACACGGGGCCTCTGTCCTTGGCAGAACCAGCCTGGTGGCCAGCGCTCCCTTCTGCTCCTTTCCCCGCTGGGGATGGGAGGGGTCCTTGCCCTCTCATTCCTGACCCTACCCCAGGAATGCTGGTGACCCCTTACCACACCCCGCCCCCCAATCCCACATATACCCATCCTGGGAGAGGTGTGGTGCTGGGGAACTCTGGGGCCTATTCTCTCTCCCCAGAAGGGAAGGTATAATGGTAAGGTTCAGGATGCCTTCCCTGGGTGGAGGCCTTTCGGTACCGGCAGGGTTTTTCTGGGATCCAACCTGGGTTCTGTGGAGCCGGTCCCAGATTTACTCCTGAGATGGGCCCCTGAGAGGAAGAGAGCAAATGAAATACTGTCCATCAAACGTAAAGCCCACTGATGACTCTGACTGGTGGAGCTGCTTTGGGTCAACCGTGACCCTTAACCCCTTAGCTCCCGAGCCATCTTCTGGCGGGCACTGTTCCAGCTTTGTGGAAGGTCCCAGTCCCTCATCTGTCCCCTGGGGCATTGGTTACGTCCCCTCACCCGCCTCCCAGATCCCCAGGTGAGATGTGATGGGGAAATCTGCTGTTCAGCTGAGCCGGGGCCAGGCAGGAAGGCCCTTCAGCACCTCCAGGCACCATGAGGATGAGACCTGTGGGGTTCAGGTTGTCCTCTCACTCCTTCCTCAGGCCTGGGCCCTGCTTTCACTTTCTGACCAGCTCCCAGCAATCGCCTCAAGCATCAAGCATCGCTTCTAAATCTTGCTGCACTTTAGGGTCACTGTGGCGTCTTAAAGAAACATTGAAACCTGGGTCCCCTACAGACTGGCTAAGTCTGAATTTCTGGGCATGGGGTCCAGACGTGTTTGCTTTTTGCAGCACCCTGGGAGGCCTTGCTCTCCCTGACTGGGTTCTCTGGAACCCTGAGGCTGTGGTGACCCCCTGCAGAACCCAAGATCTCCTGGGAGAAGGGAGGGGGCTGGGCTCTGGACACCCGAGCTGGAGGCCAGAGCCGCGGTGACCCTGGGGTGTTCGCGGAGTTGTCGGGTGTGCAGGGGAGGGGCTGTGCATTGGGAAGGGGGAGGGCTGAGGGGCACAGGTCAGGGTCAAGGGTACAGTACTCACAGACAGAAGCTTAGTCTGGGAGAGTCTATGGTGGGGAGGGAGGCGGGAGGTGGGAGGTCCCCTACCTCTGGTCAGACATGTTCTTCCGGGTTCGGGTACAGTGGAAAGAACACTGGTGTTGGAGTCAGGAAACCCTGCCACTCGTATCCATATGGCCTTGGGCAGATTATGTTGTCAACCTCTCAGACTTGGTTTTTGCTTGTATAAGATGTTGAGCATTTTATATATCACTATATCCCAAGTGGTTGGGAGAATTAAATAAGAATACACAGGCACAGAAGTTTTTGAATAGGTTAAATGTTCATTTTTTTTTTTGAATTTTTCTTCTAGATTTACTGAGATCTAATTGATATACAGCACTGTATAAGTTCAAGGTGTGTAGCATAATGATTTGACTTACATACATCAGGAAATGATTGTTACAGTTAAGCTTTGTGAATATTCATCTTTTATAGATACAAAATTAAAGAAATAGAAAAAGTGTTTTTAAAAAAAGTACGCAGGAATTCCCTGGTGGTCCAGTGGTTAGAACTTGCTATTTCACAGCTGAAGTCTTGGGTTCGAACCCTTTTCGGGGAACTAAGATCCCATAAGCCACGCTGCGCGGCCAAAATAAAAAACAAACAAAAAGAATACACACACTCTGAATATTTGGTGCAGAGTTGTTGTTGAGTCGCTCGGTCATGTCCGACTCTTTGTGACCCCATGAACTGCAGCACACCGGGCTTCCCTGTCCATCACCATCTCCTGGAGCTTGCTCAAACTCATGTCCATCAAGTCGGTGATGCCACCCAACTATCTCATCCTCTGTCATCCCCTTTTCCTCCTGCTTTCAGTCTTTCCCACCATCAGGGTCTTTTCCAATGAGTCAGCTCTTCACATCAGGTGGTCAAAGTATTGGAGTTTCAGCTTCAGCATCAGTCCTCCCAAAGAATATTCAGGGTTAATCGTTTAGGATTGGCTGGTTTGATCTCCTTGCTGTCCCAGGTGCAGAGTAAGTGCTCAATAAATGATAATTAGAAAAAATAGTTTAGAGACTGGGAGGTGGGGGTGCTGCTGACTTCAATTCAGGTGCACAGGTGTTTACAGAGCAGCAACCGCGGATTAGAGTCAGAAGTTTGTAATCTGCCTGTTGAATCCCAGTGTCAGACCAGGGCGGTGTGACAAGTGCTTCATGGGTGGGCTTCCCCTGCCGGTGGCCCCTGGACAGTGAAGACCACACTTCCAGAGCCGCCTGGGCTGGCCCCATCCTGGGCACCCCTGTCCTGGGAGTCTCAACAGCTCTCTCTACTCAGGTGCCATCCTTATTCTCCTCTGGGAAGGAAACTGAGGCTCAAAGACGTTCAGTGATGAGCCCGAGCTCACGCAGCTGATGATGGGAGGGCCCAGCCTGGTATCCGCAGTTTTCCTTCCAGCCCAGCCTCTGACCACTCTGCTCTGCCACCACCAGACGCCAGGCATAGCTTTCTGCCGCCTGCACCCCCCACCCCTCCCCGAGGCCTTTGCACTGGCTCTGTACTTTCCCTCCCCCTCGTCACTGCTGGCAGCCCAGCTCAGAGGCCCTCTCTTAGGGACACGCCTCGCTTGGAATTCTTTTCCTGTATTGCTTTCCCGTGGAGGAGAGGGTAATGGCTCCATAGCTGCCTCACCCCCTCACTGCACAGCCTGGCATCCAGGCCGATCTCCACCTCCTCCTGGGAGGCCCCCCGAGGGCAGGGCCATGCCTTCCTCTTGGTCTCGGCCCCTCCAGGCCCCAGCATAACTTCAGGGAATCTTCCTTGAGTGGACGTGTCACCCAAGTTGAGAGAATAAGATGGGGAAGGCTGGGGTGGACCGGAGCGGCTACCTGGAGGTGGAGGCCTAAGTGCGGGTGGGGGTGGCGGAGGGGAGGACAGCATTCCAGGCCTGTCCTGACAAGGGTTCTCGCCCGTCCCTGTTTTTGGTCCAAGCTGAGGGTCGCGGACCTGGGCCAGGAAGGCAGCTCCTGGGGCCTGTGTCCTCCTTGCCCTCCCAAGCCCGCCCACTCCGGGAACAAGGAAGCTGGGGCCAGTGCCCAGGGCTGCCTCGGGGCAGCTGGCCTCTGCCCTCTTCTTAGAAGCCCTCGGAGCTGCTCGTTCCTGTCATCCAAACCCAGCTGCCGGAAAGCCCTTCCTGATGTCTCCCCGAACCTCTCACGCTGCGGTGAACTTTTGTGAACGTACCCTCTGTGCACGGCGCTGGGCCAGGAGCTGGGGTAGGGAGGTGGTGGTGGAGGCCAGACCTGGCTTGGAGGAGCTCAGAGTCTGATGAGAGAGACCTGCACAGAAACCCGGAACCTGGGCAAGGCCGAGGTCCTCCACAGCCAAGCTGGGGTGGGGCAGTCAAATCCCAGCAGGGCTGAGGGGAGCGGGGTTGTCTCGGCCACTTTTTTCTCTCTCCAGGCCTCAGTTTCCCCACCTACAGAATGTGGGGGCAGCTAGCTTATCTCCGAGGCCATTTCCAGATTCAGTAGCCCATGAATTATATTTCAAAACCAGAGGCCAATGCCTGACCCAGCGTTTCCAAGGTGGTGCCTCAGGGCGCTCTGTGTTCCTCGGCCATTGATCAACTTCTCTTGAAAAGACAAGTTTTGTGGGCAACTGAGTTGGGGAAACACTCTTTCCACTTTTTCTTTGTAGAGAGGCAGGGCCTTTGAGGGTGTGAAAAGCTCTAACTGCTATAATAAAGAGTTGGAACTTTGTTTAAAATGCTTACCCCAACTCCTCTTCCTCCTCACCCTTCTCCTTGCGGAGGAGATGGAGATTGATTCATTCATTCATTCTCCTAAGTCTTTTCCTCTGACTCTGGGCCTTTTCTCTCTTCCTTCCTTTCTCCTAAGAGTCAAGAAGAAGGTGGAGATGCCCCCGTGAGGAGCCTGGGCACCCCTTAGGGCCCAGTCCTCAATCCCACAGAGCTCCACCACCCCCTGTCTCCCTGCCCCTGCACTTGACCTAAGCTGCAGCCGTATCTACTCTCCGCCCCCCCCCCGCCCCGCCCAGCCATCCCCCCGTGTGACCCGAACCCAGTAGGCCAAGTCCTGCCCACAGAGCCCCTTGCCTGTTGGCCAAGGCCTGGAGCCTCCCTTGTGTCCTGCCTTGGTCACCTTGCCAGCAGGACATCGTTCCTGCGGGGTGTGGACCTGTGGGCTGAGGCTTTCTCACTTTCCTCCAGGATGCCTGGTGACAGAGGTGCAGAGTGTTGCAAGTGATCACTTGATGAACAGACATGGGAGCACTGGTGTGGGGCTCTTGAGTCAGGCAGCTGTGAGTTCGAATCCTGCCCCTCCCTGCCCCCACTTACTAGCGGTGTGTCCTTGGCAAATGACTTACTGTCTCTGAATCGGTTTCGTTCCAGGTCAGGGTGAGGATTAAACCAGTTAATGTATGTAAACACTTAGGACAGTGCCTGGCACATGACGGGGCTCAGTAAATGGCCACTATTGTTATTAACATCTTGGGCTCTGCCTCAGAGGGTGGCTGTCGGTTGACCTTGGGTTTGCTAGGAGTTGCTGCTTCTTGTCCTGCCCGAGTGCAGTTGTCAGATGTCCTCCCATCGGCAGGATCATCATCCCACTGAATGAAAGCAGAAAGGGAAGTGGTTGGCCGAGATCACAAGACTGTTTGGTCTTGGAACTTGATGACTCTCTCAGGACTTTTGGCCCCAGGTTTCCTGAGGACCCACCCTCTGCTGTCGGTGGCGTGATAAAGTGGGGTGAGCACTCAGCTTGTGTTCAGGGAGCTTGTGAACAAGCTGGGAGTTGTTCACTCGTGCGGACTTTCCCACACACCTATTAGAAGATGTGGTGCAGGTTTGCGTGAGGCTGAAGAGAGTGGTGATGATGGAGGAAGGAAAGGACATGTGTGGGGGGCACTGAGGGTGGCCTTATCACGTGGGACCCTTGGTGTTGTCCCTGGAGGGGCGGACGCTCTGGACAGCTTGAGGGGAGGGGCTTATCCAGGTTTCCCAGTTTAGGAGGTGACTGGAATAACTAGGTCTTCCCATTCCGGAGTCCCTGTCGTTTCACTCTGTCATCCAGGGCATTGGCCAGGTCCAGGGCTTTGGCTGCCAAAGAGCAGGGAACTGGACTGGGTGTGAATGGAGCCAGATGCCCATTGGAGGTTGGAGCTGTGAATGCATCCCTCATCTGGCAAATTTATCTCTGTCCCCTGAAAGTGAAAATGGGTGAGCCAGTGGGATTTTAGTGTTCGTGTGTGCACTCAAAGGGGCCTCCCTGTGATAAGATTGCCTCTTCTTTGTTGCTGTCACTTTGTAATGAGAAAGGGAGCTGAGTGATGATGAGTGTGAGCGTACGTGTGTGCTTAGTTGCTCACAATTCTTAGTCGCGTCCAATTCTTTGCAACCCCATGGACTGTAGCCCACCAGGCTCCTCTGTCCATGGGATTTCCCAGGCAAGAATACTGGAGTGGGTTGCTATTTTCTAACCAGGAGATCTTCTTGACCCAGGGATTAAACCCACATCTCCTATGTCTCCTGCATTGCAGGCGGAGTCTTTACTGCTGAGCCACCAGGAAAGCCCAGTGAGATTGAGACTCAGAACCAAAGAGACCAGAGTTCAAATCCACTGCTAACCAGCAGTGGGATCAGGCCAGTCACATGATTTTCCTGTGCCTCAATTTGTACTTCTGTAAACCAGGGGATCTTCCCAGCTCTGGGTTAGAACCCAGGTCTCCTGCATTGCAGGCAGACTCTTTACCATCTGAGCCACCAGGGAAGCCCCCAAAGGAGCATAGCATTACCTGCCTCATGGGAATGGAAAAATGAGAGAAATGAGGAATGGCAGGTGCTTCGAGCAGCACTTGGGACCATAGGCAGGCATGGTCCTTGCCTTCTCTGGTCCTATCTCCACTGTCAGTTCATGTCCAGAAGTTTCACAGGCACGCTGGGTGGAATAATGCCTTGGATATAACGCACTGAGGAAAATCTCTTCCCTTCCTAGGGTCAAAAGTTGCACTCACTGCAATAAGACCAAAGGGCTTGGCACAGCCCTGGGGTGCATCGACTCAAGCAGGAAGTATAGTACATCCTTAAGGCCGCCAGGCATGGGGATTTTGTATCTGGCAGGTTGAGAATTCAGAGTTTGAAAGTCTCCTGTTTGGGGCTAGAACCCTGAGCAGAAGTCTCAGTACCTCAGCACCTTTGGCAGGTGCTGTGGGAGAAGCTGCTCCCAACTCCACCCAGTGTGACCGGGGGCAGGTCAGTCACTCTCTCTGGGCGCTCTCATTGCTTCATCTGTCCAATGAGAGAGCTGGCCTCTAAGATCTCTGGGGGGACTTTCAGATTTACATTCAGGGATATGGGGGTTGTATAGGAAAATGCCCACATCTGTTTTTTTTTTTTCCCCTGAGGCAGCTGCTAAGGGCTGGGCATGTGAGCTCACAGTGGGTGCTCAGAGTGTGCTAGTTGAATCTCATCGACCAGGGAGAGAATCCACTCAGAGCCCTGCCCTGCTTCTCCTTTCCCCAGAGAACCGGTCCACTGATCTAGTCACAGCATCCTGTTAGCCCTTTGGGGGCAGGACCCATGGTTCACTCTCCACAGTCAGCAGTTCATTCATTTGTTCTTTTTAATTTTTAAAAAAAATTTTTGAGGAATCCCAATTTACTTATTTTTCTTTTATGACTAATTGTTTTTTAAAAATATTTATTTTAATGTATTTATTAGGCTGTGCTGGGTCTTAGTTTCGGCCCTTGGGATCTTTAGTTGTAACATTCGAACCCTTGGTTGCAGCACGTGGGATCTAGTTCCCTGATCAAGGTTCAAACCTGGGTCCCCCTGCATTGGGAGCCTGGAGTCTTAGCCACCGGACCACCAGGGGAGTCCCTCACTCGTTTGTTCTAAAACACACAAATGCCGCAGACACACATGCACATAGGGAAATAAAATCTCAGATTACAGACAGATCAAATGAGCATTTTTTTCTCATGGCTCTTAGAGTCAAAATCCCAAATCTTTAGCCTGGTCCGGCATGACCTGCCCCACTCTCACCCCGAGACTCCAGCCAGAGTGTCCACCCTCTACCTCCCTCAACTTGGGCCTCCGAGTCCTCACAAATGCTCTTCCTCCACTGAACTCACTTCCACGGTCACCTTGTTGGTTTCTCCTTTGGGATCAACCTAAAGTCTGCAGAGTCCCTGCCCTGATCCTCCAGGGTCCGCTATTCTCCCTGACAACCCCTTGGCCTTTTCCTTAATACCATTCACGGCAACTTGCAATTATATATTTATTGTGGGATTAGTCATTTTTTTTTTTTTATTGTCTGCCCTGTGTGGCTTGTGAGATTTTTAGTTCCCCAACCAGGGATTGAACCTGGGCCCTCTGCAGTGAGAGCAAGGAGCCCTAACCACCAGATCTCCAGGAAATTCCCAGTTTTGTTTCTCCTCCCACCAGGATGTCAGCTTCAGGAACCTCTGGGGATCAGCTGAATGCCAAGCACACCAGAGGAGCCTGATGAGTGAATGAATGAATGAACTCACACAGCCTCATGGAGAAGACAGGAAGCAGGGAGGATTAGAGGAGAGAAGGGAGGCCGAGGATCAGAGCTGGAGACTTGCCCAGGGTCTCTCGAGTGATGCAGGCAGGTGTCTTGATTCCAGTCCAGTGTTCTTCCTCCTTTCGGAATGCAGGGCACCTGGAAGGGTAGGCTGGATAGTCTAGACACCTATCTATCAGGGATGGATCTATCCGGGATAGACTATGAGGGATAGTCAGACACCAAGCCCCTGAGGACCTAGGGCATGGGAGGAGGGGACGGGGCATCTGAGCCAGTTCCCTCGCCAGCTCCACCCCTTCCCCCAGCAGGCAGGAAGGACAGGGCAGCTCTGTCAGCTTCAGACACCACCGCCCCAGGGGACCCAGCCCTGAGCCCAAGGAGGCTGAGGGAAAAAACCAGGGGTGTGTGTGTGTGAGGGGGGACAGGAAGCCCCAGGTCTTCCCGTCCTCCCTCCTGCCCCACCCTCCACCCCCATCTCTGGCTGGAGCTGGCAGCCCCAGGCCTTGGCACTAGGGGGATGGGGGTGGGGAAATGGGGGAGAGAAACCCCATTCTGGCCCAAAGCCTTCCTTCCCCCTCCCCATTTGATTTCTGGCTCTTCGACTGCCCTGGCTGCCCCTGGAAAGCTGGATCCAGGGCCCTGAGAGTAGAAGGACAGAGGGAAAGGGAGCCCTTCCTGCGTGCCTGGCACCGTGTGGACCACCCTCCGGCCCCTGGGCTGGGACCTGAGCGGCCTCACTGTGAGGCCCGCCTCTGCAGGGAACTGCGGTGTGACCTTGGGTGGGGCACAGCCCAGCTGTGACCACCAGCCTCGCCCACATCTGTCAGTGTGGCCCAAAGCGCATCGGCGAGCTTGTTCTAAATACTGACTCCCAGGTCCTAATTTGAGCCGTAGATTTGGGTGGGATTTCTTTTTCAAAGCACCACTGTGATTGTGCTGCAGCTGGTGGGGGAACTATTAGAATAGAGGGTCTCGGAGGCCCCCATCCTCAGCCTCAAAGCTCCTGCCTCTTGGGCAGGCTGGGCCCCTGGACTTCCATGGTGCCCTCCTCCCTGCTGTGTCCTGAGCAGGCGTGGCTTGGGCCCCCTGAAGCGAAGGGCTGAGTCCTCCTGCTTGGCGCTGGAGCACTGGAGGTAGACCTGCGGGAAATGCAGAGGAGCCTGGGAGGGGCCTGAGCAGTGCAGCCATCTCCCCACCCCCCAGCCCCTCTGTTTCCTCCTGACCTTAGCTTTTTCCCTTTTTCTCTTCTGTTACTGCCTCATCCACGACCCTGTTGTCTGTCTGCCTGGATTTCCTTCTCTCCCTCCATTCATTTCATTTCAGTTCAGTAGCTCAGTCGTGTCCAACTCTTGTAGACCCAATGGACTGCAGCACACCAGGCCTCCTGTCCATCACCAACTGCCAGAGCTTACTCAGACTTACGTCCATTGAGTAGGTGATGCCATCCAGCCATCTCATCCTCTGTCGTCCCCGTCTCCTGACTTTCATCTTTCTAAGCATCAGGATCTTTTCCAATGAGTCAGTTTTTCGCATCAGGTGGCCAAAGTACTGGAGTTTCAGCTTCAGCATCAGTCCTTCCAATGAATATTCAGGACTGATTCCTTTAGGATGGACTGGTTGGATCTCCTAGCTGTCCAAGGGACTCTCCAGAGTCTTCTCTAACACTACAGTCTGCCTGGATTTCTTTCTCTTCCTCCATTACTTCCGCTTTTTTTCTTTCCATCTATAGGCCCCATCTCTGGGAGGCTCCATCATTTTGACCCCGAAGTTGGTGGTTCTGTCTCAGTGTCCTTGCCTTTCCGGCCTTCTCTGCCCCGCTGACATCTTGTTTGACCTCAGCTGGACGACTCTCTCTCCAGCACCCAGCCTGGCTCTCAGACTCTCATCTTTGTCTCTGTCTCTCTATTTCTCGTCTTCCCCCATCATCCCTCACCTGCCCTGTCCCTGTGTACCAAGAAGTGTGTGTGTGTGTGTGTGTGGGGAGGAGGTGCTGCCAGTGGGTGGAGGGCCCTGGGAAAATGAGAAAGATGGGGAGAAGCAACTTAGGCCGAGATTTGTACAGAGCAGCTCTTGAGGCTGAGGGCGCGGGGCTTCCTGTCCCGACCTTCAGGGTCCTCCCCACATGGCTCCATGCCACCTCGCCGGGTTCACTGCCATGCCCTGGGCCCCTTGCTGCTCCCTCAGGCCTGTGCTAGGACTGTCTCCCTCTTCTTGTTTCCAGAGTCACCGCCGCTGCCTCTAGGGCCCTTCTCCCTTCCCCCTACCACACTGAGTCTGGGAGGGGGGCTGGCGGGAGATGGGGCTGGAGGATGAGTTGATGAGTTCAGGCCTTCCTGGAGCCGTCCTCATTGAGTCAGACCCAAGGATTTGTACCTGATCCTGGGGCAAGAGGCGAAAGTTGCAGATACTTGTGGCAGAGCTGGTGTTTGGATCCCTTTGTGTGTTAGTTTTCCAGCGCCCAGAGAGTCAAGCTGATTTGCTCAAAGTCACGCAGCAGGCCCATGGAATTGGGACAATGGCAGTGGGATGGTGGAAGGTGGAAATGGAGGGGAATGGGGAAGGGAACAGTGTCTTGGTCCAGAAGCCAGGGACTTGGGGACAAGGCTGTGCCATGGACTTGCAGAGGGATAGGACCATGCTCTCCTCCCTCTGGGCCTCAGTTTCCCCATCTGAGCAGTGAGGGCTGGGCTCGATGGCTGGTGCAGTGTTTCCCACTCTCATTGTCTAAACTGGTAGGTGTGGGGGAAGGGTAGGAACAGGGAAGGAAGAGATGGGGGTTTTGACTCAACAGACCAGTTCCTCCCTGTCCTCCAGGCTCGGAGGATCAAAAGAGGCCACGGGCACCTCTTGTCTCTCCTCAGTGACCTGCCAGGACAGGTGGCGTCTGGCCTCCAGTCCTGTTAACCCCCTCGAGGCTGGGGTGGGGAGAAGGGCCCATGCCTTCCAGCTGCCCCTTGAAGGAGCCTCTCTGGGGACCAGGGACATCAGGCTGGCCCCGGCAGAGGTGGGGAGACTGTAGACCCTGGGCCTCCCACACTTCGGTGGAAAGGCCTTCTGGCCACCAGGGTCTGGCAAGAGCCCTCAGGAGAGGGGCTGGGGTCAATCTCCCTCGGGAAGGTTGAGGTGGCCCTGCTCTTCCATCATGGGGATATCTCTCCAGGAGCTGTGGGCTGTAGGAGCCCCTGTTTCTCCTCGACATCCTCTCTGCACCCCACCCCCTGCCGGCCCCCTGGCCCTGGGTGTGGGGACATGCAGAGAGGAGCGGCCAGGAGAAGGGTTAAGTCAGAGACTCTTGGGATGGCTTTGGCCACGGCGATTCCTCCGGGAGAGGAGAACAAGGAGCCCTTTCTGTGTGTGGGAATTAATAGCAAAGAGTCATCTGGGGTGTCATTCAAGCCCTGATCGGCTCCCAGAGGAATGCAAGGGAGAGAGAGAGAGTAAAGGAGTTGGGGTGGGTGGGTGGGGGGGTGGTGGAGATGAGGCCTGAGGCAGAGATGTCAGAGGAAGGGCAGCAGGGTCCGGCTGGGAACCGGAGCCAGTCCTGGCGGGAGGGTCCACCGCCCTAAGATGAAGTCCTGCTTTTTGTCACAGATGTGCCCCTCAGCCTGGAGACCTCCCAGCCCCTCCACCCCACTCCACCTTCGCTCGCCAAGGGTCTCCTCCTTCTGTCTTCCCTCTCTCCCAGAATGGCTGTACCCTATACCCCCACGTGACTGTCTCCCTCAAGCCCTGGAGCTCAGCCCGGGCCGTGGGCCTGTCGGGGCGGGCCTTCGGGCCTGCTCTCCGGGCGTCCCTGGTCCACGCCCGCGTCCGCCTGAGGGTCCCTGGTGTGGCGTTCCGTCTGGGAACAGCCCCGAGGCCGGTGCCGTGGAATGCCGGCCTGGGCTCCCTAGTGGTCCCCTCTGTCCCGGGGTCCTGTGGCCCGGCTCCGGGTCCTGTTCGGACACATTCCTGCCTGGTGACAGCAGGCATCTTTGGCCGCGTGCTTGTGGTGGGCACCAGGGCACTTAAGTCACCACAAGGCCGCAGCCTCCCAGCTCTATGTCAGCCTCAGCCCGTGGCCCATGGGCCTGCAGGCCTCTGAGACGTCCTGAATGTCACGGCCCGAGGAAGGGCCTTGGGGAAGCTCCAGGTCAGACCCCTGGTTTAGCAGACCTGCAAGCTGAGGCCCAAGAAGACACCGCCTGCCCCCTGGGTCATGTCCCTCTCAGCCCAGTGCCCTGACCCCAACCCACTGAGGGCCTCCCAGGCCACTGGGCAGCAGCTGTGGGCTTTGGGGCTGTCAGAGCAGGGGATCTGCTTCCTCCTTGTGTGACAGGGGCAGGGCTCCTTAGTCTCTTGAGCCTGGGGTGTCTCGTCTGTAAATGGGGTCCTGGAACACTCACCTGAAAGCTTTGTTGTGAAGTGAGAGGAGGTGACAGGTGTATAGTGCCTGACACAATGGAGGCTGCTGAGAGCTGTTGCTGTTTGTATTGTGATTATCACTGTTTTTGGCGGTCTGGGCGACATCCACTGCCCTTGGCTGAAATCCAGTCCAGGCAGGCTGCGTGCATCTTCTCGGGTGAGTCTTAGGAGTCCCATGGTCGCCGCTCCTGGGCTGTGGTTTCAGTGGGGGTGAGATTCCCAGCCCCCGAGCCTCCTGGTGCCAGCATCATTTCCACACCTGGTGACTCACCCCACGGGTCCTGCTGGGACTTGGTTCCCCTCCGCCTGATAGCCAGGTGCGGGGACAGAGTGTGCGGCTGCCCTGGGAGCTCTGGAAAGCTCTGGGCCTCTGTCTCTCCTCTGTAACAGGGCCAGCCTCCTCACCGTGGTAGCCTCTGGGCATGTTGAAGCTGAAGGGATCTTAGAAGTTGTCCGGTTGGATCCTCTTATGGTAGAGGTGGGAAATGCAGGTTCAAGAAAGAGGCCTTTCTGAGGGACTGAGAGTTGAACTGAGCTCCCAGGCCCCTCTGTGTTGGGCTGGAGTCTGGACTCCTGGGTCCTGGCCCCAACTCTGCCTTGAGGAGCCAAGGGGGCCTGGAAAATTCCTTTACCCCTAGCTGGGATGGAGAGAGGGTCAACTGAAAGAAAGGAGGGGGAGCCTTTTGCAAACTGTAAAGTGCTCCATATCGTGGAGATTCTCAGGAGGGCCCCTTTGGGGCCCCGCTGGCCTAGAGGTCCAGGGAGGAGGGCAGCAGGTGGCCAGGCCTGTCTCTGTGCTCTTCTGCAAACCCCGTGTAGTGGTCTAGGGTCCAGAGGCTGCTGCACTGAGGCCCCTCCCAGAGGGACAGACTGGTAGAGCAGGTGGGGCAGCCCAGGAGTTCCCTGCCCAGCCTGGGAGGTGGGCCCAGTGTTTGAAGGTGACATTCTCCAACATCCTCAAAGGGAAGGGCAGGCAGATGAGGTCTCTCTGCTCTGGGCTCAGTCCCTGCCCTTGAGGAGCTCACAGTTCCTTGACCATCACTCATTCAATCCCATAAACCTTTCCTGAGCATTAGGCATGGTGCTGAGTACTAATGGCATTCATTATTTTAGTTCTAGTTCTCAGCCTGGGGCTCAGCTCATGGTACTCAGGAAAGGTCTATGGGATTGAAGCGAGTGATGGTTGGGACAACCTCTCTAGTGGCGGGATGGAGTATATAGGTGGAGGCAAGGTCTGCAGCTTGCCTGGAAGCACAGTGATGGACGTGGAGTGAGTGAGGAGTGACAGTGGACCCTGTGGCCAGCGAGGGAGGGGTGGGGAGGGAGGTTGAGGAGAGCGAGTCAGACAGTCCTGAGTTCATGGCCTCACTCTACGAGCTCCTACTTGCAAACTAGCTCCCTGCTCTGAGCCTCAGTTTATCTGTCAGATGGGGATAATAGGATCTATTATCACGGAGTCGTCCTGAGGCTCCAGAGAGGTAACATGTGCAGGCTTTCAAGGGCATGCACACTGGACACTCACACGGTGTGATGTGAACAGAGGTCTTTGGGGAGAATGGATATAAATTACAGAAATATGTTATAAAAACGCAGTTGACACGTACAGAAGTAAATGCAAGTTGCGTTGTCTTGGATTCATAGAGATGAAAGGTAGATTTTTAGGGGAATTCATGAATTTACCCATTCTATGGACAGTGCCTGAGTGCCTGCTCTGTATTGGCTGGCTGCGGGCCATACAGAGATAAATTAGGCACTGTGTTGACACTGAGGTTCATGGTCCTGAGGAGGACATAGGTAGATAAACACCTAATTCACTGCACCTAATACATGGGCAGCACTGGCCGGGGTAACAGCACCAAGGGAATCATCTTAACTTTTGGGAGGAAAGGCTTTTTTCTTTCCAGTATTTTTTCTGCACTCTGCAGTGTTGGCATCCTAGTTCCCTCAAACCCACGCCCCCTGCACTGGCAGTGCGGAGTCTTAACCACTGGATGGCCAGGGAAGGCCCTGGCAGGCTTTTTATTGACCCATAAAATGTTTGAGAGCTAAAGGAAAAAATCACTAGCTTCGAAGTATGTAAAGAAACAAAAAATGGGGAAATTAATCAAAAATTTCAAATGAAGAATTACAAACATCCTTTAAAAACTTGTTTAAAGCCAAATGATGATATTTAGTATGTAGCATGAATACATTTTAATGTGTTTGATTATGCTGTGGGATCAGTCTGGTACCTATGAGGGCCTGATGAAATGATTCTACACACCAGGAATTGAGGGTGCAAGGCTGTCTGATTGTCTGGGGGCAATCAAGGAGGGCTTCTCAGTGGAAGTGATATTTGGGGCAAATCTGAAAGAGAGAGGAGGGGTTGAACGGAGGGAAAGGCAGCCTGATGGTAATTGAAGGAGCTGCATAAGCAAAGGTACAAAGGAAAGCATGTGAAGAATTGGGGAGAAGAGCAAGATGTTTTGGGGTATGGAGAACAAGCGAAGGTCCAGAGTGACACCAGGAAGGTTGGCAGGACACTATCTTGAGGACAATGGGGAGCCAAGGAGAATGTTTGGGAAGGAGAGGGGGTGGTGACATGGTCAGACTTCTTTCTTTGGCTGTGTTGGGTCTTTGGTACTGTGCACAGTCCTTCTCTAGTTATGGTGCGTGGGCTTCTTATTGCGGTGGCTTTTCTCGTTACAGAGCACGGGCTCTAGGGCACATGGGCTTCAGTAGTTGGCGTACGCAGGCTCAGTAGTTGCAGTGCTTGGGCTAAATAATTGTGGCCCATGGGCTTAGTTGCCCTGCAGCATATGGGATCTCAGTTCCTGGACCAGAGATCAAACCCATGTCCCCTACATTGGCAGGCAGATTCTTAACCACCAGACCATCAGAGAAGTCCCCAGAGTGTTTTTTAAAGTTCACTCTCAAAGCATCATGAAAGATGCATGCTGTGTGGAGGCGAGGGAGG
This sequence comes from Cervus canadensis, assembly GCF_019320065.1. Lineage (NCBI taxonomy): Eukaryota > Metazoa > Chordata > Mammalia > Artiodactyla > Cervidae > Cervus > Cervus canadensis. The sequence continues at coordinate 9,818,122 of NC_057406.1, read as the reverse complement.
TGCTAGAAGAGAATAGAGGCAGGAAGGCCAGTTGGAAAGCTGAGGTGTTAATCCCAGTGAGAGATGAGGACTTGTGCTGGGCAGGGTCAAGATGGGGAGAGAAGAGGAGAAGAGATTTGGGAAGTGATCAGGCAGTGACTGAAGTGAAAGATGCTGGAAACAGGTGGTATACCAACATCTGCTGAGACTTCTGTGGGTCTGACATTTTCATGGTGTATCTCCTGGCTGAATCCCCTTAAGAGGAGGCGAGCTTCTCTTAATGGAAATCTGCATTGTGTGATCCTTCAACTAACCATAGTCTTATGTGCCCTGCATTTTTAAAAATATAAAAAAAAAAGCCCACATGTGTCCCCTGAATTGGAAGGCAGATTCTTAACCACTGGACCACCAGGGAAGTCCCTAAATCTTCATTTAAAAAAATTTTTTTTAAAGTAATTTATTTATTTGGCTGCGTTGGGTCTTAGTTGCGGCATGCAGGATCTAGTTTCCAGACCAGGGATCGACCCCGGCCGCCTGCATTGGGAATGCACATCCTTAGCCACTGGACCACCAGGAAAGTCTCCAAATCTTCATTTTTAATGAAAGAGACTCATAAGAACTACACCGGGTTGTTGTGACTGAAGGAGAAAAGTCCAGCATTAAAAATAAAAGATTGTCATGAGTGGGCACCCGCTGTCTCAGGGCCTTGTACTGAGGGCAGTTCGGGAATTTCTAAGCAGCCACTTTCAGGGCCCGTGGGGCACGAGCATATTCACACGCAGAACTGATCACAGTGCCAGGTGGGGCACCTGGTTTCTACAGGAGTGGCCGGGGGAAGGGCTGCTGGAGTGCTGAGAATGGAGGCAAGCAGCCCAAAGGTCTTAGGGGAAGACCGAGGGATCGAAAAATCTGGAAGGAACTTGGATTTTACCAGTCACAACACTCCATTTTTCACTGAATTAAACAGAGCAGTTCAGAGAGGGCCAAGGATATGTCTGAGGTCACCAGTGGGGAGCAGCAACTTGAGTCCTTGAGCTTGACTCATGACTTGAGGTCCAGCACCCAGCGCCAGGCACCCCGGGACCCCGCTCGGAGCAATATCACAGCAGGGACCGTGTCTTCGGCAGGCCACCCCCCACCGACCCCTTCCTCACAGGGTCCCCGACAGCACCTGTCCTGGACTGCACCTGGGTGGGGGGCACCTCCTGAGGGGGTGGCAGGTAGAGGGGAGCAGGTGTGGGGACAGGGCAGACCCTGAGAAGCGGGCAGGGTGGCTGCCGGGCAGGAGGGGCACCCAGCTGCAGGGACTGGAGTCCTGACCCGTGAGGATGAGCCGGAAAGAGGAAGGCCCGGGGCTCAGACGAGGTGGGAGAGGTGCAGGAGCCAGGGTAGCAGAGAAGGAGGAAGCCGGAGAACCTGGTGGTCAGAGGAGGGGGTCAGACCCAGCTCAAACTGTGGGGCAGCCCTGGAGCCTCCCAACCCTGCTCCCACAACCACAAGATGAGGGTGGGGGTGATGCCTCCCGGGGGTCCGGGTGGGGGGCAAAGGGCAGAGCTGCCTCCGTGGGTCCTCTGGTTCCCAGGAAGGTGGGCCTGAGGCCCTCTGCTGCTTCCAGGGACCGTGCACACAGGGCCTGTAAATACTTGCTGAATAGCGAAGCGTGAACACACGACTGCCTGAATGAGGGGCAGAGGGAAACTAGTTCTAGCCAAGGCCAGTTTCTGTCCTGAGGACTTGGAGAATTACAGCCCTGTCGGCTCCCCGTGACCCGTGGGCAGGATGGAGCCCCACTCGGAGTGGCCTGCGTGCTGCCCACTTACCTGCAGGGCCCTGCCCCCTTTCTATTGAAGACATTTGTTGTTGTTGTTTTAATCTTATAAAGAGCTTGAAATTATTTATTTCCTTATTTATTTGCCATACCACGAGGCATACGGGATCTTCGTTCCCCGACCAGGGATCAAACTCCTGCCCACTGCAGTAGAAGCACAAAATCTTGACTCCTAGACCACCAGGGAAGTCCCAAGTGGTTTATATTTTCTGGACCCTTCTACTCTCCCTCACGTTCCTCTTGGACCGAGGCAGAGAGAACACCAAGAGGAAACCAGGAAGGGCTCTGATTGTTGTTATAAGATCTGGTTCAACCTCTGGAACTGGGGTGGGGGCGGGGCCTGGACTGCCGTGGTTGGGAGGAATCGGGTTGTAGCTGTCAGGACAGCTGTGACCTGGTGAGCCGGCCACTGGGGAGGAGGTGGCAGAGCACCAGCTTAACTGCAAGGCTCTGGAGAAACTCTGGGCATGCTTCACCTCCTTGTGCCTCAGTTTTCCCATCTGTAAAGTGGGAAATATATAGCACCAGTTCTGGAGGTCACTATGATCTATGAAAAGCACTTAGAACTCCTGGAATGTAATAAACATTCCTTTAACAAACATCTATGGAACACCTACTCGGGATCCTCAGATTAAATCAGGGAACTGTAACAAAAATACAAACTCCAATCAAGGGAAACAAAGCCCCAAATAAGTGAATTCTATATGGTGTGATAAGGTGAAAGGGGTGTCACAAGTAGGGGGAAGGATGGCCCACAGCTTTAAGCAGGGCCATTAAGGCAGGCCTCACTGAGTGAAGACCTGAGGTTTCCTGAGGGGTAGTTGAGCATAGGGGTCTCTGGAAAGAACATTCCAGACAGAAGGAGCAGTCAGGGCACAGGTAATCCAGAGGACAGGCAGATTCCTGGCTGTGTTTGTTTTTCCTTTTTAAAAATTAGTGTGTTTTAACATCTTTATTGAGGTGTAGTTAACATACAATGGGCTTCCTTGGTGGCTCAGATGGTAAACAATCCACCTGCAATGAGAGACCTGGGTTCGATCCCTGGGTTGGAAAGATCCCCTGGAGGAGGGCATGGCAACCCACTCCAGTATTCTTGCCTGGAGAATCTCATGGACAGAGAAGCCTGGTGGGCTACAGTCCATGGGATTGCAAAGAGTCAGACACTGCTGAGCGACTAACACAATAAACTGCACGTGTTTGAAATGTGCACTTTGATGAGTTTTGACACATCCATATACACATGTCAAACCATCACCATGGTAAAGAAAATAACATATTTGGGGTCTTGCCTTCCAATGCAGTGGGCCTAGGTCTGATCCCTGGTCAGCCTCACTGGGTCCACCACATGTCCTCTGACTTAACCTCAGCGGCTTCCTCACTGGTCTCCTGCTTCTGCCTGGCTCCTCAGGCGGGTCTCAGACCTCCTCACTCACTGCTCCTGTCCCTCCAGGGCTCAGGCGCACTCCCTACCTTAGGGCCTGTGTCCTGACTGCTCCTTCTGCCCAGTAACTAAGCCCGAGTGCTGCAGGGATGAGCTGTAAAGACCTGACGTAGCAAAATAAAATTTTGTCCTGTCCTTTTAAAGAAAGAAAATAATATATTCATCACCCATAAAACTTTCCTCCTGTCCCTTGGTCATCCTTTCCTCCACTTCCACCCCATCCCCAGGCAACCCTGATCTGCTTCTGTACCTGTAGATTAATTTTTATTTTTTAGAGTTGTATGTAAATGGAATCATACAGTATGTACTCTTTTTTTTTTTGGCTTGGCTTCATTCACTCAACTTAATTGTTTTGAGTTTATCCATGTCACTGTGTATATCGACAGCTTATCCTTTTTATTACTGAAGAATATTCCATTGTATGGATAGACCACAATTTGTTTATCCGTTCACCTGTTGATGGACGTTTGAGCTGTTTCCAGATTTTGTCTATTACAAATAAAGCTACTGTGAACATTCATGTAAAGTCATTGTGTACATATGTTTCCATTTCTAGTATGTAAATACTAGGAGTGGAATGTCTGGGTTGTGTGCAAGGTGTATATTTAACTTTTTAAGAAGCCAGCAAGCCATTTTCCAAGGTGGTTGTACCATTTTACATTCTCCCTGGCAGAGTATGAGAGTTTGACTTCCTCCACAGACTTGGTATGATCAGTCTTTTTTTTTTTTTAATTAAAAAATTTTAAAAAGTTGGCTGCTCCGGGTCTTCATTGCAATGCAGATGGGGTTTCTCTAGTTGCAGATCACAGGCTCTAGACTGCCTGGGCACATAGCTGTGGCATGAAGCTTAGTTGCTCTGAGACATGTGGGATCTTAGTTTCCTGACTTGCATCCTCTGCGTTGGATCGAACCTGCGTCCCCTGCCTTGGAAGGCAGATTCTTAACCACTGGACCAACAGGGAAGTCCCTGGTCAGTTTTTTTGAAAAAATTATGTATTTATTGGCCACGCCAGCTCTTAGTTGAGGCATTTCAGATCTAGTTCCTTGCCCAAGAATTGAACCTGGGCCCCCTGCACTGGGAGCATGTGAGTCTTAGCCGCTAGACCACCAGGGAAGTCCCTCTGGTCAGTTTTTCAAATGATGATTTTAACCATCTAGTAAATGTGTAGTGACCTTAATTTGCATTTCCCTAGTGACGAATCACGAACTTCTCTTCATGTACTTATTTGCCACCTGCATATCTTCTTTGGTGAAGTGTCTCTTCAAATCTTTTGCCCATTTTAAAAATGGGGTTTATTTTCTTATTATTGAGTTTGGAGTGCTCTTCATTTATTCTGATTACAGTTCTTTGTTAGTATACAACTTGCAAATATTTTTCTCCAAGTTTTTGGCCTGTAAAGATGTCTTTGGAAGGACAAAATTTTTAAGTTTTGAAGAAATCCAATTTATCATTTTTTTTCTTATGGGTTGTGCATTTAACATTGTATCTAGGAAATCTTTGCCTGACTAGGGTCCCCAAGATTTTCTCCTATATTCTCTTCTAGAAGTTTTACAGTGATCTTTTTGGAGGTATTGAGGTTTTTGTTTTTCTTCTGCAAATGGCTATTCAATTGTTTGAGTACCATTTGTAGAAAAGACTCTCCTTTCCCTGATGATTCATCTTGATTGTGCACCTTTGTTGAAAATCAATTGACCATATGTGTGGGTCTGTTCTTGAGCTCTCTATTTTTCCTATTCATGTTTTTCTTTACGCTAACACCACAGTGTCTTGACTATTGTAGCCTTATAATAAGTCTTGAGATCAGGCAGTATAATTCTTCTGACTTTGTTCTTTTATAAATTGTTTTGACTATTCTAGATTCTTTGAATTTCCATAGAAATTTTAGAATCAGCTTGTTAATTTCTCCAAAATAGCTTGTTGGGATTTTTGCTAGGATATGATTAAATCTATAGAGCAGTTTTTGGGGGAAATGATATCACAATAATATTGAGACTTTTAATCCATGAATGTGTTCTATTTCTCCATCTATGTCTTCTCTAATTTCTCTTGACAATGTTTTATAGATTTCACATTTTGTCCAATTTATCCCTAAGCATTTTGTATTTTATGCTATATTAAATGATATGATTAAAAACTTTTTAGTTTGAAATAATTTTAGACTTACAGAAGAGTTGTAAAGACAGTACAAAGAGCCCCTGTATATCCTTCATCCAGTTTCCTCTAATGCCTGTTTTTGTTCCAAGATCCAGGTCAGGATCCCACATCGCATTTAATTGTCATGTCTCCTTAGTCTTCTCCCATCTGTGACAATTTCTCAGGAATCTTTCCTTTCATGACCTCAACATTTTTGAACAATACTGGTCAGACATTCTGTAGAATGTCCCTCAATTTGGCTATTTCTGATATTTTCTTGTTATTAATCTGTAAGTATGAATTTTGGGGAAAAACACTACATGGGGCGGTCCCCTTCTCATCACATCATATTAGGTGTATGTGCATGCTAAGTCACTTCTGTTGTGTCCAACTCTTTGTGACCCCATGGACTGTAGCCCCCCAGGCTCCTCTGTCCATGGCATTCTCCAGGCAAGAATACTGGAGTGGGTTTCCATGTCCTTCTCCAGAGGATCTTCCTGACCCAGTGATCAAACCCTCATCTCTTATATCTCTTGCATTGGCAGGTAATTTCTTTACCACTAGCACCATCTGAAAAGCCCCTCGTATTAGGGATAACATGATATTGATATGGCTTGTTAATGGTGACGTTAACTCTGACTCCTTGGTTTAGGTTGTGTTTGCCAGGCTCTTCCATTATAGGGATACTGTTTTCCCTTTTCATACTCTATTAGAAGTGAGTCAGTAAGTCTGGCTGACAGTTAGGAGATGGAAATTAAGCTCTACTTCCTTCATGACCTGGATGGGAGACCTGGGGTCCATCCCTGGGTTGGGAATATCCTCTGGAGAAGGGAAAGGCTACCCACTCCAGTATTCTGGCCTGGAGAATTCCATGGACTGTATAGTCTATGGGGTTGCAAAGAGTCGGACACTACTGAGCGACTTTCACTTTCACGCACAGCAGAGTTTATTCTAGACTTTCCCTATTACTTATTTGTAATTTGTTTCTCTAACAGAGAGAAATAGAGCTCTTATTATCTATAGCATATTTATCTATTTGTTCAAACAGTGTACATATAAAACAGCCTCAGAATTACTAACCCATGCCTTGTAAAAAACAAATTCACCAACTAATATATAGTATTTATAAACAGCTCCTTTTGTCTCTCGCTTTACAGTGTCTAGTGAAAACACCATTGTATGAAGTTCCTTAGGTCAGGTCTTCTCTACTTCTTAAGTGTTATTATATCATGAATTTATAATATGAATTTATCCCTATTTCATATTTTATAGTTTTATTTTAAATGGAAAATCTTAAAACTTCTACTGTTTTAATGGTATATAAAAATACAGTTGATTTTTTTTGTATATTGATGTATTTTGCAACCTTGCTTAACTCAATAACTTTTTATAGTAGGGTTTTTCTGTATATTATTTAGGATTTTCTATAGAGATGATTCTGTAGCCTATGAATAAAGATAGTGTTGCTTCTTCCAAGCTATATGCTTTTTATTTCATTTTCTTGCTTTATTGCACTGGCTAGCTCTTCCAGTACAATGTAGAATAGAAGTGAGAATGGGCATTCTGGATATGTTTTGAAGGCAGAGCTAATGTGATTTCCTAAAGGATTAGTGTTTAGTGATTATTATGAATAAGGCTTTCTTCTGCTGGAGGAATAGTCAACGCCCACAGAAGGAGCCTGGGGCCTGAGCAGGGGTGGTGGGGATGGTTTGTGGGGGTGGGGGCAGGAATGGTCAGAGTGTTATCAAGAGACCCCTGCTTAGCAGAGGTGAGAGGTGGGTGAACAGGAGACTTTCCTATGCAGCTTCCTTCTTCCAGTTTGTGCTTAAATGTGAAGGGACTAAGAGGATTCCATGTAATTTTTTCTTTTTATTGAGGGAAGACAGGCTGAAGTTCATTTTGAGATTAACTCCCAAATAGGTCATTAAGCACTTTTCTGTCCCATAATCCCAGATTCCTAATTTGGGTGTCCATCCCAAAGCTGTTGAGTAAGCAGGATTCCTGGGATTGGAGTATGGAAATTTGGGTTGGAATCCTGGGTCTGTAAGTACCAGCTGTGATCCAAGGGGAGTCCCAGCCTCATCTGCCCATCTATGGGACCATGTTATGAAGCTCAGGGTGGTTGTGAGCACCACACCATCACCACCATCAACTGTAATAATAATGGCCACACCTATTGAAATTTAACTACATGCCAGGCTCTTTTCTAAGCACCTTATTTGTATCAGTTTGTCTTTCCAAGTATCCTTTGAGGTAGGTATTTTTCTTGTCTCCAAGTTGCTAATGAAGACGTTGTGGTCAAGTGGTGGAGCAGGATATGCGATTCCTGACCCCTTTCGGGGACTGTCTGTCTTGCTGGTGCTGCCTCCTCAGCTCAAACATTACCTCCTGCCAGAACTCTCCCCTGCTTTTCCTCCCTACTACCTGCTGTGACCAGCAGTGAGCCCCACTTCCCTGGGCTCCCCCACACCCATCAACCTGTGCTTTCCCAAATTAGGAACTATGTCTGGCTTATCCTCACACCCCAACATCTAGGGAGGGACTCAGCACCCACTGGGACATTGGAGAACAAATCTTTTGCCCTGAAAGCACGGCTCCGGAAGCAGCCTGCGTCACCATCTTGTAGATCCAGTTGCAGCTCTGGTCACACCTCTGGGGGTCACTAAGAAGAAGGCCTCCATCAATAAGGCTGTGACTCCAGATGAAGCCCGTGGCCTGAAGGCATCTTGGAGCCTGCTCCTCCTCCCTCTGCACCATGGCCAGGCAGCTCCAGGAAGTGTTGTGCATGACACACGCCCCCCACTCACCACCTCCCAGAGAAGGGATCATTGTGTCCGAAGGGTTAATGAGGGATGCGAGGAAGGGGCCCTTTAGCCATGATGCCCTCTGACCTTTCATAAATCAGAGGGGATGGGGGACAAGGGGGCTGCTTGGCAGGACTTGGTGGGGTGGGGGCTTAGAAGCAGCTGCGCGCGACGTTGACATTGTTCCCACCATTCTAAGTGCAACAAATCCCTCTATTGTGTTCCTGGTTTATCTGGTTCCTCTTGTTTATTAGCAGGGCTCCTTTGGCAGCGGTTCCAGCCCTGGGCGGGTGGAAAGAGTGCTGGCACGCACCATGGGGGGAGGGGGCTGCGAGGGGGCCTTCGTCAATGCCCGCATTGTCCCGACACTTTTTGTTTCTACTGTAATGACATGTTGGAAGAGAGAGAGGAGGGGAAAAAAAAAAAAAGATGCGAGTTGGGGAGGGAAGAGGAGGGCAGAAAAGAAAGAGGGAGCGAGGGCCCTGGTGTGGATTGATGTCTGGGCTTGGGCGGATGTGCGGGCAGCTGGGCGGCCGGTGGATGGAGCCAGGCCGGGATGCCTGGGGGGGCGGCGGCACAAGGGGCCATCCAGCCCCCCATCCCAGCCTCTGCCGCCTGGCACCAGGTCCCCCCACCATCCTCCAACCCCGCTGGGGCAGCTGTGGGGCCGTGTGAGTGGGGCAGGTGCCAGGGTCTGGGGTCCGCATCCTGACGTGCCCCTGCCTGGCTGTGCCACCCAAGGCGGGCTGCTCAGCCTCTCTGGTCTTTGTGTCCCAAGTTGACAAAATGAGGATGAGCGGAGGGCAAGGCTGCTCGGGCATTTTGAAAACGGTGGCACATGTCCTCCCAGTCCTGGCTGTGTATTTCTGAGCCTGGGGCGGAGCGGGGACTCACACTGGGACAGAGAGCCTGTCTGGGACGCAGTGACAGTGCCCGATGGCCAGCTTGGCGAGGTGGGCCTTGTCTCCTGTCTATGCCTGATCCAGACAGCGTAAAGGGCTGGTCAGAGGAGTTGAGCAGGGGAGGGTGGGGCTCTGGTCCCACCTGGTGGGGCTGGGTCTCTCCCTCCTGAGATGGTAGGATTCTAGAGGCCTTCCAGGTGTGGCCATCGGGGTTGGGAGGAAGCTCTTGAATGAGGCGTGAAGCCTCCTTGACATCTCGGGGCTGCGGGGCCCTCCACTTCCTGTAGGCCTCTTGTAGCACCAGCCAATAAGTCCCCCGCCTCTGTTGGCACGCCTCCAGTGACATGGCGCTCAGGCCTCCGCATGCGGCTCATTCTGTCCTTGCCCAGCCCAGAAGTTTGGGAAATGCTTTCTGAAATGTCTCCCTATAGTGTCTGCCTTTCACTTGCTGTCTATTCATTGGAACCATGAGGACCAAGTTAAGCCTCCGTGAGAATCGGTTTCCTCACCTGTGAAATGAGGATAGACCCCACCTCCTGCCATGTGGCAGACTGTCATGTGGCTCTCGTGGAAAGTTCTGCAGGTCTTCCTAGGCTTCAGCTAAGGTGTCCTGAACTTGGGAGAGGAAGGTGGGGCCAGTCCTCTGTGAACAGAGGCCGAGTTTTCTGAGAGGACTGGCTCAGGAGGAGGCCTCGGGCTTCAGTCAGGATCAGAGCCAGGCTGCAGTCAGGGTTAGCACTCAGTCTGGGGCCAGGGTCAAGGCTGAGGCTGTCACTGGGGTAAGAGTTCATTCTGGGAGAGGGTAAGGGCTCCATCTGGGGTCAAGATCAGAACTCAACCTTGGGCCAAGATAAGGGTTCACTGGGGTCAAGATCAGGGTCACTGTGCTTTGGAACAGCGCTCAGTTTATAGACAGTGAAATAGTTGATTTTGGAGTTAGAGTCATGGCTCAGTCTGCCATTAGGGCTCAGGCTGTGAGCTAGGAAAGTGTTTGTGTTGGGTGTGAGGATCAGGATCCAGACTGTGGCCAAGATCAAGGTTTTTAGCATTCATTTTTGGTTTAGGGTCTGGCCTCAGGTTGTGGTCAGAGTCAGGGTCAGGCCGTAGGCACAGGAGACCAGGGTCAAGTTTCAGGGTATCAGCCAGGTTTGATGGACAGTCTCTAACTGGAGTCAAGGCTCCATCTGTGGCTGGTTTGAGGTCAAGGCTCCGCTGTGATATGGGTCAGGACTTGGTTGGAGGCAGTGTTTTGACTACTAGGTGACATTCTTTGGGGTTGAACTCCTGAATATGCATTTTTTTTTTTTTTTTGTGGGAAGGAAAGAGCGCAAGGGCCCCGCGAGTACCCACGTGCCGTCATCTTCCCTCTGCCTGCCCCCCAGGGCCAGAGGGAAGGGACACGTGCGCGCACGGAGGTGACAGCCGCCACAGGCGCGCGCCACCAGCCCCCCGGCCCCGCTCGCCCCCCCTGGGAAAGGGGACGACGGGGCCGCCCTGCGGCGCCCCCAGACTCTCGTCCGCGCCACGCCTCTCTCCCCGTCCCCCGTCCCAGCCCGCGGGGCCAGGAGGGCCCGCGGCGGGGAAGCGGAGGAAGGCGCAGCACCCCGACCCCGCTCGCCCCCCCTGGGAAAGGGGACGACGGGGCCGTCCTGCGGCGCCCCCAGACTCTCGACCCCGAGGCCGGGAGGCGCCGTCAGGGGCGCCCCCCTTCTTCTCCCTCTCCTCGACCCGCTCCCCCCCATCCCCCAGCTCCGGGGAGGACGGCGGCCCCTCGACCGCCCCGGGGGAGAGGCAGAGCCCACGGAGGGAAAAGTGCGAGGGTGGCACGGACCACCACAACGCCCCGGCCCGCCGGCGGGCAGCCGGCCGGCCGGAGCGACAAACCCTTGTGTCGAGGGCTGACTTTCAATAGATCGCAGCGAGGGAGCTGCTCTGCTACGTACGAAACCCCGAGCATTTTTTTTTAATTTAATGTTTTTGGGGTTGCACAGCACAGTTTGTGGGATCTTAGTTCCCGGACCAGGGATCTAACCCACACTCCCTGCAGTAGAAGGGTGAAGTCTTAACCACGAGTCCACCAGGGAAGTCCCCTGTACATGCATGTTTTGCATCTTACTCCCTATGGCTCAGCTCACCAAGGTTTTCATGGCAAACTCCAATCTCCAGAAGCTGTCACCAGAGCTGGAGGCAACAGGGTGTGCCACGAGAGCCCAGCAGGGAGACACATCTCTCCATGCAACCCGGGGTGTGGTGCATGTGAGCAGAGGAGGCTGGGGGTCAGATACAGGGTCAGGGTCAAGATGGCCTGGGCACGTGAAATCCTGATTCACCAGGTGTGTGAGAACCAGGCTACCACCCTCAGGATTTCCAACAGATTCTTGGGGATGGTATCATGGTTGGGAAACCTGGCTGATGTGGAGAAGAATGGCCAGGGTGGGGTGGAGGTGAAAGAGGGTGGAACAGGAGAGAAAGAATGATTTCAAGGGCATCTGGCCCTTCTTTCTTGCTTGATGATTCGTGAATGCGTGTGTAGGCTTGTGTGTCTGTGTGTGGGCTGGGAAGGCTTTGATGGGGAAACACTTGTGCCTGTGAGCCTGAGTGTATGGATGTACCTGTGTCTGAAAGTGTGATGGTGACAACACACACGAGTTTGGGTGCACAAGTATGGCTGTGTGGGCTTCCCAGGTGGTGCTAGTGGTAAAGAACCCGTCTGCCAATGCGGGAGACATAAGAGACTCAGGTTCAATCCCTGGGTCAGGAAGATCCCTTGGAGGCAGGCATAGCAACCCACTCAATGTTATATTCTTGCCTGGAGCATCCCCATCGACAGAGGAGCCTGATGGGCTATAGTGCATGGGGTCACAAAGAGTCGGACATGACTGAAGCGACTTCAGTTCATTTCAGTTCAGTAACTTAGTCGTGTCCGACTCTTTGCGACCCCATGGACTGCAGCATGCCAGGCCTCCCTGTCCATCACCAACTCCCAGAGTTTACTCAAACTCATATCCATTGAGTCGGTGATGCCATCCAACCATCTCATCCTCTGTCGTCCCTTTCTCCTCCACCTTTGATCTTTCCCAGCATCAGGGTCTTTTCCAATGAGTCAGTTCTTCAAATCAGGTGGCCAAAGTATTGGAGTTTCAGTTTCAGCGTCAGTCCTTAGCACACACGTATGGCTGTGGGCGGCATCCACGAAGAGTCAGTTGACACTGTCCTCTACCCTCTCCACCCGCTCTGTCCCCAAGCTGCTGGTGCCCTTTCTTCAGCCCCCAGCCTCTGCATGCCCCAAGGGCCCTGGCCATCCCTCATGACTGGCATCTGAACCCTTGACAACCCATCAGCTGAGAGCCCGTGACCCACTGCCTGGTAGCAGGAGGTACTCTGGGCACAGCCCTCTCAGACACAGTCATGACCTTGCCAAGAACATCCTCAGGAGCTGGTGGGGGAGTGAGACTCAGGTCATGGTTATCACCCTGTGGACCACACAGCTCCCAGGTCACTCAGAAATAGCCTAAAAACTGGCACCATTTACAAGAGTCTGCCGAGTGAAATAGACCAGTCCAAGGCAGGCAGAGGGGGTGCTGTGGGAGGACAGGGTGGGCACAGAGTGGGGGCACCTGCTGAGCTCCGGCCATTGTCAGGGAGCAGGATGGCCTTCCCTTGCTATATGGATGTGGCCCACTACCATCAGGGCCTTTAAAAAAAATTATTTATTTATTTGACTGTGTCAGGTTGTGGCATGTGGGATCTAGTTAGCTGACCAGGGATTGAACCCAGGCCCCCTTCATTGGGAGTGCAGAGTCTTAGCCACTGGACCACCAGGGAAGTCCCTTCAGTGCCTTTTGAGAAGGTCGGGTGGTTCTGAAGGTTTCCTGCTTGCCCCTCCCCCTCCCCCACTGTTCTCTTGGTTCTGTTTTGCTGTCGATGTCCAGAGGCGGAACAAGTGGAAGATGGCCCGTGGATGTCTCTGCCCCCTCGTACTCTTGTTTTCTCCTTTTCTTAGCCCCTCTTTCCCACTACTTCCCCCATTCCTCTGGGGTCTCTTTCTGATCCGAAGATCATCTACACATTGACCTTCCTCGGGGTCAGGGTCCCTGTAGAGTGTTGTTGTCCGAAGGGACCCAAGTCCCACACCCGCACGTGTGGCTGAGCAAGAAGGCTGCTTGCGTGTGTCACTCCTACCCCTTCACTCAACTATTCACTGAGCCCCATCGTGTACCAGAAGTGCCAGGCCCCCGGCCAAGCATCCAGGGCACAGTGGAGGGTCCTCAGGGAGCCCACTGCCTCCTCGGGGGACTACAGCCAGCAAAGGGAAGGCCCACCTGGGGAGAGGCAACCTTGACCCTGATTCAGGTGTGTAGATAAGGAGGAGCTGGCCAGGCAGGGTGTGTGTGTTGTGGAGGAGAAGCCCAGAACTTGCTGATAAAGAGGGAACTGGGCTTGCCAAGCTCCTCCTCCTGGTTCGCTGGGAGGCACTCTGGGACAGTATGTTGTTGTTCAGTCGCTCAGCTGTGTCCGACTCTTTGCGACTGGAATAGTATAGTCTAAGAATTAGATCCAGGTGGGTTGAGTCTTGACTGACGTTTTCTAGCCTTGTAACCTTGAAGAATGAACCTGAGTCTCAGTTTCATTATCTATAGAAGGGCATAATGGCATCTGTCTCCTGGGATCGATGTCTCCTAGGAAAATTATAATCTCACCTCTTCCATCCTTTAAATGGGACCATGAGACTTCACTCCTCCAATGGTCCAAGCAGCTCTCTCTGATTAAAAAAAAAATTTTTTTTTAATATTATTTATTTGTTTGGCTGCGCCAGGTCTTAGTTGTGGCCCATGGGATCTTTTTTAGTTATGGCATTCAAACCGCTAGTTGTAGCATGTAGGATCTAGTTCCCTGACCAGGGATGGAACCTGAGCCCCCTGCTTTGACGGTGTAGAGTCTTAGCCACTGGGCCTCCAGGGATGTCCCTGATACTTTTGATTGTATATCCTTTTCAGTAAGAATGTAGGGGCACAGTGTCCCAAATTTGTACAAATACTCCTCACTATCAAAATCTGTTTGGGTCCCGAGTTTGCATGGCAAAAATCAGAAGCCAGGTTTGATTACTGAGGACATTATTGAAATACATATGGTTCCTGGGTTTGGGGTGTGAAAGATATCACAAAGAATTTTTCAGAATCTGTTCAGTTCCTGAGTCAGATCTAAAGGCATTGTTTGTTTATTTATTTACAAATTACGTACATATACTACTATAGAAAGTCTTCTGTGGTGGCTCAGTGGTAAAGAATCCACCTGCCAATGCAGGAGACCTGGGTTCATTCCCTGGGTCGGGAAGGTCCCCTGAAGAAGAAAATGGCAACCCACTCCAGTATTCTTGCCTGGAAGATCCCACAGACAGGAATCTGGCGGGCTATAGTCCACAGGCTCCCAGAGGGTCGGACAGAACTTAGCGACTAAACAACAACTACTATAGAAACATACACAAAGTAGAAGTTTCCAAAGAATAAGAGTAAACATATAAATGGAAAGAAATGCTAACCTTTCTGCACGCCACTGGGTCATTTTGGGTTTCCCTGAGGTGCCCTACCCCTCTCAGAAGATTCCTGGGCTGAAATGAGGGGTGTGGGGAGGGAAGGATGCATCCAGAGTGGTTACCCCAGAGGGTCAAGGGAACATAGTCAGCGAAGTCATTGGTCATCAACACACTTCACTGTGCATCGGAGCCATCCACATCCTGTGCTGGGCCGGAGGCGCCAAGGAAGAGACACGTCTGCCTGAAGGGAGTGGGTGATGTCCGTTCATCTTTTTCTATTATTCCTATCAGGTTACACAAAAAGAAAACTGTTTCCTTTTATTTAAAAAAAATTATTTATTTTTTTATTGAAATATAGTTGATTTACAACGTTGTGTTAGTTTTAGGTCAGCAAAGTGATTCAGATATATATATGCATATATACATATTCTTTTTCAGATTCTTTCCCCATATATGTTATTACAAAATATTGAGTATAGCTCCCTGTACTGTACAGTAGGTCCTTGTTATTATCTATTTTACATACAGTAGTGTATATCTGTTACTCCCAAATTCCTCATTTACCCCTCCCTCCCACCTTTCCCCTTTGGTAACCTTAAATTTGTTTTCTATTTCTGTGAGTCTGTTTCTATTTTGTAAACAAGTTCATTTGTATCATTTCCTTTAGATTCCACATATGGGTGGTATCATATGATACTTGTCTTTCTCTGTCTGACTTATTTCATCTAGTAATGATGAAATCTTAGTAATGATGATAATCTCCAGGTCCAATCATGTTGCTGCAAATGGCATTATTTCATTCTTTTTTATGGCTGAGTAATGTTCCATTGCCTACATATACCACATCTTCTTTACCCGTTCATCTGTCTATGGACATCTAGGTTGCTTCCACGTCTTGGCTACTGTAAATAGTGCTGCAATGAACATTGGGGTGCATGTATCTTTCTAACTTATGGTTTTCTCCAGATATAAACCCAGGAGCCAGATTGCAGTATTCTATTTTTACTTTTTTTTTTTTTTACTTTTTAAAGAAACCTCCATACTGTTACTCATAGTGGCTTCACCAACTTACATTTCCACCAACAGTGTAGAGGTGTTCCCTTTAAGAAAACTATTACTTAAAATCTAAAAAGAACTTCCTCGAAAAACTCTTTGCCTGGTGCTTTTTCCCCTCAGTGGTAAACTATACACGGCATAAAATTTACCATGCTAATCATTTTTAAGTATATTTAAGTACACTTTAAGTACATGAAGTACATGTATATTGTACAGCTATCACCACCACCCACCTCCAGAACTTTTCATCTTCTAAACAGAATCTCTGCCCATTAGACAATAATTTCCCATTCTCCACTCACCCCATAGCCCCTGATAACAATTGTTGTATTTTCTATCTCTATGAGTTTAACTATTCCATGTATCTTATATGAGTGGACTCTAATACTACTTTCCATTTTGGGCCTGACTTCTTTCACTTAGCCCCCCATCTTCAAAGTTCACCATGTTGTAGCATTTGAGAATTTCCTCTGTTTTTAAGACTGAATGATATTCCATCGTATGTATAGACCACATTTTGTTTATCCATTCATCTGTCAATGGACACTTTGGTTGTTTCCATCTTTTGACTATAGTGAACAATGCTGCTATGGACACAGGGGTACATATACCTATTTGAATTCCTGTTTTCAACTCCTGGTGCCTTTTACAGAGAGGATTCTTGGACAAGTTTTCCCATGATTCTGAGTCCAGGGACCACAGTTTTGTAAATTACGGCATGCCATGAGGATGGTCTCAGATGTATGTGGGAGCACAAGGCAAAGTTACAGGGATGCAGGAAGGCGGTGAAAGGGATGACTCGGGGGAGGACCAGCACTTGGCTGCTGAGTGACTAGGATTCTCCAGTCAGATCCCCGGGGGATGGCAAAGCTCAGAGTGTGGCAGGAGGGTGGCTGGAGGGACCAGAAAGGAAACCAGTGCACAGGGCAGGTGAATCGACCCGGCTGAAAAGTGGGAAGAGCAGGGCGGGGATCAGACCATGGAGGGTGTGGTCGACCCTTCCAAGAACCTGGGTTTCTCCTGGAGGGAAGAGGAAGCCGGGGAGTCTTGGATAAGCATGGAAGGGAGGCCTAGGTAAGACAGCTCCACCCAAGACTGCTGGTGCCTCCTTGAACCGGGGAGCCCTGGTGGAGAAGAGGCCTCAGCTCACAGCCAGTCTCTCCCTTCTTGGTGCCTCATGGCCTCTTGCTCACCCAAGGGGCCCGGTCTCCTTTCTGGTCCCTCCAGCCACCATGAGAGAATGTTTTCCAGCTGCTTGGCCACTTTGAGCATCTGACCTTTCAGTCTTAGCTCCGTTCCCTTCCCCAAGAAGCATCCTGGGTATGATCCTGTGTCCATACACACACACAAACGCACACACACTCTTGTTCCCGCTCTCACTCACGTGTGCACTTGCACACAACCACAGCCCCCCCCCACATGCACAACTCACCCTTTCACGTGCATGCGCACACTCACAACACCCCTCACTCCTATGCGCACGCGTGCACAGTCACACACACACTTGCACACTTGCACATCAACACACTCGTTCATACACACGCACATATGTGAGCACAACACTCTCTCACACACACAATCTCCCCTCCCCAACTTGCTCCCATCTCTCTCATTTCCAGACTCCTCAGGGGTGGCGTGGGGTGGGGCAGCAGAACTAACATTTTTTGAGAAACTCTGGGGTGTCAGTCACTGGGTTTGGCTCTTCCCCCATGTCCTCAGGGCAGTATTCCTGGGTGGTTACCATCCCTGCATCCCACAGATGCACAAACAGCTGGGGAGCTGGCAGTCTCACGGGAGCTGCTGGGCCCTAACTCTGCACCCTCATGCGCTTTTCATGGCCAGCTCAGGGTTTTTTCCTTCTGTCATAAACTCACTTTGTCTAGTTGGCAAGATCCCCAGCCCCAGGGTCAGAATCATGTTCTCTCCTCTGTGCCAATTACATGAGCTAGAACTCAGGAGATGCTCAATAAATTCTCTCTCTTTTTAAAAAAATTCTTTATTGGCTGTGCTGGGCCTCTGTGCTGCTGGGCTTTCCCTGGTTGTGACAGGCTGGGGCTACTCTTGGTTGTGTGCAATTTCTCTTTACGTTGGCTTTTCTTGTTGAGGAGCACAGGCTCCAAGATGCGCGGGCTCAATAGTTTCACAGGCTTAGTTGCACTGCATCATGTGGGATCTTCCTGGACTAGGGATCGAACCCGTGTCCCCTGAGTTGGCAGGTGGATTCTTAGCCACTAGACCACCAGGGAAGTCCTCAATAAGTTCTCTTAAATCAATGACTCCAAGGTGAAGTGGTGGTCTCAGGAGTCGCAGTTGTGCCCTTGTGCTGTCTCTGTTGCCTGGAATGTCCACCCATCCCAGCCTCAAAGTCATCTTTCAGGGCCTAGCCCTAGGGCCATTTCTGGGAGACTGCCCTGAAAATCCCATTCCTCCTTGTTCTCAGGGTTTGGTTTGGACCTTACCTCCGCACGGGACTCTTTCATGCTAGTTGTTTATTTACCCATTAGTCTCCCCTGGGGTGCCAGGAGCTCCTTGGGGACAGAGCTGTCTCTCATTCACCTTTGGGGGCCCGGATGCTCCCGGGGTCCACACAGAACTGACTCCTGAAGAATGTGCCTTGAGTGGGATATCAATGCGGGATCCCAAACCTTCTCCAAACGCGCATTTGGTTCAGATGAAGCGAGGTCTCCTGCCTGCTCCTGGGAAGGCTTTGCTGGAGGACTCCCGACTGGCGCCACTGTCTGAATCTCCCATCGCCCCACGCATGCTGCCTTCAGATGCACCAGGATGGGGAACAGGCGGGCTCTGTGGGTGCCCTTGGCCATCCTCCTGGGCACTGAAGCCCCAAGCGGGCAGCTTACGAGCAGAACCACCCAGTTTCTTTCTCTCTCTTTCATTCCTAGGGCAGCTGGCTTGGTTGATCTTGGGGACCTGGGGTTCCTTCCCTGAAGCCCCTTCTCTCCAGCACAGACAAGCAGTAGGTACAGATGCGAAAGCCCAGGGTCCTGGATCAGCCCTTTCTCTGCCACCTCCCCGGGCCTCAGTGTCTGTGTCTGTCTCTGTACCACTGAAGGGGGGAGGGTTCCCTGACCCTCGGGCCCTCCCCAGCTGTGTCCTCCTGCGACTGTGAGATTCTGAGAGCAGAGGCGGGAAGGAGTGATGGCCCCTCTCCCCACCACCTCTCCCTGTCCCTCAGGGTCACCCCAAAGACACCCCCTCCCCGACTCCCTGGAACTTCCCTGCAGCTGCAGGCCTGGTGAGACAATTGGGTGTTTTAGAGAAATACATTTTTGGGCTAATTTGCCATGCATAAGTGTTTCTCTTACCCTTTAAAGGCGGAGAACAAAGAGGCCTTTCTGCACCCGTGCAGGCTGCTAGGGAGGGGACCGCAGCTGTACCGGGCCGAGACCCTCCTCCCTCATCCCTTCGAGCGCCTCGCCACGCCGCCCACCGCCCCCCAGGAGAGAGCCTGGACTTTCCCAGCCTCCCCCAGTCCCCTGCCCCCACTGCCGCCACCGAGGCCCCTCTGGCCCTGCCCCGCCCCAGCCCCCACCCTCCCACCAGCTGCCCCAGGCAAGAGGGAAAGTGTGCGTGGGTGGGAGGATGGATGGGGAGGGGGCCCGGAGGAGAGAGAGCAGCTTTCCACGTGGCTCGCTGGGGTGGTGAGGGCCTGGCGGTGTGTGTCAGAGTTCCTGCGGCTTGGGCCCTGTGGTCACAGGGTGCGTGATGGGGTCCATCATCCGTGAATCGCCAGCGTATAGGGGGATGCAGCAGTCACCGCCTTTGTTCACTTGTTCATTTGTTCATTCATTCATTCAGTAGCAACTGATTGCTACCGAATCCCCGCCGCGGCGCAGGCAGATCTCGGGCGTTCCTGTCTGGGAGGGATAGAGAGACCCCAGTGACTACCGTGAAGCAGGTTAAGTTTACATGCTGTCTGGAGGAGGTGAGCCGATGGGCGGGGGGCTTCACGAACAAAGGTGCAGAGGCTTGAAAAGCAGGCACATCGTCCTGCATGAGGCTGGGACCTCGTGCATAAGGGGGCACAAAGGACGAAGAGCAGCCCCCTGCCGTGTGCTGGTGGTGATGGTCCTGGAGCTGGTGGGTTCTGCGGCATGACCCTCCCCACTCTGGACCACTGTTCCTCATCACCAAGGCCTTCGGCCCTTGGATTTCAGGATCACCTTTGCTCAGGCCACTCCTCCACCTGAAACTCCCTCTTCTCACTCTCTTCTGAGGCCCCACCTCTCCTCCTGGCCCCCTGACCCTCTGCCATCAAGGCTGGCACCTCAACTGACCCGGCTGTCTCCCCGGCACACGCAGAGCCAGATGCCCCTGTGTTCACAGGGAGGCCCGGGAGCTGCTCTCTCCCGGTCTGCGCCCTCCCCACCTTCAGGAGGTCACAGCAGGCAGGACCGTGCGTGTCTTCGCAGCACCCCACACAGGGGCTGTGCTCAGGAGAGGAGCAAGGAGGGCCGCCCACCCCTTCACCCCCCCCACTTCTAGCAGCATCACTAATATTTCCTGAGCACTTACTGCTCGCCAGACACCCGATGTGGACACATCTGTGAACTCGTTCAGCCGTGACAACTTAATAAGGCAGGAGCTGTGAGCTAGCACTGTTCACAGATGGGGAAACTGAGATCCGGAGAGGTTTAGGATTTAGCTGAAGATCATGCAGCTCCTGGGAGAGGAGACATCAGAGTCTGGGCTGCAAATTATCACGTCTGCATCACCCGAGAGCCACTGCTCCCTAGAGCTTTCTGGACTGACAGGCCCACACTGCCTTTTCCCTTCATGTCCGACTCCATCCCTGGGCCCTGAGTCTGTACCAGGCGCCTGTGAGAGATGGTGAGACTCTGAGTCCTGCTGCAGGGGGTTGCCTCAAAAAAGCTGTGAGTGGCTTGGTGACTTAGACAAAGAGTCAGGACCAGGATGGGTGGGGGTGGGGGGCGGTGGCTGCACAAGGCTGCCTGGGGGCAGAGACAGCCTTTGGTCCTTGGATTTCAGGACCAACAAGGGATTCAGAGCCCCTTCTAACACTCCCATCAGGTCCCCTCTCGGTCAACATGCCCGATGGCACGAGTGACACCTCTCCAAACACCGGCACAGGGAGACAGATCTGCAGCTTCACAACTCTCCTGAGTGCATCTGTGTGTGTGCACGTGCACGCGTGTGCTCTTGCATCTGCCTCTGGGTGTGCTCAGGAGGTGAGGACAGGGCAGAGAGTGAGAGGGGACAGTAGCTTCACAGCCACCTGAGTCCTCTGCGTGGGGTGGGGAGGGAAGGGCTGCCATCTACCTGCCCCCCCAACACTACTGTACACACACCCCCCATGAAAGTCGGAGCAAAACAGGCAGAGATTGGGATGTGGCTGTTAGCCCCCGGGGCTCAAGGGAGAGCTAGGCTGTGAGGGGCCGGCTGCTCTGGGCGAGTCTGAACAGGGATGTTGAGGCTTGCCAAAGGGCCCTGCAAGTCCCGGCTGCTCCCTCACGGTCCATTGACAGGTACTTATGGATGCTGCCCCTCTGGCCTGTGGATGCGCGAGACCTCTGCTCTTTCCGAGGAACCTCTAGTCAGAGGGAAACAGCACCCGGAAAAATGGAGTCCAGGGGTCTCAGGCCCGAGCAGTGCATCTGCTGTGGGGTGTTTGGGGGAGAGGTGAAGGCAGGTGGGGAAGGGGTGTCACCCACTGGGGAGTTAGAGAAGGAGACTAGAAGGGGAGAGACTCATGGGGAGGGGTGCATAGTCTCAGAGTCCTAGAATGTGAGAGGTGGGTTCTTGGCGATTAACCTCGTTCAAGTTGAATTCATACTGGGGGCAGGGGAGCAGAGGCCTGGGGGAGAAGAGGTGATTTGCCCAAAATAGTGATGGAGTCAATCCAGTGTGCAGTTCCTAGACTTCCTTGGTGTTCCAGTGGTTAGGCCTTCACGCTTCCATTGCCAGGGGCACGGGTTTGATCCTTGGTGGGAAGATCCTGCATGCTGCTCAGTGGGGCCAAAAAATCTCCCAAGCAGACCCTGGGTCTGCAGAGCACCGGGCTGAGGACTCAGCCTTAAATAAAGCCTGAAAGTGTTAGTTGTTCAGCTGTGTCCGACTCTTTGCAACCCCATGGACTGCAGTCCGCCAGGCTTCTCTTCCCATGGGGTTTCCCAGACAAGTATACTGGAGTGGCTTGCCATTCCCTTCTCTAAGGGATCTTCCCAACCCAGGGATCAGACCTGCATCTCCTGCATTGCAGGCAGATTCTTTACCATCTGGGCCACCTAAGGCCTATCCTGCTTCAACTGGCTGTGGTCTAGTGGATGATGGACACACAGACAGAGAAGCACTGCCCAGCGTCGTGGGTGCAGTCATAACAGCAAAGGGGCGAGGGGGTAATGGAGGACCATGATCTGGGCAAGACCTCTTGGCAGAGGTAGCACGTGAGTTGGGCTTTGAAGGATGAAGAGGAGTTCAAAAGGCTGAACACGGAACGAAGGGATTCGTTTCCAGGTAACCTGGGTGGTTTCAGTTGATTCCTGCTTTTGCCGCCCCTGAGGGCAGCTATCAGTCTGCCTTCCATTAACACCCCATCTCCCTGGAGACCACAAGACGGCTGGGATTGGCAGGAGGATTTTGGTGTGTTTCCGTCCTGAGGCAGGGGAATGGATTCAGGGTTTCCCAGAGCCCCAGGCTCTGCCAAGACCCCAGTTCAGTCCTGGACATAGAGGCTTCAATTCACCCCTTTCTATTTAGTCAAGGAATATTTACTGGCCACCAATTAAGAATAAACCTGATGGAGCAGGGAAGATTTCAAGAGGCAGAGATGAGGGACGTGTATTCCAGGAGTGGGGAATGGCATAAGCAAAGGCCTGTTCAGGAAGAATCGCCTTTTTTTTCTGCCACTGGAGCATGGGGGCAGGAAGGGAGCAGTCCAAGATGCAGCAGGAAAGACTGGCTGATGCTGGGACTGGAGAGCCCTGTGGTGAGCAGGAGATGCCACTGGATTTAGCACAAGAGCCCAAGCCTGGGCTGGGTGCTTGGGAGAACCCAGAAACCTCCGGGGGAGTCAGGAGGCGGGACTCCTGGGCAGTGGTATGCTGGTAAGTGCTTAACAACCAGCTCTGTCAGGGAGGGGGTGGCTATAGCGGGGTGGACTGCCAATGTTCACATTGTAAAACTCTCACTGGGGCCAATTTCAAGCTTCCAAGGTGACATAACAGGCTTGGAAAATTCCAGAAGATTTAGCAATTGGCTCTCACGAGCTGACACCATCACGTGACTGCACCCTGAGTTATAAGCTGTCCTTATAGGTTCTGGCGCTCAGTCCTCCCTGGTTCACTACCAGGGTGACTGCAGAGGGGGCCCCAGGGATGGAGAAGTGTGGAGAGCGACCTGGTTTGTCCAGACCTCAGAGGGCTCTTCCAGGGTCTGAGACCCAAGGCCCTGCGGGTTTGAGCCTTAGCTCAGCTGCTCACGTGCTGAGTGGTTCAGGCCAACCTCTGCCTCCATGGGGCTGACTCATTTTTTGTGGGATCACTCCTGGGATGAGAAAATGGTGCCGTGGAGAAGAGGGGAAAGGGCAGGACTGAGCTGTGAAGCCCTGGGATCAGGGGAGAGGGGACAGGCCACACCCCCACCCCTCCACCCCCGGCTCATTCATCTGACAAATCACTGGCAAAGGGTGGGGTAGGTAAGTGGGGCCTTGTAAAATGAGGGGCCTGGGGACAGGGTGGGATCAGGGTAGGAGGCCTGGGTGAGAGGTATGAAGGTGGGCTACAGACCAACACCTTAAGCCCTCTTGATGGATGGATAGTCTTCCGGGCCTTGATACATGTTGATTCCTCTGCCCCATGTCACCCCTCCCTCTTTGTCATTTGGAAAACTCTCACTCATCCATCAGGCCTCAGTTCCAGAATACTGCATCCAAGAAGCAGGCCTTAAGGGTGCTAGTTGGGGCAGCATCAGACCCATAAGGCCCTGGACCAGCCACTTAGTTTTATCCGTGAAATGGGAACAACATGTCTGCATAGCTTGTGGGACGGTTGCTAGGATTACAGGAGAGGCACTTTGGGCAGGGGCCCCACTTCTGATAACCCTGCTATGACTATTCCTTGGTTACTCCCCCTTCCCTCACACCCCCTGCATCCCCACATTGCCTCATCAATCAGGTTGCAGTAATGCCCATGTCTGTCTCTCCCAGGGGACAATGACTCTGGTCTCAGTCTCCCAAGGTGAGGACTGGGTCTGACTTGCCTCCGGGACTGACCAGGTCCCCAGACTCAGTCAGTCGTGACATCGACCCCTGCGGTGTCCCGGCCAAGTGGCTGCTCCTCCCAGAGCCTCCGTCTCCTCACGTGTGACCTGGATGGTCTCTGAGGCTGCTTCCAGCCCCAAATGCTGTGCGTCTCTGTCCCAGACCCAAGTCACCATCCTGCCCCCAAACCAGCGCCCCCCTCCCCGCCCTGCTTCCCCGCCCCCATCAATGGCCCCACTGTTCTCCAGTGACCCGGGCGTGAAACTTCAGAGTCATTTTTGACTCATCCGCCCCTTTATCCCCCCGCAGCTAATCATCAACCACGACAGTTTTTCCTTCAAAACGCGGCTCACATCCGTTGTCCCCTCCCTGGTAGTCTAGTCCCCTCTGTCTGAAGTCTGGATGATTCTGTCCACTTTGTAACAGGCCACTGTCCCCTCACCTTCCATCACGCCCAGCAGAGCTCCGGAAATACCACCAGTACGCTCCTCCTAGAAGCGCGCCCCTGTGACCCGTCAGGGGATGAGCTGACCTTGACTCAGTCGGCAGGGAGCCAGATTCTCCCTCAGGCTGAGTGGGCACAGGGGAGACTGGGGGGTCATGGTCTTGGGAGTAGAGGGAGCCCTGAGTGGAGGCTGGAGATGCACGTAGTAAACTTTGACCCCTCCCTGTCCTCTCCTGAACAGGTCACCTCCTGACCAGCTCTCCTGGCACTCATGCACACGTGCACACACACATCGGCTCACTCACACCTGTTGACGCTGTTAGGCCCAGCGCTGAGCGTGGGGCAGGGACTCCAGGGTGGTAAAGACAGGCCCCACCCGCACGGAGCTCACCCACTTGCTGGGATGCTAAGATGGCTAACGCCACACCTGACGTGTTCATCCTGTACCAGGGGAAGTGGGTGCCGCTCGACCCCCTGGAGTCAGGACGCTTCCAAGAGCAGGGACCGTTGAGCTGGGTCTTGGAGGACGAGGAGGACTTCTGCTGAGGAAAGACCGTGTCCGACGGGGCGAGCACCCTGTCTGTGGAGGGGACAGAGGCGTTTGGGAGTGGCTGGTGCTGAGAGGGACCGGGTGGGCCAGGGCCGGGCTCTTCTCTGTTCAGGGGTAAGCAACTGCAGGGACCCCTTATCATCACCTGTAATTCATGTCCCCCTGCATGGAGCTGACTCCCAAGCCGGGGAGGCAAGTCCTCTCTGTAAAATATCAAAGTGACCATCCATGGGCCTGGCCCTTTATAGCTCACACAGTACTGTCCTTCTCTAGGCCCAGGTCTCTCTCTCCAGCCCGTGAGGTGGGTCTGGGCAGGCCTTGTTACTCCCATTTGACAGATGAGACCACTGAGGCCCACAGCTGGTAAGGACTTGCCCAGGTGACCAACTTCTCCAGGTCAGAGTCAGGCCTGGGATTTCCTTGGCCCTGGATCCCAGAGTCTAGAGGTAGTTGGGAGAGAGGGAGAGAGGGAGGGAGGGGGCTCAAGTTCAGTGCCCCTCCCCCTCCTGGGGAGGGCTAGCCTCTGCGGGACTAGATGGGCAGACAGGCCCGAATGCTGGGAGCCCCGGGGCCAAGGATCGTGCCCACTGGGCCTTGCCAGGGCAAACCTTGCTGGGCTGGCTGGCCTCTCGGGTTGAGCCCCATTCCAGGGTGCGCTGGGGGGCAGGGGCCTGGCCCAAGGGAGCGCGAGGGACTGGGGTGGCGGATTTGTGTTTCCACTTGATTTCCTCAGTTGTTTTCTAAGAGCGGTGGCAGGATCCCCAGGGGCGGGGCGGGGGCGGAGAGGCCACCGGAAGGCGCCACGGCCCGCGGCCCGCCCCCCATGTGACTCCGCTGGCTGACGACAGTGCCGCGTGGAAGGGCCTCGAGGCTTCCGCCCTGGCGAGGGTGTGACGTGGGCCCGGGCACCGCGCCCGCGCTGGGTGACTTCCCGCGTGACCCGCAGCGTCTCCAGTGCTCTTTCCACTCAGCCTGCGAGTGCCCGCGACCGCCGCCTGACCCCTGCTCCCAGCACCAGCCTAGGGCCGGGCACCGGGGACCCCAGATCTCCCAGTTCTCCTCCTCCTCCTGTGGCCAGCTCCCCCTCTTCCTGCTGCCTTGCCAAGGGCCATCGGCCCCCTGCCACCTGGGCTCTGGCCCCGTTGGTTGTCTTCCCTGCCTTCCAGGGCTGCCATGGTCCCTGGCCTCAGGCCCAGTTTCTCCCCTTTCACTCACCCCTACATCCTGGGCCTCTCTGCACCTTCTCAGACCGGTTGTGGGAGCACTGGGGTCAGCCACTCCCGGCTTCAGGACCTGCCCCGCCACCTCCCGGCGGCCTGGTAGCACTTGAATTTCAGCCCTTCTCTGGATCCAAGGAGAAAAAGGTGCCCAGCACAGGGTGGGGTGGGGGAGGTAACATAAGAGTTCACAGGTGCCAGGCCTCTCGCAGCGTTAGGATCCCAGCTCCGACACCAGTCGTTCACCCCTGAGCCATGAGGGTATCTCTCTCAGCCCAAGTTTTCTCCTCTGCAAAATGGATATAATAATCGTTCCTTCCCATTGGGACAGCAAGAACTACTTCCAGGGGAGGGATTCTCAACCTGGCTTGGGGCTCAGGGAGGACTTCCCAGAGGGAGTCTTTTTGCCATATATCTCTCAACAGCCAGCAAAGACATGCGGAGCGTGCTCCACAGGAAGAGTAAGATTCCAGCAGAGGCTGGAGATGGAAATCAGGCGCTTTAAGCTCAAGGCTGGAAGGGGTGGAGGTGAATCTCCAAGCTCTGGCTTAGGAGGCTCTGGGCTTCCCAGGATCCCAACCCCAGCCTCCCCACGCCACCTTGCTAACAAGGGCTCTGCCCTTCTCTTTTCTGTTCTCCCTGCTGGTTCCCTTCTCTGTGCCTTTACTTGTGCTAGCCCATCTGCTACAAGCCCTCCCCCGCCTCCTGGCCTGCGCAAACCCTCCCATCCCCCATGATACGTACAACTTGCTTCCTCCAGGAAGCCCTCCCTGCTCCATGCCATGGCCCTCCCCCCTTCCTCCCCTGTTCCGTCTCTCTCCTGCCCCTGTTTTCCCTCTCTCCTCTGCAGCCCTGCCTGTTGCACGATCGACTGTGTTAGATCATTCTGTCAGGGATGCATAAGCCTGGAAGCCAGCAGGAACCCAGTATAAAGCCCTGACGGCTCCCTGCATGCCCAGCTTCCCACTCATCTGATCCTCGTCACCACCCTCTGGGACCAGAGAGGAGGTGGCCCGTTTGACAAATGAAGATGCAGAGGCTTGAGAGGCCAGGCTGCTCACAGCCAGTCGGGGTGGGGGTGGGGGGAAGTGAGGATCACAAGGGGCCTCTCTCTCACCCTTCCAGGGTGCCTGCCAGGGCTGGGGTGCTTCCTGTTAGGTTGGAACGCCCAAGTCTGTCCTGCTTCATCTTCCTGAGCCTCACAGCCTCCCTGTCCTACCCACTGATGGTTCAGACGGTGAAGAATCTGCCTGCAATGCAGAAGACCTGGGTTCGATCCCTAGGTCGGGAAGATTTCCTGGAGAAGGAAATGACAACCCACTCCAGTATTCTTGCCTGGAGAATCGCATGGACAGAGGAGCCTGGTGGGCTACAGTCCATGGGGTCACAAAGAGCTGGACACAACTGAGCGACTAACACTTTCACTCCTACCCACTGGCCCCTCTGCCATCTGAAGCCCCTCGATACTGTCACTACTTTCCGTAGCATCTGCCCTGCTCTAGCACGCAGCTCCGGGCCTTAGAGGGGGCGGAGCTGAGGCCCCACAGGTGTGTCGGGAACACAAAGAGAAGGGGCTGGCATTAGGGGTCAGCAGGTACTGCCCCTTCCAGCTGGTGACCAAGGCCATCACTCACCTCTCAGAGCCTGTCTCTGCCCCCTGAGGGCTAAGTTGTACTCAGCAGACCTTCGAGGCCGATGCGGTGTTACAGATGAGGAAACTGAGGCTCTGGAAGGCCAGGGACCTGCCTGAGGTGGGAGGCAGGGCACTGAGCCCCTGCGTTTCTGGGCTGTTTTCTGATGTCACAACCCAGTGGGGCTGGAGGAGGAGGGTCCTGAGAGCCCTTTGTGAAGCTTGAAAATCTGCCCAGGCTTCATCCTTTAGCCAGGGGTCCACAAGCAAGGCTTGTCCTTTAGTGGGTCCCCTTTGGGTGCCTGGGACCCCTCCAACTGTGAACCGCCCTACCCCCACAGGGCAGCCTTGCTCTCTTTAGGGTCCTGCCTGGCCCAAAGACCAAACACCCCATTCTTAGCAGGTGCTGGGCCAACATTTACTCGGAGAATGGTTGCACCTACAATGGGAGGGTGGGGGCAAGCTGGGGAGCAGGAGTGCTAGGGAGGGGAGCACACAGGGGTTGGGGGCTATGACAAAAGTCCTGTTAGGTCTCCAGCTCTCACCCTTGACCCCTGCAGTTTATTCCCCACAAGACAGCCAAACAGTCCTTGTTGAAATGGAATTCTGACCACACAAACCTTGCTCCAAGCTCCTGCAGGCACCCACGCGCCTGGGCTCCTCCACCCTTCCCCATGACCTGACCCCCTGATGTCTCTGCTGCAGCCACTCTGACCTCCTGGCTCTTCCCAGACTCCCCAGGACAGTCCCCCTCAGGACTGTTGCACACACTGTGCCCACTGCCTGGAAATTCTCTGCCCAAATGTTCCCCCTCTCTCCATTCAGATCTTTGTGAAAGAGCAGAGCCTTGCGGGGGCCTCTGCCGACCACCATTGCTAAAGTTACCCCTCTTGTCACTCTCTTTGCCCAGATTCGTCACCATCAAGCTTGTGGCCACCTGCCATTAGTTTGTGTCTTTGCTTTTTTATTGCCCGCTCCCTGGGGGCAGGGTGGTCTCTTTGGTCCACTGCTGAGTCCCAGAGCTAAGACAGAGCTGGGCAGACGGCTCCGCCTGTATTTCTGGAAGGAAGGATGGAAGGAAGGAAGGACCTCTTTCTTCTGCTTATTCACGGGGTGCCTCCTCATTGTGGCCCTGTGTTAGTTGCTTTTAGAACAAGTGGCGTCGGCAGACAGGGTCACAGCTCACTCCCGCCAGGCTGGCCCCGAAGTGCGTGTGAGGGGCCCAAAACACAGCAGCTGCTTCTTCAGGTATCCTTCCCCTTCCTACCAGAGGTGGTCTCTAGGAGCCTGAGAACCAGGGCTGGTGGGTAGAGGCTGCACAGGGATGAAAGAGATTTAATGAAGTTTCAGGAAAAACTTTAACAGCAAAACTGTGCAAAGATGGAAGGGACTTCCTGAGGAGCAACTCTGCCGCCTGTCAGCCAAGAGAGGCTTGTGGAGGCCGTGGGGCCCCGGAACCAGGGTCAGTCCTAGGACCTGCAGTTGTAGAGTCTGGACTCGGAGTTGGGGGTCAGGGGGGCGCCCTCGGGGTGGGCCAGGCCCTGGAGCTGGGAGCCGGCGGAGGTCACACGTCTGGCCAGGCCCAGGCAGCAGAAGCCATGGCTCCAGTCCCCTGTCCGAAGGCTGCTGGGCCGCGGCCAAGCGGCCATGTTGGGGCTCTGGATCCTCCGACCGCAGACCAGGCCTGGGAGACAGGAAATCACGGGCTCCGGGCCCGAAAGGCCCCCAGTGGGCGCTCGCTCCCTCCCGCCTCCCACGGTGGCCTCAGGCCCCTGTGCCCCGCGCCCATGGGGTTAACTCTCTCTCGGTCTCTCTCTGCTCCAAGTTGTTTTCCAAGCGAGGCAGAGAATGGTTCTCTTGTTACCAACATGGCTTCTGGGCATTGGGTAATGCGCTCCTCTTCTCCCGGCCGCTCCACAAAGGGACCTTTTGTTCGCCTCCCTGCCCCTCTCCCTGGCTCTTCCCGGCCCCCCACCCATCCACCCACCCACCCCACTCCCTCCTGACCACGCCTCCCGCCCCATGCTGCACCCCCGGGGCCACCAGGAGTGACCGTGGCCTGGCCATGGTGCCCTCCGTCCCCTGGCGCCCTGCGAGCGGGCGCGGGGCCTGGTGGCCACGGCGGCCATATTGTGGGCGGCCATGCGGCTTCGGGGAGGCCGCCAGGGGCAGGATGTGGGGTGGCTGGGGTGCGATGTAATATCCTGTGGTGCGCGTCCGGTCCCCAGAGAGGGGGACCCTCCGCCCTCCACCCCAGGCCACCTTCCTGCGCTGAGACAAGTCGCCTTCTCATGGACCATCCCACTTCATAAGCACAGCAACCTCGGGATGGGAGTGACGGCCCATCTTTTGGAGGTGGAGACTGAGGCTCCACAGGTGAGTGTCCCAACCAGGTGCTCAGCTGGACCCAGCTATGTGCCCCGCTTCCCAAAACCTCTTTGAGAAAGAGCCCGCATGTCCGGAAATATTGAGATGGGTGTGGGCCTCCAGAGAATGCCTAGAACCAAGTTTCCTGGAATTTTTTTTTTTTAAAATGAAACAGAATGTGTCTGAGATGGGAGTGTCAGGAAGCCAGTCGGTACTGGAGAGCCTACCTTCAGGGAACACAGTCTCTGTCTCCTCCTGACAGCCCCGCAAGGCAGGCTGGGATGAGCTGAAGTTGCTATTTTTCAGATGAGGAAACAGACACAGAGAGGCTGCCCAGCCAGGACTTGGGGCTCACCCAGGTGATTCCAGCCCTGGTCATCTCTCTCCAGGGCTGCAATCCACCCACCCCTTGAGAGTGGGTGGAGGCTTGCGGGGGGATCCCGACAGCCCTGGTCCTCTTGTCTGGAATCACAGAAGCCAGAACCCTGGGGAGATTCTGCTCAGATGCTCCATTCAACAATTCTTCCATTTCACGCTGTCCCAGCATTTATAGTGACATGAAACAGAGGAAAGTGACTCCACATGGAGCATGCATACGGTGCCAGCAGTGTGCCCTCAGACGTAACCTCGGGGCTGGGCTGGGGCCTCTGGGTCATGATGAGACTGGTAAAATCAGTTGACTTGGTGATGGATGGGGCATGACGGAGGCCCCCAGGTTTGCCCTCCAGAAACCACAATCCAGGAGGAGAGACAAATCAGTAAAGAGCCAGCATGCTGGAGACAGCCGGCCTGGGAACTCATCACCAGGCTGGAAGGTTGGGGATGGAAGGCTTCCTGGAGAAGGTGACCGTGCACGGAGCCTCAACAGGTGAATAAAAGTTCACCAGGCATAGAAATTGAGGGAGAAGGTGGGAAAGGAGCTGGTGTTGGGGGTGAGTCTGGGAAGAAGGTGAGTGGTGGGTGTCGGGGTGGGGAGGCCCCACCAGGCCGGAGCGCTGGATCAGGGTTGGGGCAGGAACAGTGGGAGAGCTAGATAGAAGGGAGGGGCAGTGCAGGCTGCAGAGGGCAGGCAGGAAGTGCTCCTGAAGACCCAGGTGCCCTGATAAGGTACAAGGACTGCATCCTGAGGGCAGTGGGGTGGTCACTGAAGGATTTTACAGGGGTCCAATTTGTGTTCTAGGAAGATCTCATAGGCTGGGTCTATGCTGGGTTTACTACTGTTTTCCCAGCACCCAGCTCAGTAATGGGCTTCCCAGGTGGTGCTAATGGTAAAGAACCCATCTGCCAATGTAGGAGACGTAAGAGACGCAGGTTCGATCCCTGGGTTGGGAAGATCCCCTGGAGGAGGGCATGGCAACCCACTCCAGTATTCTTGTCTGGAGAGTCCCATGGACAGAGGAGCCTGGAGGGCTACAGTCCATAGGGTAGTAAAAAGTCGGACACGACTGAAGTGGCTTAGCAAGGACTCAGATCAGTAACTGGCCCACAGTAGGGTCTCAATAAATGTTTTCCATCAATACATGATTACCAACATGATTTCCACTGGAGGCAGTGGTTGACTCCAGCTTTAGGACCTTGGGCCTCAGTTTCCTTATTTGTAAAATGAGGGTAACAGCATCTGTCTCCTGGGAATGTTGTGATGGTTAAAGAAAGCAGCTCATGCAAGGGCTTCCTCAGTGTCTGGCACGTGGTCAGCCTGCCATGACCAGCACAGGAGGTGCTGTGGGCAAGATGCAGGTGGGGACAGGGGTCAGGAGCAGTGGGGTCACCTAGGTGAGAGAGTAATAGTAACAGCAACAATAATGTTTATCAAGGACTTAAGCTTTTCATGTATTTTATTCATATAGTCCTCAAGACAAGCGAATAACGAAAGCATTCTCTTATAGGACATTTTTATTTTATCATCTACCGAGGGACACGGAGGCCTGGCGTGCTGCAATCTACAGGGTCACAAAGAGTGAGACACAGCTTGGCAACTGAACAACAACAATTTTATTGTCCAGGAATCTGATGCTCAGCAGGCGAGGTGACTTGCCTGGGGCTTCTCGGCCAGTGAGTGATAGACAGAACTGCATTGGACACCAAAGCCCAGCATTGGACATCAGAGCCCAGCTCGTGACCACTAAACTGGTGATGGAGGCAGGTTGGGGTGACCGCCAGGGGAGGGAGAGTGGGGACGTCAGACTGATGGACCAGGTGGTGGGGGTCGGGGGGCAGGCATGGGGGAGGGGGCCCCTCGTGTCTGGTCTGGATGGTCAGGTGGACGGTCATTCCATTTCCTGAGTGAGGGACACAGTATGGGAAGGCCAGGCGGGCTTGGGGAGGCAGGAAACGCTGAGTCTGAGAGGCTTTCGGGGTGTCTGGGTGGAGATGCCAGGGAGGTCTGGTGTCTAGGCTGGGGGTCTGGATGAGGGTGAAATGAGCTCATAGGGCAAGTGGAAGGCATGTGGGCGGGCGGAGGAGCCCAGGCCCTGGAGATGATGTCGACAGTAGACTTAATATAGCATTTAGTCTACACCAGACATGATCCTAAGTCCAGGTGTTATTTAAATTCTCTCACCAAACCCTGTGAGGAGGAACCATTACCAGCCCTGTTTTATAGAGGGGGAACAGGCAAGAATTCAGTCTAGACTGTCCAGAGCAGGTACATCTGTAGAGACAGAAAGTAGACTATGGTTACCTAGGGCTAGGGAATTGAAAAATGATGGCTGAAGGGTACAGGGTTTATTTCTGGGGGGTGATGAAAATGTTCTGAAATGATTATACTGATGATGGTTGTACAACTCTATAAATACACTAAAAAACGTTGAATTGTGTACTTTAAATATGTGAATTATACAGTACATGAATTACATGTTAATAAAGCGGGCTTCCTTGGTGGCTCAGTCGGTAAAGAATCCGCCTGCAATGCAGGAGACCTAGGTTCGATTCCGGGGTTGGGAAGATCCCCTGGAGAAGGAAATGGCAACCGACCCCAGTATGCTTGCCTGGGACATCCCAGGGACAGAGGAGCCTGGAGGGCTACAGTCCATGGGGCCGCAAGAGTCGGACACGGCTGAGCAACTAAACCACCACCAAAGCTGAGAGAACTGGCTGAATAGCACAGAGACCTCAGCTTGGTGTGGGAGGGAGGCTCAAGAGGGAGGGGATATATGTATACATAGAGCTGATTCACTTTGTTATGAAGCAGAAACTCACATAACACTGCAAAGCAATTATACTCCAAAAGGAAAATCCGGTGACATACAAAAAAAAAGTTGAGAGAGAAAAAGGCACTCAGCAGTAGGGGGAGGCAGGGCTTGGAGGGGCAGGGGAGCTTTGGGAGCTAGAAGGAGGACAGAGGTGCTGGGAAGTCCGGGCATGGGGCAGAGGCAGTTAGGGTGAGAAGCTGGGGAAGGATGCCATCTGCAGCACTGATTTGCTCCCAGCTGGTCCGGGGGTGACACCTGGACATTCCCTGGTGTTAGTCAGTCCAGGTTCCCAGGTGACCTGGTCCACACTGGCGGGGGACCCAGCCCTGCGGGTGGACAGGCCCTTCTGGGAGCGGAGATCCCATAGGAGCACGGCATCCTTTTAGACCTGGACATCCAGGCCCCTAGATGGAGATTTCTCCACCTTAGGAAGCAGCTGATCTTCCACCAGCAGTTTTTGGAGGCTTGCTGCCCTTGACTTTAGGGTGGAGGTTGCGGAGGGCTGGGGGTAGGAAAATGCCTCGGTGGGTCTTCCTGGAGGAGTGAGAGCCCCAGTCAACAGCTCACCCAGAAGCCTCATACCTCAGCCTTCCCCACAAGGGGGCTCCGATGTCTGCTGGGAGACCAGGATGACAAGAGGATGCGAAGTGAAGGCTGGGGTGCTGCCATGCCCCTCCCTCCTGACACTGATGGCAGTCACCAGCAGGAAGATGCCCAGGCCTCCCAACTGAGAAGGGGTGATCCAGACTGCCCCGGTGCCCGGGGAGATGTGTGGAGAGTGTGGAGAGGCTCCAGGGGTCCCCTGGGTGTGAGCGGGGCATGCGGTATCTGAAGAGCGGGAGAGGGGGTGGCTGTGGGCAGGCCAGCATGCCCCTTCTGTGTAGGGGTCCATTCAGTACTGCTGTACCCCCTCGCCCCCTATCCTAGACCTCAGGCCTTGTCTCTGCAATGCAGGGAGACCAGTCCAGTCCTGGGCTCTGGACCTCTGTGGGGCCTGCCTCCCATGAGGGGGGCGGAGCACCTGTCTTTCTCTCAGGAGACCGAGGCTCAGAGGGGTCTTGCTGGAGTCCTCCCACCTCCATCAGGCACTTCTCCTTGGGGAGCCCTTCATGGGCCCACTCAGTGTCTATTTCTTCTCCTTTTTGATGCAATTGTGATACCTTAGTGCTTTGATTTCCTAGATCAGAGCAGAATAAGAGAAGATCATTAGAAACATGCAGGGGCAGGAATTCCCTAGTGGCCTGGTGGCTAAGACTCTGCGCTTCCAATGCAGGGGGGCCCAGGTTCAATCCCTGGTCAAGGAACTAGATACCATATGCCACAACTAAAGATCCTGCATGCTGCAATGAAGATCAAAGATCCTGCATGCCACAACTAAGACCCGGCACAGTCACATAAATAAATATTAAAAAAGGAGAAGAAATATGCATAGAGGAAGAAAGGGAAACAGTTGAAAAAATCTAAACATTCGTTAAGAGGGTCTGTGGTAAAGAACCCACCTGTCAATGCAGGAGATGCAAGAAACACGGGTTCAATCCCTAGGTTGGGAAGATCCCCTGGAGGATGGCATGGCAACTCACTCCAGTATTCTTGCCTGGAGAATCCCATGGACAGAGGAGGCTGGCAGGCTACAGTCTATAGGGTCGCAGAGTCGGACATGACTGAGCATGCACGCATGCGCTAAGGGAGGACCCAGAGCCACCATGTAACCACAGGCCAGATGTGGGTACTGCCAGGTGGCTGATCCCTGGAACTGTGGATGCTGCTTTGGCTGTCACTGCTGAATACCTCTGGACAAGGGGGAGGCTGCATTTTGAGGACATTTTGTTAAAGCAAACTAAGTATAAATAAGGACTTTTGCCCACAGATGTCTATTGCAACTGGCCACCAACTCAGTGTTCAGCAGTCCCTTGGGGCTTGTTGAAACAAATCATAGCACTTCCTGTGACAGAATATGATGCAGCCAGGAAATATGATGCTTAGCAAAAAATTGTAATGACATAGGAAATGCTTTTGGTGTAATATAGAATCAGGATATCAAACAATATGTGCATGTATGTTACATCAGTAAAAAGAAGAAAGGAAAAACTAAATGCTGTGAGCTCGTCTTCATTTAAAGACCTATAAGGAAAACGTGGAAAGAAAACACCCAAAAATTCTAGCCTTATTTATTTCTGGCTGGTGGGATTTTGAGTTATTAAAAATTTTTTAATACCTTGTCTTTTATTGTCTTTCCAAATTTCTACACTAAATACTTTCAAGTTTTAAAGTTATTTGAAATAAAGACAAAGAGTGTATCCTGCATTTAAGAAAAAGTCTCATTTCTCTGGAAAAACGTTTATGTGGATGTGTAAGTTCTTGGAGTGTATTTTATATTCTCTATTCTTCAGTCTGAGGCATCAAAAAGCAGAGACATCATTTTGCCAACAGTGGTCTGTATAGTCAAAGCTATGGTTTTTCCAGTAGTCATGTATGGATGTGAGACTTGGACCATAAGGAAAATTAGTACCGAAAAATTGATGCTTTTGAACGTCAAAAAAAGTGGTGCTAAAGAGTCCCTTGGCCAGCAAGGAGATCAAACCAGTCAATCCTGAAGGAAATCAACCCTGAATATTCATTGGAAGGATTGATGCTGAAGCTGAAGCTCCAATATGTTGGGCACCTGATATGAAGAAACGACTTATTGGAAAAGACTCTGATGCTGGGAAAGGTTGAAGGCAGGAGAAAAAGAGGAAACAGAGGATGAGATGGTTGGATGGCATCATCGACTCAACGGACGTGAGTTTGAGCAAACTCAGGGAGATAGTGAAGGACAGGGAAGCCTGGCATGCTGCAGTTCAAGGGGTCACAAAGAGTTGGACACAACTTAGTGACTCAACAACAAAACGAGCTTGAATCAGGGGAACATTTGAGAACAAGTAACAGAAAATCCCACTAACAGAGAGGGGGTTGCTTTCTTCCCGTAACAGGAAGTCCCCATCAGGCCAGCCAGGGCTGATGTGGACAGGTGATGCTGCGGCAGAAGCAGACATCCTGTGGTCCATCCTGAAATTGATGCTGGATAACCTCAGGGGGACCAGGCAGCCCAGGCCAGAGTGTGTGTGTGGGAGGCTATGCCAGAGGAAGAGATCTGCCCAAGGTCACACTGCTGCTCAGCAAGTTGAATGACCATAGGATAGGTGGTTGCAAAGAAGGCAGGATTAGAACCTGGTTCTTAACTCTTCCCCACACTGCCAAGTCTAACCATCTGAGGCGGCACGTGAGGCCCCAGAAAACCTGGCCCTGCTGACCTACCTACTTAGTGCTGAACTGCTGTGGCTCACACGTACCTACCAGTTTACTCTGTGCTTTTGCTCATGCTGTTCCCTCTGCCTGGGATGCCTTTCCCTGCTGTTCCCACCTTCTTTGGTGTAACTTCTACTCACTCTTTGAAAATCAGCCTCCAGCATCATTTCTTTCTGGAGGCCTTCCTCACTGCCTGGCTGGGCTAGTGGTCCATTTTCTGCACCCAGAGGGTGCTTGCTGCGTTTACCACACTTATACTTCTTTGTTCCCCTCATGACTCCCCTCTTCCCAGCCTCTGAGCCCCTTGAGGGCAGACTGTGTCTGATTCATCTCAGCATCAGCCTGGCCCCAATCCAGGGACATTTGAGCAGAAAGTCCTAGGACTGGTTATCCCCCTGCTCCCGTGAGAGCCTTGACAAGTCATAGCCCCATTTCCCTGTCCCAGATGTCAGGGAGTTGGACTTCACCAGATCCCTTCTGAAACCCAGTCATCCACAAGACAGGCAGGGTTGGCACGGGATGGGCTGTGTTGGGTGCCCGAGACCCAGCAGGGCAAGGGGCCCTGCGGCAGGACGCCTACTCCTGCCACCTGCAGCGCCTGATGGTCAGGCCAGAGTGGAGGGTGCACTCTGGGCCTCCGCAGACCAGGCCCCACCAAAGAGAATGGCCCGGTGACCCCACAGCAGGGAGGGCGGCCCCCAGCCATTATCAAAGGCCAGCAGGGCCCCCTCCCTCAGAGGATGACTGGGAGGGGGAGGGGATCTCCCTGGGGCTGCTAAGGCTGGACCACTGCCACTGACAAGCCAGCCATCCGTCAGCCCTGAGCACAATGCCACCATTAACCCCTGCCCCCTGCCCCCTTCCAGCCACTTCCTCTGGAGGGCTTTCTCCCTCCCAATGGAGAAAGGCATGGAAGATTTCTCTTAAGCCTTTCTCTTCAATGGGGGGCCCAGGCACACAGACCCCTCAGCTGGTTTGGAGAATCTCAGCTCCGTGTCCCTCCCAAAGCTTGAGGCCCCAGGTTTCCAGCTCTGTCTTCCAAGCCGGAAGTGAGCTTTAAGTGGCGCCTCTGCTTTCTGCGACCCGCGGGAGCACTCCACACGGGTGTGTCTGGGGAGAGACAGAGGGGGACCCTGAGAGAGCGACAGGTACAGGGTCCAAGAGATTCTAAGAGACACACATTACACTCAGGGATGGTTCCTTTCTATTTACACAGAACATTCAAAGGAAACGTTACAGACCAGTCCCGCTTGTGAAATTCAATGCGAGAGCCCTAAGATGTTAGCAAAACAAATCCGGCATGGAATAAAAAGGATATACACCCCGTAACAGAATTTGGTTTATCCTAGAAAGGTAATGCTGGTTTTACGTTTTAAAGTCTATAATTTCATTCATCACACTAATAAATTAAGGGAGAAAACTCATGATCATCTCAGCACTGGCACTAAATCTCAACATCGACTTTCAATAAAAATGTCTTTGCAAACTCAGGATAGAAAGGAACTTCCTTAAACTGATAAAAATTACCTACAAAAAGCAGCACAAGCATAGTTCGTAAAGGGGCAACAGATACAAATTCTCTAAATCAGGGGCAAGTTGGCCCTCATCCATACATCTTTTCAACATTGTACTTGAGGTCCTAGCCGGGGCAGTAAGACATGAAAAAACAAAAACAACAAACTATGATTGAATAAGAAAAGTAAAACTGGCATTATTTCAGGTGATATGATTGTCTACATAGAGAATCCAAAATAATCCAGAGGCAAATTATTAGAACTATGAAGAAAATTTCACAGAGCTAGAGATAGGGTATTCCTATATCAAATCATATAAAAAACCAATTGCAGCTACAACATGTGAATGGATGAACCCTGAAAACATGATGCTAAATGAAAGAAGCCAGACACAAAAGGCCAATGATTCCATTGATGTGAAATGCCTGGAGTAAGCACACCCATAGCAACAGAAAGTAGATTAAGTTGCCAGGGATGGGATATGAGGAGTGACTGCTAACAGATACAGGTTTCTTTTCGGGGTAATGAAAATATTCAGGAATTTGATAGAGGTGATGGTTGTGCAAACTTGTGACTATATACTGAATTACACACTTTAAAATGGTGAATTTTTTGGTGTGTAAATCATATCAATAAAAAAGTAAACAGAGCAAAGAAAATATAATTTAAAAAAATCCTCCATTTAACAATAATTAACAAAAATGAAATATAACAAAATATTTACAGAGAAGAGCATAAAATGTTACTGAGGTATAACCACCCTGGAAAATAGCTTGGTAGTTTTTTAAAAAACATGATGTCCATCAATCATATAACCCACTTCTGGGCATTTATTATAGAGAAAAAAACTCATATCCATGGTGGTCCAGTGGTTAAGACTCCATACTTCCAATGCAGGGGGGACGGGTTTGATCCTTGATCAGGAAACTAAGATCTCACATGCTACATGGCACGGTCAAAACAAACAAACAAACTAAAACAACACCCCCCCCCCAAACTCACATCCACAATAACATATGTACATGATTGTACACAGCAACTTTATTGGTAATAGTTAAAAACTGGAAGGAACCTAAATGCCTGTCAGTGAGTGAATGGTTAAACAGACTGGTACCTCCATATCACAGACTACTACTTGGCAACAAAAAGGAGTTAACAGCCAATACATGTGATGATCTGGATGGTGCTCAAGGGAATTACATTGAGTGAAAGGAACCTATCTCAAACAGTTGTGGTTTCATTACTGTGATGTTCTCAAAATGACGACAATGTAGAGATGGAATACAGATTAGTGGCTGGAGGAGTTGGGCGGGGATATAAGTGTTGCTATAAATGAGTAACACGAGGGGTCTTGTGGGACAGTGTTCTGTGTCTTGATCATGGTGGTGATTATATGAATCCACAAAGGTGATGAAATTGCATGGACCTACACACACATGGACCTACACACACACACACACGCACACACAAGAATACAAGGAAAATTAGTGAAATCTTAACAAGGTCTGTGGATGGTACCAGTGTCAATTTCCTGCTTTGATAAAGTGTCATGGTTATGTAAGATGTCACCATGGGGGAAACTATACTATTTTTGCAACTTCTAGTCAATCTATAATTATTTTAAAAGGAAAAGAGACCAAAAAAAAAAAAATCATTCCTGGGAGACATTCATGAAGACCCCCAAAGAGTAGCTGGAAAAAAAAATGAATTGGAGGATGGGAGTGGACAGGGTTATGGCTGAAGATACAGAAGCTGCAAGATTTAACTGATAAAGCTTGGTGCTGGATGAAAAAGAGCTTCATCATTCTTTTTTCTCTAATCTTGTACATTTGAAATTTTACTTAATAAAAAGTTAAAGAAACTGAAATAAATGCAGAGAGACATCCACGAACTTGCATAAGGAGATTCAATGTCTTAAGACTGTCAGCTCTTCCCAAATTAATGTCTAGATTCAATTCAGTCCGGATCAAACCCCGACAGGGTTTTGGTGGTGCCTGTCAAGCGGATTCTAAAAGCAGTAAGAAAAAAAAATAAATAAAAGCAGTAAGAAAGGGCAAAGCACTAAGAATAGCTGAGATACTCCTGAAGAATAAGGCAGGGGTGCTTGCTGACTAGCCAGGCTTATTAGAAAAGCTCTAGCAATTTGGCCAATGTGGTGTTTATTGGTGCAAGACAGC
The DNA here is from genome assembly GCF_019320065.1 of Cervus canadensis. Lineage (NCBI taxonomy): Eukaryota > Metazoa > Chordata > Mammalia > Artiodactyla > Cervidae > Cervus > Cervus canadensis. Next base: position 9,777,833 of record NC_057406.1, on the reverse strand, counting down.
CAGCCAGGCTGATGGGAGAGAACAGAGAGCCTGACACGTATGGGAACGGAGGGCGGGGTGGGGGGAGGGCAGGTCAGAGGGGCAAGGAGGGAGAAGACACAGTCACAGCTGTGTCACATGCTGTCCCCACACCTTCCCGTGGGGCTGGCTTTGCTCTTAGCATGCTGAGATGCCATTTCACACTTGTGGAACTCCACGAGGGCCAAGGATGCCTAAGGTCCCAGGCTCTTCCCAAAGTGGGGTCCTACCTGTCCTTCCAGCCCCCGTGTCTGAACCCTGCGCCCCTATGCAGAGCCTGATAATCTCTATCACCTCTAGGGGTGTTCTCGGATCTGCACGGGAATTAACTTCCCACTTGTTGAGTCTGGGAACCCCTGATCTGGTGAAAGAGAGAGACAGAGCAAAAGTCAGTCCCTTGGCAGCCAGCGTGGCCGAGCTGCCAGGGGTGGAGAACAATCAGGCACTGTCTGCCCCCCCCAGCCCCCTCGGGGCTCCCACCAGCTTTCATCACTGACCTAACCCGGGGGCAGAGCACTAGATGGGGGGGAGACGGGGGGGGGGGAGGTCAGGGGTCAGCCCATTACATGCCAAGAAGAGCCAGGAATAGAGCTGCTTTGGGGGTGGCTGGGAGAACTCGGGGCCCCGTGGCAGCCCACATCCTACCTCTAGCCAGGGGCGGCCAACTGGAGGAGGCAGCTGAGAAGAGAGGAGAGAGGTACCCAAGGAATGAAGGCCACGGTGCCATCAAAGCTAGAGAAAGGCTTCTGGAAGGATGCAAATGCCTTGGAGCAACGCTGATTCCCTCCTCACCCACAGCTGCCCTGATGGGAGAGGGTTTCCCGTCCCTGGGGGGGAAGCCAGGGTTTCCCGTCCCTGGCCCCCATCAGACGGCTTCCCAATCCCCACCCCCACATGCTTCAGACTCAAGGAGGGGGAGGCAATGCCGCCTCTCCCCTCTCCCCGCAACGACAGGCCTCCCTGGCTCCCTCAATCTGCCGCAGCTGGTAGCCCGTGCCCTCCGGCACACAGATCTAACAGCTCTGTCCCTCATCGGCTAGTTCCCGTGTACCCCCAGTGCCAGGCTGACAGAGTCTGGGGTCCTGATTCTGAAATTGGAGGCCTCTATGATCTCTGACCACGGCCTGGTCTCTGGGTTCCTGCTCTGGATGACACAGTGATTCATTCATTCACCGGGTCTTCACTGAATGTACTACATGCCAGACCATGCTCCGTGTTGGTGAGAGAGGTGTGACCTAAACAGGCCAGGTTCCTGCCCTCCAGGAACTTGCAGCTTGGAGAAAAAAGACAAGAAGCCAGTTGACAAGCAAACACATGGGTAAGCCAAACTGTGCTCTGGGTCCAGGTGGGAGACGAGCTGGTGTTCTGAAAGAGAAGAGCTAAGGGCTGTGGTTTAGCTGGTGCCCCTGGAGGGCTTCCTGGAGAAACTAACAAGGACATAGAGACATGGATGAAATGAGGAGTGAGCATACCTGGGGGAAGAGTGTTCCAGACAGAGGGAGCTACAGGTGTAAAGGCCCTGAGGTGGAAACATCCCAGCATGTTCCAGGAACACAAGCCGCCAGAGGCTCTGGAGCAGAATGTGAATAGGGAGAAGCAGCCAGACCCAGCTCTCTAAATAAACCTCACAGAGGTTTATTCTGTGATGGGAAGACCTTGGAGGGGTTTGGGCAGGGAGAGTCCTGGTCATGTACTCAAATTTGAATCAACACTTGGGCTCTTATGATACACGTTTTATCCTTTTTAAGGCTGAGAGAGGTCAAGGGACATTTCCAGGGTTACACAGCTGCCGTGGAGCCAATGCTCTGTCCTGCCCACCCACCAGCTCCCACGAGTCTGCAGTCAAGCCCCTTCCCACTGGGCTCCCCTTTTATTTTGGGGACCCCCTCCGCGCTCTGAAGTAGGTGATGTCACTGGGGCCAATGCCTGCTTCTCCCACTCATGTGAGCTCTGGCAGGGCAGGACCTTGCTTTTCTTGTCCCCTGATGTGGAGATGCCCAATATACATTGGCTATTAGTAATATTGCGATCATCTGTTTGCTTTTAAAGCCCATCCTCTAGATCTCTACGCTGCTGATGAACTGAATCCAATTCCACCCACCCTTGGTTTCTTGACCTTTCCACAGGCCCATGATGCCAGCGGTGAGTCAGTGAGGAGTCAGGCCTTGGAGCTGGGGCCATGGCAACACTGAGGAGTGGGCACGTCGGGCACAGCTCTGCACCCATTCCCCACAGACTACAAAGACTCCCGCCGCAGCCAGCCCTGAGCTAGGCAGGGCAGTGACACCGACAGGAATGGTAGAATGGGGGTTCTGGTTCTCCAGGAAGTTTTTCTCCAAATGGCCACTGGGCGGCAGCACATCCCCAGGAATATGAGGTTGTTCAGTTCAGTTCAGTTGTTCAATCGTGTCCGAATCTTTGCGACCCCACGGACTGCAGCTCGCCAGGCCTCCCTGTCCATCACCAACTCCCGGAGCTTGTTCAAACTCATGTCCATCGAGTCGGTGATGCTATCTAACCATTTCCTCCTCTGTCGTCCCTTTCTCCTCCTCCAATGGGGTTGTTGGGGGTAGGCTTTTCCCGGATTGAATCTGAGGCTCAGAACTCGAAAGACAGAATCATGGAGGAGACCTAGACCCAGAGAGGACTTGCCTAGATTCATACACCTTTCAGGGCAAGGCTGGGCCAGAGGTCACCCACCTACCTGGATGGTCTCTGGAATATCAGGAGAGGGAGGGGCAGTTCCTCCCGCCCTCTGGTCAGGACTTGGTGGTAGTCTCATCACGCCTGTCACTGCCTTCACTTGTCACTGTGATTCTTTGAGGATGGGGGACTATGCCTTGTACCCCCTGTAGCCTGCAACAGCTATGTCCTCTGCTTGGGTCACTCTGCCACTTTTCTCGACCTGGGTCCCACCAGCACCTCCTTCAGCACTCAGCTAAGATGTCAGTTCTTCCAGGAACCCTTCACTGGCCTTTGGCCAGGGCAGAAACCCCTCTAGATGGCAAGGCCCCCAGGTCAGGGATCATTGGTGTAGCTGAATAGATCCACCCTGAGGATGCACAGACACAGTCCATTCTGAGACTGTGACATGGTGGTCCTCAAACTGCAGGAGGCATTGAAGCCACCTACGAAACATTGTGAAAATGCAACCTTCAGGGTCCCCCCTTCCCTGGGGACAGAGCCTGGGAGCCTGCATATGACATATTTCCCAGGCGAGTCTGATGCAGGAGCCTGAGTAACCCTCTGAAGTAGTTGGGCAAAATGATCATAATGAGGAATAACAATAAAAACCTCTGATGTCTGTGCCAAGTGAATCACTCTTAAGGCATTTTCATGCTTGTTTCTGCTGTTTCATCTTCATCTTCATAGCTTCTATCTTGGGGGGGGGGGTCATCACACCCATTCTCCAGGCATCATCTCAGAGCCAGAGGTTGGTGTGCCTGAGAACTCCAAGCTCTGAAACCAGAGAGCTCAGATCTAAGTTGGGACCATCTTGGACTGGGAGAGCTGTGGTCTGTGGTAAAGCCTCTGTGTGTGGATGCTGCTGCTTGTTAAAAACACACATTTCAAATTCAGGACCTAGACTCAGTCTGGTGATTCCAGCCCTGTGGAGGAAGCTTGGCCACTGCCACCATCCAGGTTCAGGTCCTCATCATCACTCTCCCTCTCTGCCCACCCCAGCCCTCTCCTACAGGGCCCAAAGAACATCCCATCTCACATGAAAAACCACAGCTACGATTCCAGCACGTCGTCTGCAGCCAGGTGCTGCGCCAGGCTCTGTGGGAGATACAGAGAAGGACAAGATCTGCCCCCAGGGACTTCCTGTCCAGCTGGAAAGACAAGAAGTGCTTACTATGGCAATGGAACAAGGTACTCACACTTTCTTTCCCTTCAGATGAATTCATGGTCCCAACCTGACCCGGTGAATTGGCTGGAACAGGTTCCCATGCTGTGTGGTCAGACCCAGGAGAACCATCCACTGACAAATATAAAGTGAGTCATCGCATTTTCACATGAACATGTGTTACAAAGCACCCTGATTTTCTTTTTCAAGTTTGTCACAGTGACACCTGTTGATGGCTTCCTGGCATCCTATGGAAGGGGGGATGTGCCAGGGATTATAAAGTCAGGACAGAAAGGGAACTCAGGAAGGAGAGAGATAGGGAGAGAAGTTTATGGTTTGTCAAGACATGAGCCCTAAGCCCCAGTTTTAAAGGGGAATAAAACTCCCCAGGCAAAATACAAACATGTGATAAGTCAATCAACACAGAATTGACTCAGGGAAGCCATGACCGGATTTAACAAGATAATACATAGTTAATTGCCAAATAACTATGTTTGATCCAAATAACAACTGTTTCAGAGGCTCAGAAAAAGAGACAAGATCTGTGAGCCAGGACTGTCTGGTAAGGCAGTCTGTGAGAGGTGGATTAGAGCTAGGCCTGGGAGACAGGGAAGTCAAGGAAGAAGAGAGAGGAGGCTGGGCATTTTGTCCTCCCTTGGGAAGAGGGACTGAAGTGGGTTGGCCAGGGGTAGGGGGAAGTCAAGAGACTTGAGTGACATCTGTCATGTGAATTGTTTCCAAAGCACTCACATCTGTTTCTCCTTTTTTTAAAAAAAAATATTTTTATTTATTTGGTTGTATAGGGTCTTAGTTGTGGCATGTGGGATCTAGTTCCCTGACCAGGGATCAAACCCAGGTCCCCTGTATTGGAAGTGCAGAGTCTTAGCCACTGGACCACCAGGGAAGTCCCTGTTTCTCCTTTTTATCTTGACCTTCACAAGTACCTTTGGGAGAACCACTGTCCCCAGTCTACTGAACTCAGAGTCAGGTAGTGACTCACCCAAGATCCCCTAGCTCCAAGATGGCAGCATCTGGGAAAGAGCTAGGACTACTGTAAGGTGAAAGAACCACAGTTCACGTTAAATAATCTGTCTTTGGAGACTGCTATTTTTAGAATCAAAATTCTGGCCTGCAAATAGGACTTGGAAATACCAGCTCTAGCTCTGCTACCAACCACCTGGGAGACGAGGGGAAGTGCCTCTCCGAGCCTCAGTTTCCTTACCTGCACAATGTGGCTGACAGTACTTGTTCTTCTCTCACAGGATCAAGGTGAACTTTGAAATCCTGTGAAAGTGATCTTAATGGTGGAGCCATGGGTACATGGAAAAGTCATTGCTATTGTGGTACTCTGCACAACTGCCAATGCTCAGATAGCTCCCGAAGGAGAGGGTGGGGCTCCTATCAGGCCATGGGATATGTGGATAATCACCCTTCTGCATCTCTCCTTCCTCCACTGCCCCTGGAGGAATCTGGACAGGCCTGGTCCTATGCTTCCTGGATGAGGCAGATGCTAGGGCTGGGGCTCTGGGAGTCCCGACCCCCCCAGGGAACTTACTATACACAGTACTGCAGCAGAGGTTGGTGGGGAGAGGAGATTTGGACTTGTTGGCTGGGAAGCACTGATGGCATTTCCGGAACCGCAGGTACACAAGGGCTGTGACCTTCAGTGGGACCCCAAGGGTGCTGCTCCCCAGGACTAAGGGAGGAGAGGGAGTGTGAGGAGTCTTTTACTAAATATCATAGAAAGCATCTGCCCAGGTGCTCTTAGTTTGCGTTTGGAGAAAGGAGGTGTGTAAAGGGGAAGGAAGGGAATCCAATCTGTCCATCGCAGAGCCACTGACCACAGGCGTGCAGGTGTTAGAAAGACACTGGACTAGGGGGCAGGTGTCTCAGGGTCGATCTGGATCTTACTCCAACTGTGGGAGGCTCTCGACAAAATCTCTTCCCCTTACTGGCACTTAGTTTCCTGACCTGCAAAACTCAGATTAGACTGGCATCTCGAAGCATCCTTCCAGCCAGGACAGTCATTCTAGTAGGAGTCACAGCACCCTACCACGGGGTGCTGAAAATGTTAAAGGGAACCTGTTGAGGTTTGTAGTCCACTGAACTTCGCTGGAGGTCCCTCCGCCTGAGGATGCTTCCGTTGCCACGGCAACCAGCCAGGCGTCTTGGTCCCCTGCGTCCCGCTAAGGAAGCTGGGAAGAACCCTGCCCTTACCAAGATGGCGGCGGCCATGGGGCAAGGGGCGGGGTTGAGCGCCGTCGGCCTCTCCAGACCTTTACTCTGTTTCCGCTGTTTCATGCTAAGGGGGAGCTTCCGTCAATACTTATTCTCTTTCCTGGTGCTGGGATCCCCGGGAGGCTGGGAGGGAAGTGTTGCTTGCAGGGATCGGGGCAAATACCCAGGGCAGGAAGGCGGGACTTCCGTGTCCCGCCGGAAGTGACGCGACAGTCGCGGCCACGGACAGGTGGAACGGCAGGTGGGTTCAGGTGCCAGCCTGGCCCGGACCCGTCTGTGGGACTGACGTTTCCGGTGAGCGATAGAGGCAGCTCCCGAGGACCTGGAGACCCGTGGGGCGGGCTCTGGGATCTGAGCCCCCCGCCCTGGCCTGGAGTCCCCCTCTGTACCTAGTAAGAATCACCTACCCACCCCCCACCCCGGGACAGTCCCCCATCGTCCGAAGGGGAGGAGGAGGGCCTGGCTCTCGCTGATAGCCGGGGTTGGGGTTGGCATTTCGGCACTTTGGTTTCCTAAGCCCTGCCCTCTTTTCTCTTCCGGATCCAGTTCCCCATTCCCCTGCCGTACTGGGCAGTTAGCCAGCCCACTGAAACTCTCGGAACCATGTTTGCAGACTTGGATTATGACATCGAAGAGGATAAACTGTGAGTATGTTGTTACCCCAAGCCCCACGAGTGCAGGAACCCCAAAGCCCCCTAAATCCCTGGACTTCCGAGTTCCATAGACCCTTGCTTCTCAGCGTAAGCTTAGAAGCTGCAATGAATCCTGCCCTTCCAGGAGCTCACCATCTGTAGGGAGCTGTGGACATATTGATAGATAATTGCAATTCAGGGCCATAAGGGCCCTAATGGAG